>NC_069802.1:5103984-5404218 GCF_027406575.1 Nycticebus coucang
CTATATTTTGAATTCTGTATTTTCTACATTTTGAAGCTTACCCAGCTAAGGTTCAAAATTGACAGAGAAATCAAATCATTTACTGATATACATACATTAAGGAAATTCACCACAACAAGACCAGCTCTACAGGAAATACTTCAACCTGTTCTACACACTGACCATCCCAAAGATATAGAACACTCCATCCCAAAGATAAAGAACATATATTCTTCTCATCACCTCGTGGAACATTCTCCAGAACTGATCATATCCTAGAACACAAAAAAAAACCTCAACAGAATCAAAAGAATTGAAAATTTACCTTGTATCTTCTCAGACCATAAGGCACTAAAGGTGGAACTCAACTCTAACAAAAATATTCAACCCCACACAAAGGCATGGAAATTAAACAACCTTCTGTTGAATGACAGATGGGTGCAGGAAGAAATAAAAGGGGAAATCATTAACTTCCTTGAGCATAACAACAATGAAGACATGAGCTACCAAACCCGTGGGATACTACAAAAGCAGTTTTGAGAGGTAAATTTATCACTTTAGATGCCTACATTCAAAAAACAGAAAGAGAATGCATCAACAAACTCACAAGCCTTCTTATGGAATTAGAAAAAGAAGAATAATGTAAGCCTAAACCCAGTAGAAGAAAAGAAATCTAAAAATCAAATCAGAGATCAATGAAATTGAAAACAAAAGAATCTTTCAGAAAATTAATGAAACAAGGAGTTGGTTTTTTGAAAAAATAAATAAAATAGATAAACCCTTAGCCAGAATAACTAGAAATAGAAAAGTAAAATCTCTAGTAACCTCAATCAGAAATGATAAAGGGGAAATAACAACTGATCCCACAGAGATACAAGAGATCATCTCTGAATACTACCAGAAACTGTATGCCCAGAAATTTGACAATGTGAAGGAAATGGATCAATATTTGGAATCACACTTTCTCCCTAGACTTAGCCAGGAAGAAATAGAGCTCCTGAACAGACCAATTTCAAGCACTGAGATTAAAGAAACAATAAAAAAGCTTCCAACAAAAAAATGCCCTGGTCCAGATGGCTTCATACCAGAATTCTATCAAATCTTCAAGAAAGAGCTTATTCCTGCACTGCAGAAATTATTCCAAAAACTGAGGAGGAAGGAATCTTCCCCAACACGTTCTACGAAGCAAACATCACCCTGATACCAAAGCCAGAAAAAGACCCAACTACAAAGGAGAATTTCAGACCAATTTCAATCATGAATACGGATGCAAAAATTCTCAACAAAATCCTAGCCAATAGATTACAGCTTATCATCAAAAAAGTCATTCATCGTGATCAAGTAGGTTTCATGCTAGGGATGCAAGGCTGGTTTAACATACGCAAGTCCATAAATGTTATCCACCACATTAACAGAAGCAAAAATAAAGACCATATGATTCTCTCAATACATGCAGAAAAAGCATTCGATAAAATCCAGCATCCTTTTCTAATTAGAACACTGAAGAGTATAGACATAGGTGGCACATTTCTGAAACTGATTGAAGCTATCTATGACAAACCCACAGCTAGTATTTTACTGAATGGAGTAAAACTGAAAGCTTTTCCTCTTAGAACTGGAACCAGACAAGGTTGTCCTCTGTCACCTTTACTATTCAACATAGTGCTGGAAGTTCTAGCCCATACAATTAGACAAGAAAATAAAGGGAATCCAAATAGGAGCAGAGGTCAAACTCTCCCTCTTTGCTGACGACATGATCTTATACTTAGAGAACCCCAAAGACTCAACCACAAGACTCCTAGAAGTCATCAAAAAATACAATAATGTCTCAGAATATAAAATCAATGTCCACAAGTCAGTAGCCTTTGTATATGCCAATAACAGTCAAGATGAGAAGCTAATTAAGGACACAACTCCCTTCACCATAGTTTCAAAGAAAATGAAATACCTAGGAATATACCTAACAAAGGAGGTGAAGGACCTCTATAAAGAAAACTATGAAATCCTCAGAAAGGAAATAGCAGAGGATAGTAACAAATGGATGAACATACCATACTCATGGCTGGGAAGAATCAACATTGTTAAAATGTCTGTACTTCCCAAAGCAATCTACCTATTCAATGCCATTCCTATTAAAATACCAACATCGTACTTTCAAGATTTGGAAAAAATGATTCTGTGTTTTGTATGGAACCGGAAGAAACCCCGTATAGCTAAGGCAGTTCTTAGTAATAAAAATAAAGCTTAGTAATAAAAATAAAAAAATCAGCATATCGGATTTTAGTCTGTACTACAAAGCCATAGTGATCAAGACAGCATGGTACTGGCACAAAAATAGAGACACAGACATTTGGAATAGAATAGAAAACCAGGAAATGAAACTAACATCTTACAACCACCTACTCTTTGATAAACCTAACAAGATCATACCTTGGGGGAAAGACTCCCTATTCAATAAACAGAGCTGGGAGAACTGAATATGCACATGTAAAAGACTGAAACTGGACCCACACCTTTCTCCACTCACAAAAATTGATTCAAGATGGATAAAGGACTTCAATTTAAGGCATGAAACAATAAAAATCCTCAAAGAAAGCATAGGAAAAACACTGGAAGACATTGGCCTGGGGAAAGATTTCATGAAGAAGACTGCCATGGCAATTGCAACAACAACAAAAATAAACAAATGGGACTTCATTAAACTGAAAAGCTTCTGTACAGCTAAGGAGACAAAAACCAAAGCAAATAGACAACCTACATAATGGGAAAGGACATTTTCATATTTTGAATCAGACTAAAGCTTGATAACTAGGATCTATAGAGAACTCAAATTAATCCACATGAAAAAAGCCAACTATCCCATATATCAATGGGCATGAGACATGAATAGAACCTTCCCTAGACAGATGAATGACTAACATATGAAAAAATGCTCATCATCCCTATTTATTAGAGAAATGCAAATCAAAAGCACCCTGAGATCCATCTAACCCCAGCAAGAATGGCCCAAATCTCAAAACCGCAGATGCTGGCGTGGGTGTGGAGAGAAGGGAACACTTTTACACTGCTGGTGGGACTACAAACTAGGCCAACCTTTCTGGAAGGAAGTGTGGAGAAACCTCAAAGCACTCAAGCTAGACCTCCCATTTGATCCTGCAAGCCTGTTACTGGGCATCTACTCCGAAGGAAAAAAAAATCCTTTTATCATCAGGACACTTGCAATAGACTGTTTATTGCAGCTCAATTTACAATCGCCAAAATGTGGAAACAGCCTAAATGTCCACCAACCCAGGAATGGATTAACAAGCTGTGGTATATGTATACCATGGAATACTATTCAGCCATTAAAATAAATGGAGACTTTACATCCTTCGTATTAACCTAGTAAAGCATCACAAGAATGGAGAAGCATGAATCCTATGTACTCAATTTTGATATGAGGACAATTAATGACAAAGTCACGGTAGGGGTTGGGGAAGGGGAGAGCAGAGAGAGAGGGGAGGCGGGAGGGGTGGGGAAAAGAAGAGCAGAGAGAGGGAAGGAGGGAGGTGGGTGGGGCCTTGGTGTGTGCCACACTTTTTGGGGCAAGACAATTGCAAGAGAGACTTTGCCTAACAAATGCGATCCGTGTAACCTGGTTTATTGTACCCTCAATGAATCCCCAACAATTAAAAAAAAAAACCTTATAGTGGATTCCCACTGAAAACCAATCCTGACCAAAGCCTCCAGAATATCTGACCATCGTGGCCTCACTTTTTTCCTACTACAGGGACTCTGCTCATGGTGTTGATTTGGGAAAACTTCTTGCCTAATTTAACTCATCCATATTGAACTCAGCTGAAGTATACTGTTAGGCCATCCCTAATTGGAATCCCCTCACTACTATGGACACTTAAATAGCTCCCCCATATTCACATGCCAGAGCTTCCATCTTCCATTTCTATTAAGATTAACGACCCACTAGACACACCTAAGGGCAGAGCCCACATCCATGTTTAACAAGGTGTCTGAACCAGCAGGTCTCATTTTCCATATGCTACACGTGAGGGGTGTGAAGTGTCAGTGATTACGTTGGAATGAACCTAGGCTCAGGAGTCTGAATGGCAGTGATTCTGTTGGAATATGCCTAGGCTCAGGGGTCTGAATGGTAGTAATTCTCTTGGAATGGGCCTAGGCTGAGGGGTCTGAACGGCTTGATTCCTGTGGATGGGCCTAGGGTGAGGGGTCTGAATAGCAGTGATTCTACTGGAATGGGCCTAAGCATCTGCATTTTTTACAAGTCTTGTCTAGGGCCCTTCCCCTTGCCAGGATTCCAGAGGCTCCAAACCCATTGTTGGCCCTTTGATCTCCTTTGACCACACCTGAGCTTCTAAGATGCCAGACTAATATGGCCCTTCTGAGCTAGTAAGGGTTAACTTAAATGGATTAGAAAAAAGGCATGTTAGCACCTGTTTCTAGGTTGGCTTCTGTAATTACACCATAATCACCTGAAACTCAACTCTGTCCCACCCTTAACTGGGTGGTCCCGCAGGGGGGCCTCAGTGTGCCAGCAGATGCAGTTAGAATGAGAATCTAAATACAGTACAGATTAGATGGTTAAGAGTCAAAGGCTAAACTCTTCATCTAACTTTTCTGTAGATGCCTACATATGTTAACACTTTGAGCAAGTTACCATCTGAAATCCACTTAATGTTAGTCATCTTAAGCTACCCATAGCTATCCTTCTAAGCCTTACTTGCAGCATACTTGTGACTAAAGTCAGACGAGTTCTCCTAGGTTCCCTTCCCAATTTGTAACTAAGGTCACCTGTGCACTGAAACGCTGCCCTCCCTCACCAGCCCATTTGGGGTTCTGACTGGATTCCCTCCTCAGTTCTCATACCGTCAAGGACTGGCTCTGCCTGCAGCTCCCCCAGAAGAGCGCATCCTTTTATTCCTCAACTTACAAATGAGCCTCAGCCCACAGACCTGCCCACCTAGTAAGCCTCGTGGTCTAATGAGGGCCTCGAAGTTTCAAGCAGCTACAGCTTAGTTCATCCTGGGCCAGTGTGCTATCAACCAGCATTAAGGGTAAAGTGACAGGACTAGGCTGTTAGCACAGGTAAGCTGTAAGACTTTTAAAGGCAGATTGTGAAGTTTATAAGTTGTTTTGCAATATCTTTATTTGGCTTTTTCAAAATACACCACCTTTCATGAAGTATTTTGAAGGAGGTGGAAGAGAGAAGAGAAAGCTCACTCGTCTGCTCCCTTGGCACACACTCAGGACTTCTCTCGCGTTTGTTTAAATGATGTATTTGAAGCTGAACGTGCTGTCACAGGACAGCCGCTTGCCTTTGCATCTCCCACACAAATCTTGGCGGTGGGGCCGTTTGGGATCCACATGGCGAAGTTTTACGGGGCAGGAACATCTAGTTTGTTTACAATTCTAAAAAAAATTAAAGTGAGAAGTACAAACAAGATGAGCGCTTGGTGACTTCCTAGGATTATTTTTGTCAATTTAGATACGATGTGAACAGACTAAGCTTGTACTTGCGTCTATATCACTACCTAGTAATGACAGGAACAGCAGGTGGTCAATGCTGCCGGGGTCGTGCTATATGGTTGGGTTGAAACATTAAGGGCAGCGAAGGGTGAATTTTACAAAGCCAAGGGTGAAGCCCCCCCTACCTTAGAAACACATCCGGGCCTAACCTAAGTGATAGTAAATGGCTTTCCATACTTAGTCTCTCCACCACCCTAGGGCGTTAATGCTTCCAACATCCAGCCTGAGTCCAGTACATTGATTAAGCTGTCTCAACTGGCCATTTAGCTGTTTGATAAACAAATTTACTCATTTCTTTCCTTTTGAAGACTAACCCCTTTAGCACAGTGCTAACAGCAAGCAGTGTTATAAGTTAACCCTCCATACAACTGGGCAACTTAGATTTATCTTAAAACAAAGCATCCCTTTGAGTTCTCAGGCAAGACAAACTTCAACCTCCTGTGTGTTCATACTAAATACTGGATACATCATAAAAAGCATTTGAGTAAACAGTCAACTTCTACCTCATTAGAGAAATTTCAGTTTGCTTCCTCTTAGACTCCAGATAGCTGGTAAGTCAAGCGTCTTCCATGTTGTAAGCCAGGTAACAGTTTCGAGAGAGGTTAACGTGGCCGAGATTTGGAAGGGCAGCAGGAAACCAGCATGGGGCCCTGTTTACTAGTTGGTTATTCCTACAATTCCCAGCCAAAAAACACATACTCCAAACCCAAGGTCTAGGAACCTAACCTCTTTTTCGAAATCCACTCAAGGAACTACACCAGAAGCCCTCTACCACAACCCAACTCAGACAAGACGCAAAACATCTGATTTACTTGACAGGTGATATCCTCCACTCGGTAAGGGTTATAAGACTTCTGGCAAGTTCTGCAAAACTGTTTGAAGTAAACCTGTGACAAGAAAGGATAAACATAGAGCAAGAGCCCCTCGACACTCGTGCCAGGAAGATGTCAGGCACGCAGGACTTCTTACCTTGTTGGTGCCCTGTACACACCACACGTATGCACTCTCCCATCGAATGTTACAGTCCTTACAGTGGTAATAGCCGTACTTCTGTTCTAAGAACTGAACAACAGGGTATCAGAATTCAACTTGACACCTGAGTTACCTATTTCAGAAGCTAGGAAAGATCTTAGAATTGGCATCTCCATTCCAGACCTTGCTCTTCTCCATTGTAGGTTTGAGTAAGCCCCTGTAATATAGTAGGTGAGCTAACAGCATAGTCAAGCAAAAACACAGGCCCAAAAAACCTTTGTACCAGATTAACTTCGCTCATTGTCAACCAGCCTTATGTGTTTTCCCTCAGGCAACAGAAAAGCCAGACATCCAGGGCCCTCTGGAACTTGGAATTCTTTTGAGTGTTTTCTGGAGGACAAATTCCGATCTTGGAATATACGTGCAGATATGGGAGTTATTAGGTTGATGGCAAGGAATAAAATCCGCATCTAAGGCACTGTAAGGCATCCACCCAAGATCAAGTTCTTTATGCTGCTTGTTAATAACTAGCACTACTGCCTGGTAATTAAGTTGTGGATAAGCCATGAGGCTTTCCTCCTTCCCTCCCAGTGAGAAATAAGTATTAAATAGAGGTCTTCAGAAGTAGAAAAAAAAAAAAAGATAAAAGTTAGAAGGAACTGTGAAGAGCGCTTAACACGATTTCACAGTTGACCAAACTGAAGTCCAGGAAGATTGGGTCTTGCTCCAGATCACACGCAGCTTGGTCAAGCCTCAAAGCCCTGGGCTCTTGATTCACTCCAGTAGCCCCCTCCACGTCAGCCCCATCCCCAACCCGAAACGCCCCACGCCTGCCCGTGACGAGTGTGGAAGAGACCACCAAGGGCCCCCGCGGCCCCCCACTTCCTGGTCACAGCTGCTCTGCAAGCGTCCTGGCCGCGGAGGGGTCATCCCGCTGCCCAAGAGCCCTGGCGTCAGACTAGGGTGAGGGGAGGCTTTAAGAAACAAGGCAAATTCCCGAGCAATGTTGAACTGCAGTTTTGCAGCAACTAGGAAATTGAAGGTAGGTATCGGGGAGGGTGATCAGGATCCCCCCAGTCCGCGGCTGAGCGTCTTGCCACGCTTAGTACGATTGTTGGGGACGGCGTCGCCCACCCTCAAGGTCGCCTTCTGACCTGCTGCCCGTCTCAGGTCGTCCAAATGCGTGGCCCAGTATCGGGCCTTCGTAGGACAAACCTGTCCTTGTCCTACCAAGGGACATGTGTAAGGGCCACAGATGGGTCCGCCGGCCAACCAGCGCGGCACCCCACCCTCGACGGGCCTGTCCTACTGGGGAAGCGACCGCAGGAACACCAGTGGAGCCCGCGCCTGGTGAAGCGCGTCCGAAACAGCTCCAGGCGAGGGCCAGCCCGGGCACCTGGAGGTGACCCACGCTTTCCCCAGGTGCCGCTACGTGCCCGGCCGAGCCAGGCCTCACCTGGAATCCCAAGCGCTCCTTGCCCGGCTCGGGGCTCTTCAGCGACGACCTCGCTCCAGCGGCGGCCAGCTCCCCTCCGTCGCTGCCGTCCTGGGGCCTCCCCGCCGGCGGAGGCTGCTCCGGGCTCCTGGGCGCGGGCGGCGGAGCGGGCTCGCCTCCTCCGGCCTCCTGCGGCCGCAACCGGGGCCCCGCGGCGGGCTGCTCCCGGCTCGCCCGACCCGTGGCCTGCGCCTCCTCGTCGTCCTCAGCCTGCGGCCGTGCGGGCGCTTTCCTCGCGGATGCCTCTCCCTCCTCCGGACCTTGCAGCCTCGCAGGGGGCGGCCCGCCTTCTCCCTCTGTCGCCCCGGACCTCCGCTCGCCCGCCGCAGCCTCGGTCCCCTCCAGGAAGGTGGTGGGGCGGCGGGAGGCCACCGGCGAGTACACGGCCACGGTGCGCGGGAAGCGCACGGGCCGCGGGGCGCCCTTCGCGGGGCTGCCCTGCTCCCGGCCACAGTGGGCCGGCTGCTGGGACGCCGCGTCCTCGGCCCCGGGGCCGGCCGGGGAACCCGGGTCGCGGGCCCTGCGCGGCAGCGTGCGCCACCCCAGGGAACACTGCACCGAGGCGTCGCTATGCGGGTTCACCTGCACCGCCGCGTCGCAGCTGGCCGCCCGGCAGAAGCGCGGGCCGACGCCCGGGCTCACCTGCGACAGGAGGGCTATGAACTGCGCCCGCTGGTAGCTGTCGAGGAACTTGGCGGCCGTCTGCTGACCACAGCCCGAGAAGGACGGCCACGCCGTCCCCGCCACGGAGGAGGACGAGGCGGGCGGGTAGCCCCGGTTCGCTGCGCCAGCTCCTTTGACCTTGGCCTTGGCGGCCGGCAAGGAGGAGTACCGGAGCGAGCAGGGGGAGCAGGCGGAGTACGTATAACCGTCCAGCACCTCGTCCCCGAGGGCAGCCATGGGCGCAGCTCCGGCCGCTCCCACGCGCGCAGCTGCCTAAATAGCCACGCGGCCGGGTGGAGACGGGCCCGACCCTCGCGGGGCCCCCGCCCCACTGCGCTCGCGGCGCGGCGCTGCCCCCGGCGCCCTTCCAGCCACCGCCTAGTGTCCCCACGAGGGCCAGTCCCCGGTCGTCACTACGGATAATCCTCCACACACGGAGATGGGCGCAATTACCCTTAGATGGTCTGGAAAGAAGGCTTTCTTTGCGATGGAAGTACTGATTTGTCAATGAGCTGAGCTGCCCGGATGGAGGAGGATTTCAACCCGAGAGAATTACCATCTGGATTAGCTGAGCCAGGTGATCCTCATACCCTGACTGTTGCAGGTGTCTCTGGCTTGTCAGAGAAAATGCCACGGTTGGAGAACTGTTTGGGGCCCACAGACTATCATTTCAGATTATAATTTTTCTCAGAGCTGCTCACAGAGGTCTACCCGCTGAGCTCCACCAGTAAGTGCCAGGCGAAGGCCCCAGGGCATCCGTATCTAGGCTAATTGTTTTCTTCTCCCGGGTATGTCCCTCCCAGCTGGGACCTGGCTACCGGCTGGCTTATTTGGGGGTGGATAGCTTTTCTACAAAATTTCCTCACCTAAACCATCCCTCCAGAAGATAAATTGATTTGGGAAGAGTTTACGTAATATCAGAAGGCCAATCCCTTTGTCCATTAGGCACTGGTCGTCCATTACCAATAAGCAGATATCAGATCAGGTAATCAAATACATTAATTTTCTCTGGTTTGATAGTAGTTTGACAATAAAACACTTTCATGTTTCATTGTTTAATTGACCCGTTTTGGAACTTTTCTAAATACAGCTCAAAATTCAACATTGTCAGGTATTTATAAGTTGAATAAGCACAACTTTTTTTTTTAACAATTACATTAAACTCGATTATGCTTTTGCAAAGATAGTTTGTTTTACTCATAAGATAATGCACCAAAATTCTACATTTCCAAGACCCTGTTTTCTAACAGTTTCTATATTTAAAGCTGGCATAGAAATTGGTAACTGTAAAAACCAAAAAGCACTTTTAACTAGTTCAGGCTGCACGTGAGCTGTCCCAGGTGCAAATGATATTACAACATTGATTTGTAATGGGAAGGTCATAATTGTTAGACGTATGGTAACTTGAAACAGTTGTTATTTTTTATGTAAACCATATGTACTACCACAGACCATAAATGTGAAGTAATATCTTAGCAAGATAGAAGCTCCTGTGTGTGTCTCTCCACGTTCAGAGAGAAGTCTGGGTGGTTTCCATCATTATTAAATTATCTGCTTTCACTGTGCCATAGGAAGTGTCTGCCATCTCCTCTTCCTTTAGTTTCTTATAAGAAATATCTGTATCTTCATCTTCATCGAGAGGATCTTGCTTGTGCAACATTTCATTTCCATACATTTTGTATATTAAAACAAAAATCCCTGCTTCTGCAGACTGGAAAAGGGCATAAAGCAAGGGAAACATGTACATGCTTCCTATGAGTTGTGGTGGAAAGGCCAGTTTGAGAATGGCCGTACAGAGCTGCACATTCTGACTACCTGTTTCCAGACAAACAGTCCTCTTGCAGTTGGGCGGCAGATGGAAGAGAGTAGCAAGGCCGTAGCCTGATGCGTAGCCTGCCAAAGGCATGAAAATTGCTATCACATAAACAGCTGCAGGAATCCGTGCCAGCAGTTCAGGTCCTAACATAGTGCCGGTCATTATGAAAAGGACCACCAGAGTCAGTAGCAGAGACCACAGCGAAACCTAGTAATAGAAAATGAATAGATTAGCCACCAACAGGGAGGCAGCTGAAAAGGAATCCAGGCAAGAGCACCCCAAGCTTTTGGAAGAAGACACCCCCATCTAGTCTGATCCCTAACACAAAATGGAGATCTTTGGCAGAAGGTTTCTGAAGATGGGTAGGCCACTTCTTCCAGGAAGCATCCAGAACTGTGTCTATAATTGTGTGGAGCACTGCCCTATGTCCAGTGACAAAGTGCTTTCTATCATCTCTAGCCGTTGACCTGGATATTGGCCCTCAAGAACATTTGAAAAATAGCTCTTAAGTTTAAAGGGGAAGGATACTCTCCTCTGGGCAGATTATCCCCAGACTTTCAGCTCTAAGCATATAACTTTGTTTTGGTGCTTTGACTGTTCTGAGAATGCATTTAATTTGTGAATGTACCCCTTAAAAATGGGGCAGTTAGAACTGAATCCAATATCTCAGGTATGGTCTGATGAACAGAGTGGACAGGTAGATATTTGCTTTCCCTATACAGGGACCCAGGTTTTCCATAAGAAATTTGTTCTCATTTTACACATGAAATAAATAGCTATCAAAATTTATGAAACTTAGTGTGTGATCTTTTTCACTATCAACATATTTTGTATTGCAGAGGATTGAAACAATTGCCTACTCTTAGATTATGTAAGAGAAAAAAAATCTTGCTTGTGCAACATTTCATTTTCATACATTTTATATATTAAAACAAAAATCCCTGCTTCTGGCAAAATGGAAAAGGGCATAAAGCATGGGAAACATGGACATGCTTCTGATGAGTTGTGGCAGAAAGGCCAGTGTGAGAATGGCCGTACAGAGCTGCATAGTCTGACTACCTGTAAAGATGTGAAGAATTATTTGAAATTTTGAAACTCCATGCTTTTTCATTTGTTCATGAGAAAACTCCCATAAGTTTCTAATGATGCTTAGGAATTATTAGGAGGATTTTAGATATAGTACAAATGACTTCTGCATAAACTGTGTCATCTTTATGTTCTAACTGGTACATTTCATTCATTCAAGTAAAACAGACTGTGTAAATAGTAAGGTAGAAGCCTACAAATTCCTCTCCTTGTTCTCTTTCATATGGGTAGCTAACTGTTTTTTGTGTGTGTGTGTTTTTTGCAGTTTTTGGCCACGGCTGGGTTTGAACCCGCCACCTCCAGCATATGGGGCTGGCGCCCTACTCCCTTGAGCCACAAGCGCCACCCAACTAACTCATTTTTTTTTAATGGGGAGGGAGAATAGAGATTTTTTTAAGTGGGGAAAGGAGAATAGAGTTTCAGAAAGAATAGCTTAAATGTTGCCTCTGGTTCCCCAGATGTCTGAGAGGAAACCCTTTTTATAAATCGAAACATTTACTATATTAAATTTCAACGCATGTCACACTTGAAAGTATTGACAAGAAATCTGAATTTGAAAATATTGGCTTCAAAGTCCCTTTGAACTGCTTTAAGTCATTTGTTGAGCACTAATTGAATGATTGAATGCTCATTTTAAAGTGTTTGCAAAAGTATAACAATTGTGGGCAGCGCCTGTGGCTCGAGTGGGGCACCGGTCCCACATGCCGGAGGTGGTGGGTTCAAACCCAGCCCCGGCCAAAAAAAAAAAAAAAAAGAAAAAAGTATAACAATTGCATAAACTATATCTGAATAGTGTGCTAATTAAAGAATACAGACGGGTTCACCTTAAATTCAAAGGCAGCCAATCTTATTGACTTATCTATTAAATATATTTTTTCCATTTTCAGTAAGTGAATAGCTCATTTGGTTGATTGTATTGTAGAATTCCTCAGGTTGTATAGTAAATGCCATCATACTAATAGTGATAGCTTAAAGAATATAATTAATAAGTTCTTAATTCATCTTAAGATTATCTTTGGATATATTATGTATAAAAGGTTTACATGTGAATGTTTATTTTGTAGCAGGTTTTCTTTTACGCAGGACCAGATACAAGTATAGAAAAGAATCTTCTGCATTTCACATTAATAAAGGTTGGCTCCTCTGTTTAATTGGATTACTTTAGAAAATAAATTAAGTAAAATGCAAAAGATCATGGCTTCTTAAATCTACATAATTGAAACATAGGTGATGCTCTTTTTCTCTTCATTTGTCTAAAGGAATTTCCCTGTGCAAATCATTAGGCATTTGGTTAACTTCTGTAGAGACAGAGTCTCACTGTACCGCCCTCAGGTAGAGTGCTGTGGCGTCACACGGCTCACAGCAACCTCTAACTCTTGGGCTTACATGATTCTCTTGCCTCAGCCTCCTGAGCAGCTGGGACTACAGGCGCCCGCCACAACGCCCGGCTATTTTTTTGCTGCAGTTTGGCCGGGGCTGGGCTTGAACCCGCCACCCTCGGCATATGGGGCTGGTGCCCTACTCACTGAGCCACAGGCGCCGCCCTGGTTAACTTCTTAAAATGGACATCCTGATTACTGCATACTGTTTTTCATTACTATTTTTGAGTTTTCAAAGAAAGCTTAATTTATAAAGTTTAAAGCAATATTGCAAATATTGCATAAATAATAGAAATGCCTCATCCTTTCAGTAGCTTTAGAAACCATATATAATATCACAATGTGGAGGGAAAAAGAAACACAAAAATTTAGTAACAGCAATATAAACTACATTATTTATCCAGGACCCAATTTTATTTTCTGCTTTAAAGCAAATATTTTGTGTATTCTTTTGTGTTGCTGTAATGCAGCGGTTCTCAACCTGTGGGTAGCAACCCCTTTGTAACAATGAAAACACATTGTGGCATTAGGAAGGTTGAGAACCAGGGCTGTAATGTACCATTTTGATTATTTTAGTCTTATTAGTGTCAACATATGTTTTAAAATTTGAAGGAATCTACTACAAGGTTTTTCAGAATTAGAGTTCCACTTTTGAAAATATAGTAACGCATTTCTAAAATACTGCACCAATTCTATTAAATTTATTTAATTTGCTTTGATTTTTAGTATTGTGTAGGTAGTGGAAGATATGTTGCTATTTAATTGCACTGTCATCTTTCCCCTCCCCCCACGACCAGTTTATTCACCATGAGGACTGATACTTCTCTTAAACTGTTTTTCTGTAATGGTGGATAAGACCTTTGTTGCATAAACTTTTTTTTTAAGCCCGTTTCTTCCTTTCCCCTCTTCCCAAACGTCCTAGCATTTCAGCTGTGGGTTGCTCAAGCTAACATGTAGAGGGAAGAAGGCCTTACCTTCACAATGTAGTCAGCCACCCGGCTGTATTTGTAGCGAATAAAGACGCCCAGCCCAATAGGGATGAGGGTGCCGCAGAGCGTCAGGGTCACGGCCCCCAGGGGTAGTAACTGCACCAGGGGGGTGTTGATCCAAGCCCGGCTGTAGATCCACAGGCACAGGGGCATCAAGACCAGGGCCAGCAGTGTGGAGGAGACGGTCATGATAATGCTGCAGGAAAGGGAATGGGGGGGAGAAGAAGGGCGCTGAGCAGAGAGCCAGCCAGGCTGCTTCCCACATGCTGGGGAAAGGGGAAGGAGGAGAGCCCAGGTCCTCCAGGCTGAAGTGGGGGGGGGGGGGGGAATTAACTCATCCAGGGGAGTTCCAGGAGAGCAACACATCCAAGCCCAGAGGAAACAGGAACCAGAGGCAGGAGAAAAATCAGAATCTCAGGACTGCTGCCCCAGGCTTTCTAAGGCCTGTTGAGTCCCGTGGCTTCTGATGAGGGCAAGGAGTGTTTTTTGTTTTCTTTTAATGCTCCTAGGCACCCTCAACGGTAGACATGATAAAGCTACTTTATCAAAGCTACTTGTTGGATTGAACTCAATCACACTGCATTATATGTGACATTGCTTTCTTTACAGGGCCAACAGCCCCGTTTTGCTTTTACATTACCGGAGGGTCCTAATTCAGACTTCCCCCTTCTCTTTGTCTCCACTGGCTGAAGATGTGGGTGGGTCCCCCAAACACTTGGGGACGATGGCAGAGCTGACGGGCCGCGCTGGGGTGAGATCCCAGCCCTCACAGCAGCTCTGTCGCCTAGATCGGTCCCCCTAAAACGCGCTCACTCTCTCGGGTCTTAGATCAGCGCCCCTAAAACGCGCTCATTCTCTCGGGTCTGTCTAGCCTTCCAAAGCCCGGGGTGAGGGTGTGTGGGGGACAAATACTCCCTCTCCTCTTTCCTGCTCTATGCCTTATGCCAACCACTTTTGCTTCCCCTCTCCTTCGTCTGAACCCAGGGCTGTGACCCGGGCTGGCTGGAATGAGAAAGACGCTGATGGGACAGCCACCTCGCCTCGTACCTGAGGTTCATGTCGCCGTCCACCAGCAGGGACATGAGATTGGAGAGATTTCCTCCGGGACAGCAGCCGCACAGGAGCACCGCCACGGCGGCCACCTCGTCCAGCTTGAAGGCGAGGGCCAGCAGGAAGGCCAGCAGCGGCAGGAAGCCAAACTGGCAGAGCGCGGCCAGCAGCGCGCCCAGGGGCCGGCGGACGTGCGCCCCGAAGCGGTTCACGTCCACGGTGCAGCCCAGGCCCAGCATGGTGATGCACAGGGCGGCGCCCACGAACACGTTCAGCCCGTGGTTCAGCGGCGTGTCCCAGAACAGTGGCCCGGGGAGCGCCCAGGGCCGAGGGAACGCGGAGGGGCCCCGGGTCGCCGCACCGCCCGCGGGCACGAGGCTGCTGGCCGTCAGCTCCGGAGTCGGGGTCGGGCCGGGGCTGAAGCTGATGCTGGGACCCGGCCCGAGACTGAGCCCGGGGCCGGGGCCGGGGCTGGAGGCGGGAGCTAGGGGCCAGTCGGTGCCGGGGCTCGGCCCGCCGGCGCCGGGCGATAGGCTGTAGTTGTCCGGCAGCAGAGCGGCGAGGAACCAGGTGGCATTGTCCATGCCGTCCATGGCGCTGTCGGCCCCGGCCGGCGCTGCGGACCCGGGTGTCCCTCCGTCCTGCGGTCTCCGCGCCACGGGCCGTCTGTCTGTCTGTCTGTCGGCGGCCGCCCGGGAGGCTCTGGCTGCGGGGCCCCGGCAGCGCCCGCTGAGGTCCGCGGCGGCGTCGGGGCGGCGAGGCCTGCGCTCCGGTGTGCGGCCGCTGGCGGGCACTGGGCTCTGACCACGCGCGGCCCCGGGCGAGCACTGGGCTCCGGCCACGCGCAGCCTCCAGCGGGCACTGGGCTCTGGCCACGCGCTGCCCCCGGTGAGCCCCGCCCCGCCGCCCAGTCCCCTCCTCTGAGTCCCCAGCAAGTGGCTCTGTCAGAGTATAGCCAGGGGCGGGACAAAGACCTGACAAAGAACCAGAAGGGGGAAGACCGTGCCTGGCTGCCTGGCTGGTTCTCCGGCGGGCTGTGCTCTTTGATAATGAAATCTGGAGCGCCAGACACGAAAGGGGGGCGGGGAGCTTATCTGTGCGCGCACAGAGACGGTGCAAACCGCTCAGATGGTCTCCACCCCGAGCAACCAGAGGGCGGCTCGACTTAACTCGGGTGATGCTCGCAGCATAACGCGCCGTCTGGCTGAATTTGCATGGAATTGTTCATGATGTGTATGCGCCTTAGAGTAGAAAGCGATCAGTACTAGCGGGTTGCCCAGCGATGGCGAAGCCCATTTTACAAACAGGAGATGGGAGAGGTCTCAGCCTCGTCAACCAAACCGGACTGAAGCTGCGCAGTGCTGTGTCTCTGAGGACAGTGAAGAGCGCGGCTTTGAAAAACCTTCGTGAAAAATGCGTTTAGGAAGTTATGGGCAGGTCGGGAGAGGATCTTCCAGACGCCGCAGATTTATTAAGCGCTGGTAAAGTCCTGGCATTAAGATTAAGGATTGAAAAGAAATAAAGGGCTGCGATTTCTCGCTTCAGACATGTTTATCTCGAAACAAATGAAATTCAGCGTTCTTAGGAGCAGAGAGCCCATAACTCAAGGCAGTCCCTAGATGAACACAGAAAGGGAGGAACTCTGCTCACCAGCCAGACAGCACCTCGGAGGAGGCGCCTCCCTCGGCAGGGATCGCAAAGTGACGGCTCGTTGAGTTGTGAAAGGGAAGGTAGGGGTTTCTAGGCCGAAATTAAGGTCAGCCTTAGCCCAGGGTTACTCTCGAGTGGCACCAAGACAGAGCGAATCCGTCCTCCAGGAGCTTGTCCCTCCCCCCTTTCAGACACAGCGACTTCCGCTCTCCCATCTTGGACTGAGCCCAGGCGTTTGTTTTTCCTGGTCCCCAAATCTCATGAAAGGGGCTGTAAGTATGACAAATAAGACTAAATGCGCAGCATGCTACACTCTTTATCACAAACAGCTTGTCTTCTCCATCGGACTGTGAATTCCCCGAGGGCAGGGCTTCTACAAGAATGTAGGAAAGTAATGTACCCTCTACCTTTCCAAAACACTAGACCCCCCAAACAATGAAGTAACATTTATAGAGCTTTGAAGGAAGGGGGCTGTGATGAAAAATATTTTAAGTTTTCATTTTGTCTTTTGTAGGTAGAAGAAAGATATTCAAGGCCAGGTGTAGTGGCTTGTGCCTGTAACCCTAGCATTCTGGGGGAGCTGTGGCAGGTGGATGGCTTGAGCTAAAGAGTTCAAAACCAGCCTGAGCAGGAGCGAGACCCCATCTCTACTAAAAATAGATAAATCAGCCAGGCATTGTGGCAGTGCCTGTAATCCCAGCTACTCTAGAGGCTGAGGCAAGAGAATCTCTTGAGCCCAAAAGTTTGAGGTTGCTGTGAGCTATGATGAAGCCACTGCACTCAACCCAGGGTGACAGAGTGAGAATTTGTCTCAAAAGAAAGAAAAAGATATTCAGATATACAATGAACCACGCTATCCAAATGCTGAGTGTACCTGGGAGACATGCAGAAACAGACTAGATAATGGGAAGGCACTGCTGAGCCTTTACCTACATGGTAGGAAACCACATGGTAAGAGAAGCTAAGAACAGAAATGGCGGAGGATCCCGCGGGCCCGACTGTGCCTCAGAACTCCTCCTCATGTTAATGATACTAAAACCCAGAATCAAATTAAACAGGCAGCAGTTAGAGACAGGCCAACTCATCCACCTAACTCCTCTTGGGGTTTGAGAAGAGGCAATTTGTGCAGTGGGCAGAGATTGAAAACAGAAAGGGCTGGGCTGGGATCATAAATCATCAGGATCCTGCTGACCCTGCACACTTGCTGGCTTCCTGGGGCCTGCAGACCTACTGTCAGTGCTGCTGGTGGTATGGTCAGTGGAAAGAAGGCAGGTTTTCTTGCCTCCTCTGCTATTTCTGATCTTTCTCACTATTCACAGGAAAAACCAGGATTAGGACTAGGCTTATTCTTCTAGGACTTGGCTCGGGTCATTCTCCTTCCCCAGCGTCTCCTATTTACTCTTGCCGCCACCCTGAGGGGACAGAATCCATAGAAGGGAAAGATAATACAGCGTTTGGAAAACAACCTAGCCATTTGGGGGGAAATAAATTTAAAGCCTCATGGCAGAGAAAACTATTCCAGGTGGAATAAAAGCTTAGCTATAAAAATGCAACAAAATACTAGAGAAAAATATTGTCAAGTATTTAGCTCATCTTTGGATGGGGAAAATCTTTCTAAGCAGAAAGGTAACAGAAGAAATCATAATAAAAACTCCATAGATAAGGACACACAAAAATTTTAGACTTTGGCATAGTGAAATAAAACACTACTTAAAAAAATTAAAAGCTCAGCCGGGTGCCATGGCTCACACCTGTAATCCTAGCACCTTGGGAGGCCGAGGCAAGTGAATCACCTTAGCTCAGGAGTTTGAGACCAGCCTAAGCAAAAGTGAGACTCCGTCTCTATTAAAAATAGAAAAATTAGCAAAGTGTTGTAATGGGCACCTGTAGTCCCAGCTACTGGGGAGGCTGAGGCAAGAGCATCTCTTGATGCCAGGAGTTAGAGGTTGCTGAGACTCTGTCTCAAAAAATTAAATAATTAAAAGCTAATTACAAAAGGAGAAAAAATATTTGGAGGGTATATAAAGCCAAGAGATCAAACACTTTTGTGTTGTTTTATAGGAGATTGTACATCCCCTTTGACCCAGGAAGGCTGTGTTCAGATGTTTGTCCTAAGGAAACCATCAGGGATTAAAAAGGAATGAGAGCTACACTGAGCACTCACTTTGCACTGGACGCTCTTCTCAGCTTTTGTATGGATTAGCTCGTTTAGTCCTTACAACAGTGAGGATGGCATTCAAAAAGATTTGACCCATTTATATCAAAATATACTGGACAATGGAAAACTTTTGCATTCTTATATTCTTTATCTTCCTACATACCACCACCACCCTCTCACAGAAACCAAAATAGTCCAACAAGTACCTTGAGAATACACTGGGGTTTTCAGAGACAGGGTCTCACTGTGCCCCAGGCTAGCTTGCTGGGCATCATCACAGCTCCCCGCAGCCCTGTACGGGGGCTCAACTGATCTTCCTGCTTCAGCCTCGTGAGTTGCTGGGACTACAGGTGCTCACCTCCACACCTGGCCTTTGTACTGGATTTTAAGTAGTAAAACAGGTAATTTTTCTAAATCTATCAAAGCAGCTTGACTTGCCCCTTACCTGCAATTTCACTTTCTGAGGTTTCATCAGTCTGAGAGGCATGAGGATATCCTACCATCCCGCCGGCGCAGGATGTGAGTCATCCCTTAACCAGTGTCTCTACACTATCTACACTACCTGCCCGTAAGCCACTTAGTATTCAAGGCTCAGCCATCAGATGGATTGTTGAGGAGTCACCATGCTTGTATTCGGGGAACCCTTATTTTATTTCATAATGGTCCAAAAGCGCAAGCATCGGGATCGTGGCGTACTGTCATCATCACTCTGCTCTATTTTCAGTCGTTAACTTCTCCCTATGCCTAATTTTCAAATTAAATTTTATCAGAGGTATGTATGTGTAGGAGAAACACAATATCTGTAGGGTTCAGTACTATCCCTGTTTTGGATGTCACTGGGGGGCTTGAAACGTATCTGTTTTAAAGAGATTGTCAAACAGGAGAGTGGACTGGAATATTGCTGTTTTGCTGGTTTGCATCTAAAAGCAACATGGCCTGCTAATTACATTGCTTTATATAATTAAATCTATCTTACAGAACAGATGTCAGTTTCTAACACTAATTACTCTTTACTAATTCACTAGTGATAGTTATAACCAAGGACTATTCTCTGTGTTAGAAAAGTTTCTACACTTAAAACCCTTACTAACCCACAATGTTACCTTTATACAGTTGGCATGAAAGTCTGAGTCCTTTGTCAGAGAGGCCTGGTTGTCAGCACCTAGAGGATTTGGGCATGTTAAAACCTGTTCAGGACAATCTGAGTGGCCTCTGGATGAGCCAGGCAGAGGTCATATGCATGGACACCTCACTGATAGACTTGTCAGATGCAGCAAATAAAAATGCAAGGTGCCCCAGCTACATCTGAATTTCAGATCAACACCAAAAACATTTCATACTATAAAAATGTCTCAACTATTTCATCTGGCAATCTTTCCTAGAGACAGATGATCATTTGAAAACTGAAATGGGCAGTAACAGATGAAGGTGAGGACGTGGATGAGGGGAACGCTCTTACTTGCAGGGAATATAAATTATAGCCATCATAGACAACAGTATGGAAGTTCCTCAAAAAAACCAAAAAAACATTCTACTACTGGGTATGTATCCAAAAGAAAGAAATCAATATACCAAAGAGATGTCTGTATTCATGTTTTTATTGTAGCACTATTCATAATATCCCAAATATGGAATCTATCTAAGTGCCCATCAATGGATGAATGGATAAAGAAAATGTGGCATATTCACATGATGGAATATTGTTCATCCATGAAAAAGAATGAAATGCTGTCATTTGCAGTGACATAGACAGAACATCCCTCCAGTGGAATAAGTGGAATAAGCCCAGCACAGAAGGACAAATGTTGCCTGTTCTCACTCATGTGGGAGAGAAAGAAGTGGATCTCGTGAAGGTGGAGAGCAGACTGAAGGTTATCAGAAGCCAGGAAGTGAGGCACCGGGTGCATAAATATATTTATTACCACTGACCTGTCCACTTAAAAATGGTAAGGATGGTGAATCATATATGTATATTTTACCTAAATGAAATCAATAGTTTTTTTTTTTGTAGAGACAGAGTCTCACTTTATCGCCCTCGGTAGAGTGCCCTGGCCTCACACAGCTCACAGCAACCTCCAACTCCTGGGCTTAAGCGATTCTCTTGCCTCAGCCTCCCGAGTAGCTGGGACTACAGGCACCCGCCACAAGGCCTGGCTAATTTTTGGTTGCAGTTTGGCCGGGGCCGGGTTTGAACCCGCCACCCTCAGTATATGGGGCCGGTGCCTTACCGACTGAGCCACAGGCGCTGCCCGAAATCAATAATTTTTTTAAAAATACAATGAAAATGGAAGTGCAGTTGTGATCTTCTGGGGCAAGATCTCTCTGAGGTTTTAGGAAATAAACCCCACACCACAGGAAACATACTAGATGATCCAAGAGGGGTGCCCAAGCTGGGATAGGAAATGCTGCTGTCGGGACTGAGAAGGAGAAAGCAGAGGCCGGGGGTGAGGCCCTCCCTGTCCCCGGAGGAACTCTGGCCTTGCTCTGTGTGGACAGGAGAGCTGCGGTGTCAGGGCTGATACTTTTGTAGCCGAGTAACTTTAATACGAGTGGGGGAAAAACATACGCAGACACTACAGCAGACAGCAGTTTGGGAATGACGTGAATGGAACAATAACAAAAGTGGCCATGGCTCTAATGGGGGCCAGGAGGCCAGGAAGTGAGTTTCAGGGACAAACAGGACCCCAGAAATGTCAAACTGGAGGGGGATGTTTATAGACACTCAAACTTTTGCAACATCTTCAGTCCCTGTGGTCAGCCCAAGGTAGTGGATCTTAATAGTTTTGTTCCCAGCACTCCTCTCCTATTCTCCTGGGAGATGGACCCACCCTTTAGGAAGAATTGCACCTCTGAGAGCTCTAACCATGAAGTCTAAATTCAAGCTGCTTCCTTCCTAAAGGACCCCATTTCTGAGTTGTCAGCGATTGGTTGAGGGACGAGCCACCCCGGCCCACTCTGGGCCTGTCTATCTTAATAGAGTTCATGGTAACCCTAAGCAGGGTTTAGATTTTAGTGTCACCTTGTGGGGAGAAGTTTACTTAAAGGAAAAATTGCCCTTGAAAATCCTTTAAATACTCATAGCAATATACTGATCTTTTTTCAAGAAGGCTGCAATGGCATTCTTCGTCCAGGATGTGAGTAGCTGAGTAGCTCGTAAAGTGGCTTCCATCTGGGGGCCAGGCTGTCTGACATGACTCTCTGGATCTTCCTTCCGGGCGCTGACCTGACCTCAGGAACAGCAGATTCATGTCTCCTGGCTTGGACTTACCGACAGCACACCCGTGCAGATCATTCATCTCCCCTGTTTCTCCCCATTTAACCCCCACAGCTGAATTTGTGAGAGTTAAATTGTGCATATGATGTGACTCTAAGAACCAACATCCCAGCCCAGTGACTGCTGCAGAGGTGGCATATAATCCAACCCAGCCAATCGGGATCCTTCCCAGTAATTTTGTTTATTTCTTTTATAACAAGAGTCACAGGGAAAAGCCCTTTCCTCACTAATTAAGAGGGTGGGAAGTTGTGAGCTCAGAAACTGCTATTAACCATGATTCTATTTGTCATCCAGGCTGGGAGAATGAAGCCAAAGATAAAAGCCAAACCAAAGCAAGTGAGAGGGGAAGAGAGAAAGTGCCAGCAACGTCAGGTCCCATTCTGGTCCTTTCTAACGCCATTCCTCACCTACCTAGTTATGTGAACTATTCTTCTTCTTTTAGCCAAGCTAGATGCAACTAATGAAGTCCCTAAATAATAAAACCATTTTCACTAAGTGGTAAAAAAAAAAAAAAAAGGGAATTAGATATACAATAAATTTACCAGTGGCATTTGGGGGCCAAAGTCTCTTTGTTAGTTTACGGGTGACCCACATGCCTGTATCACAGCCCCAAACTCATGTGGCCAGGAGAAGCAAGGGCTGCATTAAGTTGTTCCACAAAATAAGCAATTGCTAACAGCGTGATCTACCAACAAGGGTAAATAGATGTCCATTACTAGATATAGACAGAGCAAACAGGTAGCTGTGTCTAAGTGCTTGTAACTAACCTAGCTCCTTTGTTGAGATTATCTCAGCACCTCTAAGCGGCTTTGTGCATAGCTGTCGCTTCCAAACCTCCTGCAAACCTTCTTCCAAACCATTTTTTGTGGCTGTGGTTCTTCTTGTCCTCAAATGACTTTCTCTGGCCTATCCTGTTTGCTCTGATAACACGTCAGGTCTCTTACAGCAGTCAGCTTTGTAAAAATACCATCTCATCGGCTCGCATCATGTGATTCAATCAGGCACTTCTAGACCTTACCAAAAAGCATCAACAGAAATTTGATTTAATCCAAGTCTTCCTTTCTTATTATCTCCAAGTTTGTACCAGCAGCGCCTCTCCCCTCCCCCCCACAGACCTCCTCCATAATTTAACAAGAGTTTGCTTTACATGGGAAGATTGTTTCCACTCTCTCCTTTCTCTGCTGATCTGCTGTTCTTTAATCAGTCCCATCCTTGTTTTCACCCATGCTTTAACCTAACATTTCAACTTGTTTTTGATGCATGTTTTTTAAGACCTTCCTGGGGGCTTCACTCGGAACCACCTTTGTATGGCAGAAAGTCTTGTATCAGGAGGCATTTGTCATCTGATAAACTTAAAAGGAAAAAACAATATCTACAAAGCTCCAGCAGGATATTAAACTGAGAATTTATTTGATCTAAAAATAAAGAAAAAGTCTCCAGGGATCTTCTTTAAGGCTCACTACTGAAAAATTTCCTCTTGTTGAGTAATCAGACAGCACAATAAGAAGCAAAAAACGAGATAAAAGCAAAAGAATTTTATTAAAATTAGACACCACTAATTAGTTTGGATTCAGGTTGTTTTATTTTGTTTCATTCCACATGAAGTAGAAAAACATTGTTTTTGAATTTAGGAAGTGTTACTTTGAAACATTCTTTAAAGGTCAATTTTTCTTAGAATAATTTAAGTTTTCTTGTCTATTATATGGGAAGCAAATCGTAGAAACAACCTCTTGGTCACTCCTGGGTGTTGGTAGAATTGTAAAGAATGTTGGTTTTATCTAATCCCAAGACTGTGGTCTGTTAATAATTGTATATTTCATACATCTTTTCTTACTCTTGGTATTGAAATGATCTTGCCAGTCAGAAGATCTGAGAATTCTTACCCATGGCTGCTGCTTCCCAGCCCCTGTCATCGCTGTTGTCTAGAATATTGATGGGAGGGGAGTAGGGAGCGTCACTGCTTTCCATCCCCATTTCATTTCTGCAAAATCACACTCAGTGATTTAAACCGAGGACTTAATGGGGCCTGGAGAGGGGAAGATTAAAGATTGGTCTTAGCATTTTTATCATACTTCCTCAGGCATCCTTTTAGCAGCTGGCCAAATATAAATGACTTTTTCAGAAAACCTGATATTTTGGAATATTTTAGAATTATATATATATAGAACATATGTATAGATATTTTTTCTTCTATTTCTTGAGATTTGTCTGTAATTAGTGGACATGGACTTCTAAAATTTCAGAGTTCTTTTTGTAATGCTGTGTCATGTGTATAATAACAACTTAATTTTTTTTTTTTAGAGACAGTCTCACTTTGTCCCCCTTGGTAGAGTGCCAGGTCATCACAGCTCACAGCAACCTCCAACTCCTGGGCTTAGGTGATTCTCTTGCCTCAGCCTCCCGAGTAGCTGGGACTACAGGCGCCCACAACAATGCCTGTCTATTTTTTTGTTGCAGTTTGGCTGGGGCTGGATTTGAACCCCCTACCCACAGTGTATGGGGCCAGCGCCCTACCCACTGAGCCACAGGTGCCACCCATAACAACTCAACTTAACAACTGTTTATTTTTTTTTATTTTTTATTTTTTTTTCACTTTTTTTTTTTTTTTTGTAGAGACAGAGTCTCACTGTACCGCCCTCGGGTAGAGTGCCGTGGCGTCACACGGCTCACAGCAACCTCTAACTCTTGGGCTTACGCGATTCTCTTGCCTCAGCCTCCCGAGCAGCTGGGACTACAGGCGCCCGCCACAACGCCCGGCTATTTTTTTGTTGCCGTTTGGCCGGGGCTGGGTTTGAACCCGCCACCCTCGGCATATAACAACTGTTTATTAATCTCCCAACCTTTTGCTTGGCAGTGAAATGATAGAAAACCTCAACCACGTATAAGGTCCATATCATGTTCTCAAGGACCTCAGTGCCTGCCAGGCGCAGTGGCTCACACCTATAATCTCAGCACTCCAGGAGGCTGAGGCGGGAGGATCCCCGGAGCGCAGGAGTTAGAGACCAGCCTGAGCAAGAGCGAGACTCCATCTCTACTAAAAATAGAGAAACTAGCCAGGCATTGTGGCAGTGCCCATAGTCCCAGCTAATCTGGAGGCTGAAACAAGAGGATTGCTTGAGCTCAAGAGTTCGAGGTTGCTGTGAGCTATGACACCATGGGGCACTCTACCCAGGGTGACAGAGTAAGACTCTGTATCAAAAAAAGAAAAAAAGAAAAGAAAAGAAAAGAAAAGAAAAGGGCCTTGCTGCTAACTGCAATGTAGGGCACACTGAGATGAACTTTGTATATTTAGGTTCACATAGAGATGAGACAGATGAACCCTGGCTGTGGCGTGTGAGCACGATTTGCCAATGAGGACTAGATTTCAACATGTAAAGGAAGGCAAAGGACATAGCAGGGAAGGAGAGCAGCTTGTGCAAATCCGTGGAAGTGCATCACACCCATGTGGGGAGCAGAGAATAGAAACAAAGTGATGAGGACAGGAAAGAAGCCGTGGAAATGTGGGGCATGGGGCAAGTTATTCAGGGTCTCTATTGCCATGTAAACAGCTTAAATTTTAGCTTTGCTGATGGCCGAAACATGGCCAAATTTTCTGTGCAGGGAAGTGGGATCTCCAGATTTAAGATTCAGAAAGGCAGGTCCAGAACCCCTGGGTAAATAGGGAGGAACGGCAATAAAGAATGATCAGGAGTCAAGCTGGGAGGCTATTATGATAATGGCAATGGAAAATGATGTCAGCGGAGACTAGAGAAGAAGAAGCAGGAACCGAGAGGAGACACATCTGTGATGAAGAGACAGATGACTCAAAGCAAATTAGACTGTCGTCGAGAGGGTGGGCGAACGGTCTTGACATTAACTGAGACGGGCAGCACAGGCATAGTGACAGTGTGAGACTCCGGGTTAGACGTGTTGAGTGCAGGGTGTTTGGAACGCCCTCGTGGAGTCTGATGTGCAAATGATTTGCAGTTCTGAAGCCTGGAGAAAGAACTGGGAACAGACACAAATTAGCAGCCAAGATTATGGCTGCCGTTGCACCTCCACTTTCCGGCACTAGCACAAAAACCCTTCTTTAAACCATACACAGACATGTTGCATAAAATATAGTAAACCTCCTTTTAAAGGCACAGATAAGTTCACAGCAGAATAATGGAAATCTCTAGGAAGCAAAACCAGAGGAAACAAAATACTAACAGAGTAAGTAGGTGGTGACGGAGCCCTCGGCTTATGTCAGGTGGAGAATTTGAGCCTGATCCATGTAAATATGAGACTCTGAAAAAATTATACCCTTAATAAGTGTGAACTAGAAAAAAAAATCTACCTACTAGCAAAGAGAGAGGACAGTTGTGTTTTGTTTTACATTTCTGTTTTGACCTAGGGTTCTGAGTTAGGAAAAAAACATGTTTTCCCTGAGAATGTTCCATCCTAAACCCAAGGTGGTGCTATAGAGGGCCCACAGTAGTTTGCAAGAGCTGAAAGTACACACTTCTTCCCAACTCTTCTTCAAGTGACTTTATGTTGGCTGCTTGAAAACAGCAATTATGTAAGTATTTATCCCAGGATAATTGACAAATGCTACAAATCAGGGCGATTTCTCTAGAGAGCTTGTGGTTATACCAGCTGGTTAAACATTTCCCAGCCCCACTGCTGTATAGTCCTGTCTTCACATGGGTTGGAAGTTAGAACTTATTATACTAGTGTGGCCTAGGAGTGTCCAGACTGAGAGTTAACGCAATGTGTGATCTCAGGCTGGTAAAACTCTAGGGCACCTAGAAGAAATAAAACAGAGCCTCTCCCGAGGGACACGGCCTAAACCCAGGCCTCCCAGTTCCCGTAACAATTACAGACATGAGAAGATAAACTCGTCATGAGCAGATGACAGTTGACATGCAAAGCTGGCTTAGCTTCCCAAGAGCCTCATTAAATACATGTTTTTGGCTACAGACAAAAATAAAGAAAATAAATCCATAATTAATGACACAAAAGAAGAAATAAAAAGCAAAGAAAAGAATATGTGTGTAACTCTCAGAAGACTGGGCTGGTTTCTAAAACAATTATTTTTTAAAAGACATAACACTTCTAGAAATGAAAAATATTATTTTTTGAAATAATTATCAGAAAAAAATAAATTATGAGACATGGAGGACAGAGTAAAAACTCTTCACATACATTCAATAGACATTTCAGGATGAAAGGGTGTGCAAAATGTAAGATTTTAAAACGCAATAGTTAAAAATTTTCTAGACTCAAAGAAAGACATGAATCCAGATTCAGAAAGCATAATGAGTCCTGAGAAGGGTAAATAGAAATATCCATGTCAAGACACATCATAGTGAAAATTAAAAAATAAAATAAAATAAAATTCTTAATTATACAAAGTGGACAATTTGGGGCTTTATTTTTCTCATTCTTAAGATGAAATTAAAATGTATAATATCTAAAAGTATTCATTTAACAGGCAGTTGCACTTTATGAAGAATGCAAAAGTGAGATGGCTGCTGTGAGAGCCCGGACCTTCTCCTTACCACACCCTTCTCTTTTTCTGCTCCTTTTATACTCGTTCTCAGACTCCCCTGTGTGTCTCTTCCTTCAGTCAAATGGTACCAGGATTCAGTCATGGGCTTTTTTTCTTCTCTCATCTCTCTGTGCTGCCTCTGGATAATTCCTCAAATCATTTTTCAGTTCACAAATTCTCTCTTTAGCCATGTTTAACCTGCTGGTCAACCTGTGACTGAGATTTTTGTTCCAATGATAATATTTTTCATTTCTGGAAGTGTTATAGCTTTAAAAAGAATAATTATTTTTCAAATCAGACCAGTTTTCTGGGAGCTATATTCTTTTTCTTCCTTTTAATGATGTATTTATTATATCCTTCATTTTGGCCTCTAGCTAAAACATCTATTTACTTAGGCTCTTGGAATCTGATCTAGTGGTCCCTACCTCGGCCGTCATTCTTAGGTGATTTCATTAACTCACCTGGCTCTATTATGAACTGTAGTCATTGACACCTAGGCATCCATTTCTAGCCCCAAATCTCGTCTGAGCCTAAGTCTAGCACAGGCATGGACACACAACATAAAGTGGAATTCATTGTCTCAGGGTCAGCCCTGTGGCTCTCCTCTCAACACGTCATAGTCATTATCATCCTGTCTCTTACCTTTGTGTGTGTACTTCCTTAGTGGGGGATATATCCTCTCCTTTTTTAAATCTGGAGATATCCAGTTTGCCCCTGAAAATGTACTTCAGATCTCACCTCCTCTGTGTGTCTCTTTAACCTCCTCTTTGGCTTCTCTGTTAGTGTGAGGATTTTTTTTTTTTGGTTTTCCAGACTACCTGTGGATATTTTGGAAGTCTACCTTGTTCAACAGACTACAGGTGTGTTAGTAGCAGGTTGTGGTCACATCGCTCTGTGTCCTAAACATTGCCTTTTGCACCGTGCCTATCCTGAAATAGGCCCACTTTGACTACGGTTGAATGCATGAATGGATGGATTCATGAATGACTGAATCTTATCCAAGCAACACAGAGGGAATCAAGAGTGGCTTTAGTGTTATATCATCACCCGATGACCACACTCAGTTCTGCTAAATTGGCTGTGATCTATGGCCTGCTGTTGGGAGCAGAGCTACTGCTCAGAGTGCACCAGCCGATTTTTATGCATCTGTTTTCCAACAGCAGACTGTTGCTGTCATTGTCATATAAAGCAGTCTCAATAGCGCGGCTGCAATTGACCCCATGTGAAACCGTCTGGGCTGTGGGTTGGAATATTAAATGACATTGTGTTCCTGCCACCAGCCGAGCTGCTTGAGTCACAGCTGCAGTAGAAACGTTTTAACGAAATTAAAATCTCAGTGGGGGAGGGAAACACGGAGACTGGGGAAGGTTGGATAGTGTGAGAGCAGAGGCAAGGCGGTACAGCAGTGTGCCTGATTTCTGCATTTAATTATAATAGCAAAGTAGAGATTTAGACGGAGAGCTCTGCGTTTGTGATTTAAAATAGCCTAAATAGTCTAAAATTTGCTCCCCATTGAATTGAAAACAATAAATAAGGATTTTTCTGGAAAATATACACACTAAATAGAAAAGGGCCAGAGGCCAGAGAAAAAAGCTATCTCGTCAGAGAGCAAATTGAAATAGATCAGTTTCTTCTTGTCACTTCCTATTTCCAAGCTAATGAATTACTTCTTAAAAGCCTGGCCCTGAGCACTGCTGTGTTTGGCTGAAGAAAGAGATTCCTGACGTGTACCTCCCGCAAATGGAAAGTGTTTGGGATGATAAAGCACAGCTCCTCCAATAGAGAACTAACAGAAATAATTCTTGTTACTATAGAAAAGCTAGAACTTGAAAACTCCTTACTGTGAGAGCCCTGCAGAGCACATTAGATTTCATTTTTATTCAAAGGAGTATTTTCAAGTCTCACCTTGAGCAAAGGAAAGAAAGAGGGATCTAAAAATCCTAAAGGATAATGTAGCTTCCTTTGTTTTGCTCCATTAAGAAGGGAAGAAATATCTTGTCCTACTGTGTTCCACGGCCTGAGAATACAAAGATTAGTGAGCTGAGATCTCTGCCCTTGAGCCGTGCACCAGTGTGAAAGGTGCTAGAACTTAACAGTGAGGGGGTCAAAGGGCATTTCAAGGAGCAGGACTGAGCCCAAAGGCTCCAGGAGGGATTAGGGTCACGTACAAGGTCAGGAGTCCACATCTCTCTGCACCGTTTTTTTGACTTTTTTTTGCAGACCCAGGTTTTTCTCAGTCTCTCTGACCTTTCCATTCTCTCCTCTCCCCTGATCCATTTGTTTAGCCCTCCATTCACTTAACTCTATTGAAAGTGTGCCTACTTTGGGACAGTCACCATGCAAAGCCAAGGGGGAGGATAGTCAAGAGAAGTCCTTAGGTAGAGGAACAGCAGCCCTGAGGGCCCAGGCTTCTGTCAACTCAGCTGTGCTCAGGTAGGAGGGCACTGGAGTCCTGGAGTCCTGGGGGGTTTCAGGGAAGAATGACAAGAGCTGCATCACAATGTCCTGACCCTGCAAATGCTGGCGTGGATGTGGAGAGAAGGGAACACTTTTTCACTGCTAGCAGGATTGCAAACTAATAAATCTCTATGGAAAGAAGTATGGCGAATTCTCAAAGAATGAAAAGTCAACCTGCCATTTGATCCCACAATCCCATTACTAGATGTCTGCCCAGAAGAACAAAAATCATTTTACCACAAGGACATTTGCACCAGAATGTTTATTGCAGCCCAATTCACAATTGCCAAGATGTGGAAACAACCCAAGTGCCCATCATCCCATGAATGGACTAACAAACTGTGGCATGTGTACACCATGGGGTACTATTCAGCCATAAGAAAAGATGGAGACTTTATATCTTACATTGTGTTTACTTGGATGGACTTGAAACACATTCTTCTTAGTAAAGTATCTCAAGAATGAAAAAAAAAGGTATCCAATGTGCTCAATATTAATATGAAACCAATATGTAAATAAGTACAAGCCCACACAAAAGAAAAAACACAAATGTAGTCTGGCCGGGGGGAGGGGAGAGGAGAGAGGGCAATTGGTGGGATCTCACCTAATGTGCAAAACGTGAGGGTGTTCAGCACCCTTCTTGGGACAAGGGCTTACCTACACTTGAACCTTACTTTAGAATTGAAAACAATGTAACTTAAACATTTTTACCCTTACATTAATCTTTTTTTTTTTTTTTGTAGAGACAGAGTCTCACTTTTATGGCCCTCGGTAGAGTGCCGTGGCCTCACACAGCTCACGGCAACCTCCAACTCCTGGGCTTAAGCGATTCTCTTGCCTCAGCCTCCGGAGTAGCTGGGACTACAGGCGCCCGCCACAACGCCCGGCTATTTTTTGGTTGCAGTTTGGCCGGGGCCGGGTTTGAACCCGCCACCCTCGGTATATGGGGCCGGTGCCCTACCGACTGAGCCACAGGCGCCGCCCCCTTACATTAATCTTTAAAAAAAAAAAAAAAAAAAAGAGAGGTGGGACAGAGAAGCTTAGGGGAACAGATTGGTTGTAATTTGTAGGCTATGGAGGGCTGAGTTCATGTGCAGAAAGAGCAATAGCTTTCAGGAAGCTCTCCCTGGCAGCAACCTGTACGTGCACCCAGACCCGTGACTCTCAACCCTTTCCCACCATAATATCCATTTTTCTTCGTGTAACTACTATCAGGGCTTTCATCCTCAGGAAAGCATATTGACACAAGAGTGAGAGCCTGACTTGAATCCACTACAAGTTATTTTAACATACATTTATCATAAACTTTGGTGCTTCAATTATAACGGAATGATTGGCTACACATGGTGCTCCACAGACACCTGTGAGTTCAAAGGCAGTGTCTTGAGGACTCTGGGGGGAAACTAAGAAGGCAGAGCTCTGAAACCATCCCCCACCCAACACATGTCAGCCAGAGCAGCTGCATTTTTACTATTGTGGATATTTCAATAATTTTCTTTCAATAATAATTTTGTGTTATACTGCTTTAAAGAAAAAGTTTGCAATGGATTAAAAGGAGAGATTGGAGGCAGAGAGACCAAATAGGAGATAATTGTAATAGTCTAGGGGAGGAATAATACAATTAGGTTCACTAAATCTAGTTGACTGGATGAATTAAAGCTCATAAACCAATATGAATCACATTTGAGATACAACATAAGGTTTTTCCATAACATATGTCATAGGAAACCACACCACTCATTTGTTTGGAATGAGGTGGAGTCCAAATTTTGTGGACTATAAGAAGTAAACTATATTGGAGCAGCACTTCTCCAACCTTAATGCATATAGGCTTCCCCTGGGTAAGTTGGTAAAATGTAGATTCTGATTCACAGGGTCAAGGTTGGGAGGCAAAGAGCCTACATTTCTAGTAACTTCCCAGAGTTGTCAATGCTGAGGGCCACGGGCCATGCTGTGTGGAACAAGGTATTAGAGAATCAGAGAATACTACAGAAAACTCACAGATTTCAAAAATATCCATAGCCTCGTAGACTTTAAAGTCACAGACCTTTATTCTAGGGGGCCTCTCGGCCTGTTTATCGGCTATGATGGGACAGTGCACTGAAAGGAATTAGCACATCCCTGGCTCAAAGAAATACTCAGTAAATGTTAACTATTATTATTATTTTTTCTAAAAGTCTTTTTTTTTTTGAAATAGAGTCTCACTCTGTCACCCTGGGTAGAGTGCCTTGGAGTCACAATTCTCAGCAACCTTAAGTGATCCTCTTGCCTCAGCCTCCCAAGGCTGGGACTACAGATGCCCACCACAACACCTGGCTATTTTTTTTAGACATGGGGTCTCACTCTTGCTCAGGCTGATCTGAACTCCTGAGCTCAAGCAATCCACCCGCCTCACTGCACCTGCCAGCTCTAAAAGCCAATTTTATAAAAGAGGGATCCACAGACTCCTGTGGTTTTAGTTTAAAATGCAGAGGCCTGGACCTGGCATCCAATCTACTGAGTCAGACAGTCTGAGGAAGGACAGGCAATTTTAACAAACTCTTTGCACACAAGTGCTGAAGAGTCTTCTGGGAGCCCTGTGTGGGCATGGCTAGACTCAGGCAGAACTGCTTCCAAAGGGGACGCACTTGACCCAGAGACAAACCCTGCAGACCGGGCGTCCAGTAGGTGCAAGATGAAAGGTGACAAGACCGTGGTTGGGGAGTTGGGGTGGAGACAGGAAAGGTGCACATCTCCACTGGGCTTCAGAGATACAATGATGGCATTTTTAAAAAGAGAAGGAGAAGTTTATGCTCTGCGTAAACATATTCCTTGTCAGGCAAAAAGCCCATGTTCCAGGTTAAAAAAAAAAAAAGATCACCTTGAACCTCCTTTCCTCTACTTACACGTAAGCTTTCTGGCCAAGACAAGTTAAGAGGAATTTCATCTTTTCAGGACAATCGTAGGCAAAGCTGACCTTGGAGTCTACATCAAAGTAGGTTCAAGTTGTTTCTGAGGCCTTTCAGCTGTGCTTTTTCCTCCCTTTGTCCCACCTTTTAGGTCTACCCTCTGTTCTAATCCTCTGGTGCCCTGTGTCACCTTGTTTTTCTAAGTCCCCACTGCAGGGTGTTCTCCCTTAACTACCAACTCATGTCTCCCTCCTTCCTAGCACACAAACTTCTTTGGAAGATGTAGGCAGAAGCAGGTGGCGAGGCGACATCCTTTAGGGAAAACTGGTTGTCAGCGGTTAGGGCGCCGGCCACATGCTCTGGGCCTGGTGGGTTCAAATCCAGCCTGGTCCTGCTAAACAAAAAACAAAACAAAACAAACAAACAACAAAATAGCTTGGTGGCTGAGGCAAGAGAATAGCTTGAGCTCAAGAGTTGGAGGTTGCTGTGAGGTATGAAGCCATGGTACTTTACCAAGGGTGACAAAGTGAGACTCTATCTCAATTTAAAAAATATATAAAATAAAATAACATAACATAAAATAACTGGTTGGCTCAACCACAGTCCTCCCTGGAAGGAATTCAACCCAGCTCTATGACAGTGGGGACCAAAGCTGGCTCCACCTACAGAAAAAGGCAGGACTTTACTTAGAAAATGGGCTGAACCCCCTCTAACTCATGATTTAAATGATAAGGGAGGTCCCCAGAACTCCAAAGGATAGCTTCCATAACTTTGGCCTAGAAAAAGGCAGATGTCACTAACTGTCTATCACAGCCATGGAAAAATCTTCAAGACGGTCTGAAGAAACATCTACTTTTACCAGTTGAACTTGTCAATGAACTTGCCAGGGTTCATGTTTCAAAATCCTTTGCAACTGTACATATTAGGCAGTTAACACATTATTTACCAAATACGTATCACGTGGCATCATCCTAGGTTCTGGGAAGGCTACTACTTAAATTGCATTGTGTTTTAATTTTTTTAGAAACCACATAAATAAATAAGCTAACTTAGGTGATTATATAAAACATGTGGAATGAAGAACAGAATATTTGGGTAACATGACTGGGTGTGAAGTGGTGGTGGTTAGAAGAGCCCTCTCTCTGAGGGTAGCATTGGAATGGAGACCTGCAGAATTGGAAGGTGTTAGCCATGCAAACCCCCAGGGGAAGAGCATTCTAAGCAGAAAGACAGTGAGTGCAAAGACCTGGAGATAGGAACCAGCTGAGTGTGTTTCAGGGACAGAGTGAAGGCAGCTGATTCCTGACTGTATTGAATGTGCATATATTGAGCATATCTCAACAGACGAGATTGGGAACAAGCCTTGCAGAATGTGGACTATGGCACATTATCAATTATTATTTTTTTTAATTCAATGAGTATTAAGCATCCTCCCCCCCCCCGCAGGCATTAATTAAAGCGAATGAAAATATGTTAAGGCGACCTTCCAAGTAAGTTACAGGATGGGGGGGAATTCTGGGGGTCATAGGGCTGTGGAAAGTTTCTTTCATTAGAAAGAAAGTCAAACTCCACTACCAGTGGTAAGCGTTTACATAAGAGGTGACTTTTGAATTGAGCCTTTAAAGATGAATAGGCTTTAGCAAGAGGAATTGTTCCTGGCAATATCTCACACTAGGTATTCTGAAAAATCCTGCAGCTATGACACCCCAAACTCTTGAATTAAATACAATAAATATCCTTTGAAGTCTTGGCACCTGTAGCTCAGCCATTAGGGTGCTGGCCACATTCCCAGTCTGGGTCTCCCAACAACAATGACAACTGCAACAACAACAACAAAAAAAACCTAGCTGGGCGTTGTGGTGGACACCTGTGGTCCCAGCTACTTGGGAGGCTAAGGCAAGAGAATCGCTTAAGCCCAAGAGTTTGAGGTTGCTGTGAGTTATGGTGCTACCACACTCTACCCAGTGCGACATAGTGAGACTCTGTCTCAAAATAAATAAATAAATAAATATCCTTTGACAATCAGGGACTTAGAATGGTGTCTGCCAATACCAGGAACCAAGAGTCTGGGGTGAGGCTGGGTTGGGGGGTTTGGTGAGGGCAGGACACAAGACACAGAACCTCGGGAGTGCATGAAGGAAGTGAGATGCCCCCCACACACAGAGCCTCAGGTGTGCATGGAGGAAGTGAGACACACCCCCCCCACACAGAGCCTCAGGAGTGCATGGAGGAAGTGAGACACCCCCCACCCCCCCTAGAGCCTCAGGTGTGCATGGAGGAAATGAGACACCCTCTCCCCACACACTCCATGAAAGCCAGAATCTCATCACACAGGTAGGAGAGAGGTGTTACCTGTCCATTAGCAAAGGCAGAGCAGCTTAGATGAAATGCTTCTCTCAGCCTAGGTACTGGAGAAGAAAGAAAGGAAAGAACTAGTAACCAGAGACAGCTCCCCTCTCACCTAGATGGGGGGTCGACCAGAGATAGCTCCCCTCTCACCTAGATGGGGGGGTTGACCAGAGACAGCTCCCCTCTCACCTAGACGGGGGGTCAACCAGAGACAGCTCCCCTCTCACCTAGACGGGGGGTCGACCAGAGACAGCTCCCCTCTCACCTAGATGGGGGGTTGACCAGAGACAGCTCCCCTCTCACCTAGATGGGGGGTCAACCAGAGACAGCTCCCCTCTCACCTAGACAAGGGGTTGACCAGAGACAGCTCCCCTCTCACCTAGACGGGGGGGTCAACCAGAGACAGCTCCCCTCTCACCTAGACAAGGGGTTGACCAGAGACAGCTCCCCTCTCACCTAGATGGGGGGGTCGACCAGAGACAGCTCCCCTCTCACCTGGACAGGGGATCGACCAGAGACAGCTCCCCTCTCACCTAGACAAGGGGTTGACCAGAGACAGCTCCCCTCTCACCTAGACGGGGGTGTTGACCAGAGACAGCTCCCCTCTCACCTGGATGGGGGGTCAACCAGAGACAGCTCCCCTCTCACCTAGACAGGGGGTCGACCAGAGACAGCTCCCCTCTCACCTAGACAACGGGTTGACCAGAGACAGCTCCCCTCTCACCCAGACGGGAGGTCAACCAGAGACAGCTCTCCTCTCACCCAGATGGGAGGTCGACCAGAGACAGCTCCCCTCTTGCCTAGACAGGGGGTTGACTACACAGTAACTTGGTTATACCTTGGGTTCCCTGGGCAGCGCCTCTTGCTTCAGGGAGATGAACTAGAATTGGGGGGATTGTTTCAGATGCAGCTAGTTAGGTGGCCTCTTAAAATGCATGCATTTCTCAGCGTGTAAATGATATCTGAATAAAAAAATTCTTTTCAAAGGAGAGGAGGAGGAGCAGGAAGAGAAGGAAAAGATGGAGAAGTGGTTAAATGTCCAGATCATTTATGAACTGAATGTGTTTTCTCAAATTCAAATGTTGAGATCCTGTCCCACAATGTGATATTATGTGGGGTGGAGGGGCCTTTGGAAGGTCATGAGGTCATGAGGGCAGAGCTCTCATGGAGGGGATTAGGGCCCAGAGAACTTTCTCACTCTCCACCATGTGATGATCTGATGAAGGGACCAGGTTCTGTGACCCAGAAGGGAACTGTCCCCAGAACCACACCATTCTGGGCCTCCTGGTCTCAGACTTCCAGCCTTCAAAGCTGTGAGACAAATTTCTGCTTATAAGCCACTCCGTCTATGGTACTTCGTTACAGCAGCCAGAACAGATGAGACGTTCCCCTAGACTGGAGGTCTCCTCTCCGTAGAAGGTGACAGATTCTCTGCAGTGGTGACATCAGGCACAGTTGAGAGCGTGAGTACAGCACGAAAAAAGAATGTGAGACTATGTGCAGGCAAGATATGGGAACTCCTCGGAGCCTCAGAACTTGGCAGCTGGGATCACAAGAGAATGACCCTGGAGACTCCTTAAGAAAATGGCCCCTCCACGTCACCTTAAAGGGAAAATAAATCCTACCCGTGTGCTCAGAGGAAAATGGCCCCTCCACATCACCTTAAAGGGAAAATAAATCCCACTGGAGGAGAGCAAGATGGCGGCCGACTAACAGCTTCCTTGCATCTGGGCACCGTGAGTCCGGGGAGATAGGACTCCAGGCATCTCTGGCTGGTGGGATCTGCCTATCATCAGCCCTGTGAGGATACATAGAGTCAGCGAGAGACTTCTGGACCCCAAGAGGAAGACTAAAACAGTGGAAAACTGCCAAGTAGTCACGTGTGTTCAATGGGTCTGAACCCGCCCGCAACTGCAAGTTCAGTAGCAGCGAGACTGCAAACCGGAAAGGCCTTACCTGTGAACTGTTTTAGTGTCTTTGGACTTGGCACTCAGTTGAGCTGCCTTGGGGAGAGCCTGGGCGGGAATGCGGAGAACTTTGGCTGTTGTCTGGGGCCCCAGTCTGAGCCGCTGAGCCAGACGGAGCTAATAGTGTTTGGCTGTGGGCCACAGGGAGCCATTGTGAGCGATCTGCCCTGGCAAGCTCTGCCCTCAGGGTCACAGAGCTAGAATCCGGGTGGGTGCTGGTAACCCAGCACTGAGTAGCCTAAAGGTGGGGTCTGAGCCGCCTTGCAGCCCTAACCCTCAGGGGCAGAGTGAGACCGTTTTGGCACACTGGGTAAGTGGATAACCACTTCATCAGTGATTCCAGCGACAAGCGCTTTCCTGGGAAGGCTTCTACTCAGCAAGTTTACAAGTTCAAAGTGCCTTTTAAGTGGGCTGAAGAGAGATTTAGGGTGTCTACCTGCTGGGGTTTGAGAAATCAGCAGCCTCCAGTCGTATCAGAACTGTGATTAACATCTAATACCCCAGAAGACCACGTGTTGCCCAGACAATATTCAACAACATATACATACTGCTTTGTTTTTGGTTGTATTTTGTTTTGCTTGGTTTGGTTTGGTTGTTTTTTTTTTGTTTATTTTGATGTTGTTGATGTTGTTTTGTTTTTTAATTTCAAACTTTTCTGTACAGATCTTTTTTCTTTCTCAATTTTTCTAGTTTAATTATAATTTCCCATTACTGCCTTTTTTAATAACTAGAACTTCATTTTTGCTACTGTTTCTACCACTATTATTTGGTTTTTCACCCAATTTTATCCCGTAAAGTTTTCTGTTTGCTTGTTTTGGTTTGATTTATAGCATTTTTGTCTTTCCTTTCTACTTGGTGGAGGTGGGGTACTGTGTCTGATCAGGTTAGCAAAGAGCTGCTGACCTCAAGGGAACCACCCAACTGGGCACCCCCAGAAGGTGTTTTTTTTTTAAGGTTGTATCAAAGTACCCTACTGCACACCTATATTGCTCTGTCTCCATATTTCTGTGCCTCTCTTCTTTTTGTCAATATTCCTTTTACCCATCTCCTCTCCTTTCTCTAATTTTTTTTTCTTTTCACTCCATCCTCCTTTCTTTCATCCCTTTCTTGCTCTTCAACCTTCTCACCCTTCTGGTCCTGTACCAAAAGGACTCATCTAACCGTTAGTCCACAGGCACAAGAACTTAAAGAGCAAGAGGAAGTGAAAGGAAAATTAGGGCAAGGAAACAGATAAAAGAAATCACTCATGAGGAAGAATCAGCAGAAAACTCCAGGCAACATGAAGAACCAGTCCAGAACAACCCCGCCAAGGGACCAGGAGGTAGCTACTGCAGAGGATTCCACCTGTAAGAAATGTTAGGAATGGGGCGGCGCCTGTGGCTCAGTGAGTAGGGCGCCGGCCCCATATACCAAGGGTGGCGGGTTCAAACCCAGCCCCAGCTGAACTGCAACAAAAAAATAGCCGGGCGCTGTGGCGGGCGCCTGTAGTCCCAGCTGCTCGGGAGGCTGAGGCAAGAGAATCGCATAAGCCCAAGAGTTAGAGGTTGCTGTGAGCCATGTGACGCCACGGCACTCTACCAGAGGGCAGTACAGTGAGACTCTGTCTCTACCAAAAAAAAAAAAAAAAGAAATGTTAGGAATGACATAAAGGGAATTTAGAATACACATGATGAAAACAATGAAAGAAATAATGGAAATAATGAAGGAAACTGCTAATAAAGTGGAAAATAACCAAATGGAAATCCAAAAACAGAATCAAATAAGAGATGAACAATATGAAGAATATAAAAAGATATAGCAGAGCTGAAGGAACTGAAACAGTCAATTAGGGAACTTAAAGATGCAATGGAAAGTATCAGCAACAAGTTAGACCATGCAGAAGAAAGAATTTCAGAGGTAGAAGACAACGTTCTTGAGATAACTCAGATAGTAAAAGAGGCAGAAAAGAAGAGAGAGAAAGCAGAACATTCACTGTCAGAATTATGGGACTTTATGAAGCATTCCAACATATGACTCATAGGAATCCCAGAAGGGGAAGAAGAATGCCCCAGAGGAATGGAAGCCATACTAGAGAATATTATAAAAGAAAATTTCCCAAATATCACCAAAGATTCTGACACACTGCTTTCAGAGGGATATCGGACCCCAGGTCACCTCAACTCTAACCGAGCTTCTCCAAGACACATTGTGATGAACCTGTCCAAAGTCAAGACAAAAGAAAAGATTCTGCAAGCTGCCAGGAGTAAGCGCCAGTTGCCCTACAGGGGCAAATCCATCAGAGTGACCGCAGACTTCTCTAATGAAACTTTCCAAGCAAGAAGACAATGGTCATCTACATTTAATCTACTTAAACAGAACAATTTCCAGCCCAGAATTCTGTACCCTGCTAAGCTAAGCTTAAAAATTGACAGAGAAATCAAATCATTTACGGATATACAAACATTGAGGAAATTAGCCACAACAAGACTAGCTCTACAGGAAATACTTCAACCTGTTCTGCACACTGACCACCACAATGGATCAGCAGCAAAGTAAGAACTCAGAAATTAAAGCACAGAACCTAACCTCCACACTGATGCAAAAGATAAAACTAAGCAATGGACTCTCACAAAATAAGATGAATAGAATACTACCACACTTATCAATTATCTCAATAATTGTTAATGGCTTGAATTCCCCACTGAAGAGACATAGATTGGTTGACTGGATTAAAAAACACAAGGCATCCATTTGCTATCCGTAAGAAACACACCTGGCTTCAAAAGACAAATTAAAGCTCCGAGTCAAGGGTTGGAAGACAATTTTTCAGGCAAATGGAATTCAGAAGAATAGAGGAGTTGCAATCTTATTTTCAGATTCATGTGGATTTAAAGCAACTAAAGTCAAAAAAGACAAAGATGCTCACTTTATATTGGTCAAGGGAAAAATACAACAAGAAGACATTTCAATTCTAAATATTTATGCACCCAATTTAAATGCTCCCAGATTCTTGAAACAGACCTTACTCAGTCTGAGCAATATGATATCCGATAATACCATCATAACAGGGGACTTTAACACTCCTCTTACAGAGCTGGACAGATCCTCTAAACAGAAATTAAACAAAGATATAAGAGATTGAAATGAGACCCTAGAACAACTATGCTTGATAGACGCATATAGAACACTGCATCCCAAAGATAAAGAATACATATTCTTCTCATCACCCCATGGAACATTCTCCAAAATTGATCATATCCTGGGACACAAAACAAATATCAACAGAATCAAAAGAATTAAAATTTTACCTTGTATCTTCTCAGACCATAAGGCACTAAAGGTGAAACTCAACTCTAACAAAACTGCTCGACCCCACCCAAAGGCATGGAAATTAAACAATCTTCTGTTGAATAACAGATGGGTGCAGGAAGAAATAAAAGGGGAAATCATTAACTTTCTTGAGCATAACAACAATGAAGACACAAGCTACCAAAACCTGTGGGATACTGCAAAAGCAGTTTTGAGAGGAAAATTCATTGCTTTAGATGCCTACATTCGAAAAACAGAAAGAGAGTGCACCAACAATCTTACAAGCCATCTTTGGAATTGGAAAAAGAAGAACAATCTAAGCCTAAACTCAATAGAAGAAAAGATATATCCAAAATCAAATCAGAGATCAATGAAATTGAAAACAAAAGAATCATTCAGAAAATTAATGAAACAAGGAGTTGGTTTTTTGAAAAAAGAAATAAAATAGATAAACCATTGGCCAGACTAACAAGAAATAGAAAAGTAAAATCTCTAGTAACCTCAATCAGAAATGATAAAGGGGAAATAACAACTGATCCCACGGAGATACAAGAGATCATCTCTGAATAGTACCAGAAACTCTATGCCCAGAAATTTGACAATGTGAAGGAAATGGATCAATATTTGGAATCACACCCTCTCCCTAGACTTAGCCAGGAAGAAATAGACCTCCTGAACAGACCAATTTCAAGCACTGAGATCAAAGAAACAATAAAAAATCTTCCAACCAAAAAAGGCCCTGGTCCATATGGCTTCACTCCAGAATTCTATCAAACCTTCAAGGAAGAGCTTATTCCTGTACTGCAGAAATTATTCCAAAAAATTGAGGAAGAAGGAATCTTCCCCAACACATTCTATGAAGCAAACATCACCCTGATACCAAAACCAGGAAAAGACCCAAACAAAAAGGAGAATTTCAGACCAATCTCACTCATGAATATAGATGCAAAAATTCTCAACAAATTCCTAGCCAATAGATTACAGCTTATCATCAAAAAAGTCATTCATCATGATCAAGTAGGCTTCATCCCAGGGATGCAAGGCTGGTTTAACATACGCAAGTCTATAAACGTTATCCACCATATTAACAGAGGCAAAAATAAAGATCACATGATCCTCTCAATAGATGCAGAAAAAGCATTTGATAAAATCCAGCATCCTTTTCTAATTAGAACACTGAAGAGTATAGGCATAGGTGGCACATTTCTAAAACTGATTGAAGCTATCTATGACAAACCCACAGCTAGTATTTTACTGAATGGAGTTATACTGAAAGCTTTTCCTCTTAGAACTGGAACCAGACAAGGTTGTCCTCTGTCACTTTTACTATTCAACGTAGTGCTGGAAGTTCTAGCCAATACAATTAGGCAAGACAAGGAAATAAAGGGAATCCAAATGGGAGCAGAGGAGGTCAAACTCTCCCTCTTTGCTGACGACATGATCTCATACTTAGAGAACCCCAAAGACTCAACCACAAGACTCCTAGAAGTCATCAAAAAATACAGTAATGTTTCAGGATATAAAACCAATGTCCACAAGTCAGTAGCCTTTGTGTACACCAATAACAGTCAAGATGAGAAGCTAATTAAGGACACAATTCCCTTCACCATAGTCTCAAAGAAAATGAAATACCTAGGAATATACCTAACGAAGGAGGTGAAGGACCTCTATAAAGAAAACTATGAAATCCTCAGAAAGGAAATAGAGAGGATATTAACAAATGGAAGAACATACCATGCTCATGGATGGGAAGAATCAACATTGTTAAAATGCCTATACTTCCCAAAGCAATGTACCTATTCAATGCCATTCCTATCAAAATACCAACATCGTACTTTCAAGATTTGGAGAAAATGATTCTGCATTTTGTATGGAACCAGAAAAAACCCCATATAGCTAAGGCAGTTCTTAGTAATAAAAATAAAGCTGGGGGCATCAGCATACCAGATTTTAGTCTGTACTACAAAGCCATAGTGCTCAAGACAGCATGGTACTGGCACAAAAACAGAGACATAGACACTTGGAATCGAATTGAAAACCAAGAAATGAAACTAACATCTTACAACCACCTAATCTTCGATAAACCAAACAAGAACATACCTTGGGGGAAAGACTCCCTATTCAATAAATGGTTTTGGGATAACTGGATGTCTACATGTAAAAGACTGAAACTGGACCCACACCTTTCCCTACTCACAAAAATTGATTCAAGATGGATAAAGGACTTAAATTTAAGGCATGAAACAATAAAAATCCTCCAAGAAAGCATAGGAAAAACACTGGAAGATATTGGCCTGGGGAAAGACTTCATGAAGAAGACTGCCATGGCAATTGCAATAACAACAAAAATAAACAAATGGGACTTCATTAAACTGAAAAGCTTCTGTACAGCTAAGAAGACAATCACCAAAGCAAAGAGACAACCTACACAATGGGAAAGGATATTTGCATATTTTCAATCAGACAAAAGCTTGATAACTAGGATCTATAGAGAACTCAAATTAATCCACATGAAAAAAGCCAACAATCCCATATATCAATGGGCAAGAGACATGAATAGAACCTTCTCTAAAGATGACAGACGAATGGCTAACAAACATATGAAAAAGTGTTCATCATCTCTATATATTAGAGAAATGCAAATCAAAACAACCCTGAGATATCATCTAACCCCAGTGAGAATGGCCCACATCACAAAGTCTGAAAACTGCAGATGCTGGCGTGGATGTGGAGAGAAGGGAACACTTTTACACTGCTGGTGGGACTGCAAACTAGTACAACCTTTCTGGAAGGAAATATGGAGAAACCTCAAAGCACTCAAGCTAGACCTCCCATTTGATCCTGCAATCCCATTACTGGGCATCTACCCAGAAGGAAAGAAATCCTTTTATCATAAGGACACTTGTACTAGACTGTTTATTGCAGCTCAATTTACAATCGCCAAAATGTGGAAACAGCCTAAATGCCCACCAACCCAGGAATGGATTAACAAACTGTGGTATATGTATACCATGGAATACTATTCAGCCATTAAAAAAAATGGAGACTTTACATCCTTCATATTAACCTGGATAGAAGTGGAAGACATTATTCTTAGTAAAGCATCACAAGAATGGAGAAGCATGAATCCTATGTACCCAATTTTGATATGAGGACAATTAATGACAATTAAGGTTATGCGGGGGAGGGAGGAAAAGCAGAAAGAGGGACGAAGGGAGGGGGGTGGGGCCTTGGTGTGTGTCACACTTTATGGGGGCAAGACATGATTGCAAGAGGGACTTTGCCTAACAATTGCAATCAATGTAACCTGGCTTATTGTACCCTCAATGAATCCCCAACAATAAAAAAAAAGAAAGAAAGAAAAGAAATCCTACCCGTGTGCTCAGAGCTTCCAGTCAGTTTCTTAGTCTCCTCTTAAGTATGAGCAGACAACCAAAGGTTACTGCACATCAAGGGAAACCTCCACTGTAGACTAGACAGACGCCCCACATACAATAAAAGACCAAAGAGACAGCCAGGCACAGCGGTGCTTGCCTGTAATCTCAGCATTATGGGAGGCCAAGGTGGGAAGGTTGCCTTAAGTCAGGAGTTTTAGACCAGCCTGAGTTAAGAGAGAGACTCCACCTCTACTAAAAATAGAGAAAAGTAGTCAGGCATGGTGGCTCTCGCCTACTGTCCAGCTGCTTTGGAAATGGAGCAGGATGATCCCTGAAGTCCAGGAGTCTGAGGTTGACATGAGCTATGTTGATGCCACTGCACTCTAGCCTGAGTGACAGACTGAGACCCTGTCTCAAAAACAAAAACAAAGAAAAAAGAAAAAGCAGCATACGAGGTGCAGTGGAGACCAAGCAGGGAAAATAAAACTTTTTTGAGAGAGATGGTCTCATTCTGCTATTGGGGCTAGGGAACAGTGGTGTCATCATAGCTCATTGCAGTGTCAGCCTCCCCAGTAGCTGGGACTACAGGTATGTGCCTGGCTAATTTTTCTTTTTCTTTTCTTTTTTTTTTTGTGGATACAGGGTCTTGCTTTTGCTCAGAGTTATCTTGAACTCTTAGGTTCAATCGATCCTCCCACCTTAGCATCTCACAGTGCTAGGATTACAGGCATGACCCACTGCTCCTGGCCCCAACATTTTTAAAGTTAAAAAGCCCTTTAGACATGAGATATTGATTGTAACCATGAAACAAGAACAGGGTGCTATGAAAAGAAACATTTAGAAAACAACAAAAATAAGAAGTCTTAAAAATGAAAAAATTGAAAGCAGAAATGAAACACTGAATGGAAGTATTGAATATAAGTTAAGTTTTTCCACACAGCAAAAAATGACAGAAGCAGAACATAAGAGGGGAAGCTTAGTGAGAAATCTATCAGTTGTTGACTAACAGATGCTGAACTGAGATTTTTTCTCCCTCTTGTCTCACTGGTCAGTTTGAATTTGAGGATTCAAGTGGTTCCCGGAAATCAGATTCCTGACTTGAGTCTGTGCCATCCTTTGTCTCAGCCACTGGATTCTGTCTGCATGGCTGCACTAGTAGTGGTACAAAACCACTTGAGGTCATTTTTGGCATAAATTTCACCTAGATGGTCTTCTTATAGAGTCTGTACTATTAGGAGAAATTCTGCCAAGAAATTCTACTGCAGTATTAAATGAATTAATATAATCCTGTCACATGCATTTTATTAGCCACTGTTATGCTTCAGGTTGCAAGTTTGCCAAGTGAAGTCCTGGGTGTCTCTCTCCATATCTGTACTTTCAAGAGTTGAAGGGACAGCCTGGTGCGCTAGCTTACACCTGTAATCCTAGCACTCTGGGAGGCCGAGGTGGCTGGATTGCCTGAATTTAGGAGTTCGAGACCAGCCTAAGCAAGAGTGAGACCCTCATCTCTACTAAAAATAGAAAATAAAAATAACCTAAAAAAAAAAATAGAAAACCTAGCCAGGCCTCAACACTCATAGCACAGTGGTTATGGCACCGGCCACATACACTGAGGCTGGCAGGTTCGAACCCATCCCGGGCCTGCCAAACAACAATGACAACTACAACAAAATAACCAGGCATTGTGGCGGGTGCCTATAGTCCCAGCTACTTGGGAGGCTGAGGCAAGAGAATCACTTAAGCCCAAGACTTTGAGGTTGTTGTGAGCTGTGATACCATGGCACTCTACCAAGGGCGACATAGTGAGACTCTGTCTCAAAAAGAGAAAAGAAAAGAAAACCTAGCCAGGTGTTGTGGTGGGCGTCTGTAGTCCCACCTACTTGGCACACTGAGGCAAGAAGATCACTTGAGCCCAAGAGTTTGAGGTTGCTGTGAGCTGTGATGCTACCACACTCTACCAGGGCAACAGAGTGAGACTCTGTCTTAAAAAGAGTTGAAGGGATTATATTAGTATAATTGAATTGAATCATGATTTGCTAATTGATATCAAGCTATTTCAAAGGGCTTAAATAATTAAGTTATTTTTCAAGTCTTTTCAATTTGAGACTAAGTAAAATATCTCTTATTGTTTTCTTTAAAGACACTCATTACAGTTATGAAACATTCACTTTGTAATTTAATAAATGACTGATAATGATTATGGCTTATTTTAGAATGAAGACTGTTTTTTTTAAGCAAGATCAGACATCATTAGGTATAAAATCTAAATGATTATACACTTGGTCAGAGTTCAAGCTGAAGGAAAACTTACAGAATGGATAAAATTCTTGTATTTGGGAGCGTAGCTGCAGTTTGTCTACAGATGATACATTAGTTAGGACAGGCTAACTGCTTGAAAAGATAGCCCCAAATATCACTGGTTTGATATAGTGGAAGTTTATTTCTTACTCACATAAAGTCCAGCATGGATGTCCCCAAGGTGACCAGGTGCATTATGCTTATCCTAATCCTTTCCAGGAGAGATTGCAAGGGAAGACAGCAAAATTGTTTTATTTGCTTTCCTGGGGCTGTGGCACAGGGCCAGGGTTCAGGTTGGATGGAATGTCTTTGGAGGGTGTCAAACCCTTTTAACAAGGACACCTCCTTTTTAGCATGCTGAAATGGGCAGTCACAACATTTGGTTCTTCCCAAGGCCCCTGGCTAATTATAGCTGATGAGTCCTGGCTGGGGACAGGAGGAAAGACCCAGGTCTCAGGGCTTCTAATTTCAAGTGTAGGAAACATTCCTGCCTGGTCTTTGCCTCTTCCAGTGTAAAGACACGTAGGCAGAGTGCTAGATTCCATCTGCCACGGTTTGATTCTACATTTATGCCTTCTCTTTCTCCAAAACTCATCGGGGCAAAACACATTTGAGAGGCGTCGTCCCCCAGTGTCTCTGTATTGGTGGTGGTGACTGTTCTCATGTCTAATAATGTCCCATAAATTCTCTGTATGATGAGATTAAAGACGGCAGCCGAGTAACAGCTTCCCTGCAATTGGGCACAGTGAGTCTGGGGAGATAAGACTCCAGGCATCTCTGGCTGGTGGGATGTGCCTATAATCATCCCTTTGAGGATACAGGGAATCAGCAAGGGACTTCTAGACCCAAGAGGAGGACAAAAACAGTGGAAAACTGGCAAGTGGTTGCATCCGTTTGATCAACCTAATCCCGCCGGCAACCATAAGTACAAGCAGCAGTGAGACTGCAAACCGGAAAGGCCTTACCTGTGAACTGTTTTGGTGTTTTTGGACTTGGCACTCAGTTGAACTGCCTTGGAGAGAGCTTGAGCAGGAGTGTGGAGAACTTTGGCCATTGTCTGGGGTCCCAGACTGAGCTCCTGAGCTGGACCACAGGGAGCCACTGGGAGAGAACTGCCCCGGCAAACTCTGCCCTCAGGGTCCCAGAGCAAGGATCGGGTGGGACCTAGTAACCTAGTGACTGAGCAGCCTAAAGGTGGGGACTGAGCTGCTTTACAGCCTTAACCCTTAGGGGCAGAGTAAGGTGATTTTGGCACACTGGAGCCTCCAGCTGTTGCTCCTGGGTTTGGTGCTACCTGGACCTCCATAAGAGCTGTGCCATGAACCCGACCTGCAACCCACAACCACCGGACCTCTGCATGCCCTGACCAGGAACTGCGGGAGCTGCGCAACCCTGCGTCTTCCCAGCCTCCACACTGGCCCACTCGTCTGGCCAGGGATACTGGTAGACACGTGCCCTCTGGAGCCCTCCCTGCCTCTGCACAGAACCCTTCTCCTGGCCAGAGATTGCTGGAGCATTGGGCTCTCTGTGCCAAAGTCACTGGGCACCAGGCACTCCCAGAACCGTGCACACCACCTCCCACCCTGTTGCTGGATCCAGGTGTGTCACGCTCCAGAGCTGCTTCCACAACCACAACTCCTTAGCTGGAGCAGCCCCAGAGGAACTACAAAGGTCCACTTCCTACAAAGATCCAGCAACAATAGAGTGATCCCACTGGGGTCTCATCTTGGAGAGACACCTCCCCAACTCTGAGGACAGCCAGAGACAATGGTGAAAAGCAATCATGAGGCAAAATCAACAGAAAAACTCTGGCACTATGAATAATCAGAGTAGATCAACTCCCCTAAGGATCAATGGGGCAGACACAGCACAAGATCCCATGCACAAACAAATAGCTGAGATGTCAGAAATCGAATTCAGAATCTGGATAGCAAATAAGATTGAATTAGAATTTCTAGCAGTAACCCAAAAGATATCTCAAGAATTTAACAAATTCAAAGACCAAATGACCAAAAGTTTTGACACATTGAGACAAAAAGATGCAGCCCTCAAAGATCTGAGAAACACAGTAGAATCCCTCAGTAACAGAATGGAGGAAGCAGAAGAAAGGATTTCTGACATTGAAGACAAACCTTTCAAATGCTCCCAAATTCTCAAAGAGGAAGAGAAATGGAGGGCAAAAACAGATCACTCTCTCAGAGAGCTCCGGGATAATTTGAAGAAAACCAATATTCATCTTATAGGGATCCCCAAAAGCGATGAAGTGGCTTCACAAGGCACAGAGTCTCTTCTCCATGAGATTATGAAGGAGAACTTTCCAGACATGCCAAGAGATTCTGAAATTCAGATAGCAGACAGTTTCAGAACTCCAGCACGACTTAACCTAAATAAGACATCCCCCAGACACATCATAATCAATTTCACTGAAGTTAATATGAAGGAGAAAATTCTGAAAGATGCCAGACAAAAGAAAACCATTATCTACAAGGGGAACAATATTAGAATAACTATAGATCTTTCTGCTGAAACCTTTCAAGCTAGAAGAGGATGGTCATCGACTTTTAATCTCCTAAAACAAAATAACTTTCAACCCAGGATCCCATACCCAGCTAAACTGAGTTTCATTTATGACAGAGAAATTAAATACTTCAATGGCATTCACATGTTGAAGAAATTTGCCATAACTAAACCAGCTCTCCAGGATATTCTCAGACCTATCCTCCATAAAGACCAGTGTAATCCTCCACCACAAAAGTAAACCCACCCAGAAAATTTTGATCAAATTCCAACTTCCACAATTGCAAAAGGATTAAAAATGTCCACCGGACTCTCGAAAGGCTTATCAATATTCTCAATTAGTGTGAATGGTTTAAACTGTCCTCTAAAGAGGCACAAGTTGGCTGGCTGGATACAAAAACTCAAGCCAAATATCTGCTGCATACAAGAATCGCTCTTACGTTAAAAGACAAATATAGACTCAAGGTGAAGGGATGGTCATCTATATTCCAGGCAAATGGAAAGCAGAAAAAAGCAGGCATTGCTATCCTGTTTGCAGATGCAATAGGCTTTAAACCAACCAAAATAATTAAGGATAAGTGTTGGGCCCTGCCATGTGCCTGAGGCCTAGTGCAACTTCCCGATCTTGACTAGAAGTAGATCCATCAAGCTACTTCCGTGTAGCAATGACTCAGCAAGGCCCGGCCTGAAACTGCCTCTACCTAGATACAGCCAAAGTGGCATCATGCCATTGGTCCAACCCTGTTACCACCCGTCACACCACCTCAGTCCCCGCCTCCTTTCCCCGCCCCTTCCCTATATAAGCAGCTGCTTATTGCAATAAAGTTGAGTTCCTGCTTCGACAGACTCCCAGCTCCGTGTGTTCCTGTTCGGGCCGTCGATGCTCACCATCCCACTCAGCCCCTGGGACGAGATCGGGCTGGCCCCGATCTTCCCTCAACTGTGACTGCTGTAGTACCCGGCAGATTGGTGCCCCGTGTGAGGAACTCAGTTCCCCACACGAAGATCGCTGATGGGCCAATTGGTCTGCGGGTGAGTGTACCCCCATAAATTATGGGGAAGTCCAATTCCAAATTTGACCCTGCTTTGGAATCTCTTAAAATCTTACTCAAAAGCAGAGGACTAGACCTCTCGGATAGTCAGACCCTTCAAGCCTGGGAATGTTTACTTAAGGTCACACCCTGGCTTCCGGAGAGCAACCTCTTTGACTGGGACACATGGGATAGGGTTGAAAGATTAATCAGAAGAGCACATATAAAAAGGGGGGAGAATCCCCCGCTTGGGACACTCCCTATTGTATTTGCCTTAAACGGCTGTTTTCCCCTCCATCCCCCCAAGAAAACGGAGGGAGCATCGACCCTGAGAGAAGCAGAGAACAAAAGTCCCAAAGCAGAACTGAGCCCAGATCAGAGCCCTGAGTTGGCGGACCTCATTGGCCCACCGAGTCAACCCAAACCTCTCTCTCCTTCCCTCGACCCTTTTGGCAATCCTCCAACTAATCCTTTCCGGGCCCCCTCTGCACCTCCTCCATATGGTGGAGAAAGCGGTACTGAGGGCGGAGCTACCAACCTTTTTCAGGTTAATATTAATCCCAGAGGTAATTGCCCCACAGCCTGGTACCCCTGGGAGGCTCAAGATCTCAAAGATCTAAAAAAGGCAGTTTCTGAGGACGGCCCTAACTCACCCTGGGCAGAAACCATACTTGAAGGGCTAGCGCAAGCATGCGTAGCCCGAAACTGGAAAGAACTAGCCAAAGCAGTACTCCCGGGCCCCACATTCCTTAAGTGGATGGCCTACTTCCAGGAGGAGTGCCGTGTTCAGGGAGAACGTAATCAGAGCGCCCACCTCCCATACCCATAACTTATGGCATGCTTTCTGGTACGGCTGATCAGTTTTCCACTGGTCTCCAGCAGGCAGCTATTCCTGCTCCTTACCAAGATCAGGTCAGAGCCAGTGGGCTAGTTGCATGGAAGAAATTAGATGAGGGCCCCACTGAATCCCCCATAGCAGGAATCAATCAGAAACACACAGAAGACCTCTCCACCTTTATAGACAGAGTCCAGAAAAGCCTAAAAAGAAAGTTCCCTGCTGGAGAGTTACGGATTGATTTGTCCGTTCTTTAGTCTGGGATGGCATGACCACTGATTGTAAGCTTGCCTGCACGGGGTTAAGAAACCAGGCGATGGAGAGGTGGATCATAGCTACTCGAGATGTTGGTTCCACGTCCCATCAAACAAGTGTGATGGTTGTGGCACTTCAGGCAGACCGCCAGGAAGAACTCCAAACATTTATTAATGCCCTTCAATTAGCCCCTATTGCAGGCAAGCAGACATGTTTCGGGTATGGTAAAGAGGGCCACTTCAAGCAGGAATGGCCCCCGCACCCCTGCCCTTGCTGTAAAAAAGGCTTTCATTGGGCCCGTGATTGCAAATCCAAATTCAATCTCAAAGGTGAGCCTTTAAACTCCCTGCAGGGCTATCCCCAGCCCCATTAAAAAAGGGGAGCAGACCAGTACAAACTCTTTGGACCATTCCCCTAATTGTGGGCATGAGACCAAAAATAACCCTTACAATTGGAGATAAATCCTTCAAATTCCTCATGGATACTGGGGCAGACTGCACAGTTATCAGGAAAGAGGCAGTACCCCAATCTTGGTGGCTAATACCGACCACCCCTGTTAGGCGTGGGTGGCCAATCTACCTCCTGGGAGACTGATGCCTGGCTCCCCTGGGTGGACCCTAGTGAAAACCATGGGGCGGTGCGCCAGCTTGTGGTCCCGGGCCTAACCACCAATCTCCTGGGTCAAGACATTTTAGGTGAGGCGGAGGCATTTATCACCACCGACCATAACAACTCTCAGGATGATCACCCCCAAGATAAACTTGAAAAGCAATTTCAACAAAAACAGAGAGGGCAGTACTGTTATCCAGATGACCCATACCTCGAACCAATCAATCAAGAACACTCCCGGGTTCACCCCCAATTCTAAAGGCCACTGCTCATCCCCCCGTATTCCAAATTCGCTGGACACCCGGGGACCCTGTATGGGTAGAGCAGTGGCCTCTCCCTTCAAATAAACTCCAACATCTACATTTGTTAGTCAACCAACAATTAGACCAAGGGCATTTAAGACCATCTACTAGCCCTTGGAACTCTCCAGTATTCATAATCAAGAAGTCCAATGGCCCTTGGAGACTCCTACAAGACCTCAGAAAAATAAATGACAGGATGATCCCTCTCGGAACCCCCCAGAGAGGTCTCGCCTGGATTCCCGCAGTTCCCACAGCTTACTACCTCACAGTCATAGACATTAAAGATTTTTTTTTCTATTCCCTTCCATCCAAACGATATGGAAAGGTTTGCCTTTTCCATACCTTCAACCAATTTCCGAGGGCCAGATTTAAGATTTGAGTGGACAGTCCTACCGCAAAGAATGGCTAATAGTCCCCCTTAACCTGGATGGAAGTGGAAGACATTATTCTTAGTAAAGCATCACAAAAATGGAGAAGCATGAATCCTATGTACTCAATCTTGATATGAGGACAATTAATGACAATTAAGTTTATGGGGGGGGGAGCAGAAAGAGGGATGGAGGGAGGAGGGTGGGGCCTTAGTGTGTGTCACACTTTATGGGGGCAAGACATGATTGCAAGAGGGACTTTACCTAACAATTGCAATCAGTGTAACTGGCTTATTGTACCCTCAATGAATCCCCAACAATAAAAAAAAAAAAAAAATTATTTGACATACATCTTCACTTCATTACTAACGCGACCTAACATACTATTCTACATTTATATGGATGATATAGTCTTAGGAAGCCACAATTCAGATAACCTCCAAGAACTCACCACTGAATGCCTCGCTATCCTCCGCCAGAATAATTTTCAAATAGTTCCCGAAAAGATACAAACCATCCCTCCATTTAAAATCTTGGGGTCTGTCCTCTCCCTAGATACTGTTTCCCCTATTAAGCCCCAACTGGTCCTTCAAGAAACTTAAATTACTCGGGGAAATTAATTGGCTAAGACCTTGGATCCCTATCTCCACTGCGGAGATAATTCCCCTGTTTAATCTTCTAAAAGGCCTAGATTTAACCTCTCAAATAACATTACCACCTCATTGTCAACACATACTGACTAAAATTCAACAATCCATAAACCAAGATTCTTTAAAAAGATTCAATCCCCACATACCCCTTATCCTCTACCTCTTTCCCAGAGAAACTTTATGTACCACCCTCTTAGCCCAAAAGGGGGAGCCTATCCAGTGGATTCATCTCTCAGTGGGAGGAGTCCCTAGAGTCTCTTCCATAAACAATCAGATTGCCGACTGCATAGTTAAAGGAAGGGACATAGCAATCAGATTGTTTGGCATTGAACCCCATTCCATCATTACCCCATATAAACTCTCAGATTTTTCCTGGCTTCAGAGAAATAATGATAGAATTGCACTGGCGCTTGAAGGATTCTCAGGCCGAATTGATTGTCACTACGGTCCTTACAAATGGATGAATTCCTTTGCCAAACTAACTTGGAAACCACCACAACTTTTTCTCCTGCATCCTAATCCCACCTTCCTCACTGTCTTTACAGACAGAGGGTGCCTAGGAGCTTCCATTATTATTTATCCTCCCCTAGTGCAAGATCAAAAACCCACCCCCTTAAAATCCATCCTACATGAGCTTGAAGGATCGGCTCAATTCAAAGAACTTTTTGCTTTGTCATGGCCCTTAATTCCATACCTGAATCCTTTAACCTATTTTCAGATAGCCTTTATGTAGTTCACCTACTACCTAATTTAATAGAGGCTCATATTAAATTAGATTCCAATCCCATATCCCCATTAATGATCCAGGTTAGAACTCTACTCAAACAAAGACCAATCCAATTTACTTACAACACCTTAGAGGACATCAAAACCTACCAGGATTTTTAGCTACAGGCAATAAATTAGCAGATAAGCTAGCCTCCATGCCACAATGCAATATAGTAACAGAAGCAACACAATTTCACCAACTAACTCATATCAATTGGAGAGGGCTTAAACACAAGTATCCCCACATACCTGTTAAGGATCTGAAAAAAATCATTCGTACTTGTCAGTCATGCCAGCCCTTCCTTCAAGTTCCCCCTCTGCAGACCTCGGGCACCAACCCCTGAGGCCTTCACCTGTTGGGCGTCAGCACATGCTGGAGAAAAAACTAAATATGCCGTTAGCCATATGCTCCAATGTTTCGCTACCCTTGGTCAACCTGATCAAATTAAAACTGACAATGGCCCTTGCTTTACAAGCAAATCCTGTACAAATTTCCTACAAACATGGAAAATTTCACACTCCACTGGCATACAAAAACAAAAGGGGGAGTCTATACCCCCTCACGATCAATTGAAAAAGGCTCTATTCACACTAAATATCTTAATTTTTTCCAAAGAAGACCCACGCTTATCTCCCTTTCAAAAGCATTGGTCTTCATCAGTGACCTATAGCTCCATCTGGGTCCAATGGTGAGATCCGCTTACGGGAGGGTGGAGAGGACCAGACCCACTCCTTACAGCAGGGAGAGGTTTCGGATGTTTTTCCCTCAAAACGAGAAAAAACCCATTTGGGTTCTGGCAAGAGACCTTAAATACTTGTCCCAACAAGAAGGGGATAACCTTAATTTATCCAGGGGGGTCTAATGCCCCTGAGAAGTGTCTTTCTACTTCCCCCACAGAAGGAACCCCCAATGAGGAAGCAACTGCTTCCACTGCTGACGATGCTAATGATGTTCATCCCCCACCAGTGACAAGGGAATGGACGACCCCAGTGCTATCTGGAGTCTCATAGCATCTAGGGAGGCATCTATTTATTTTTGCAGGAGAAGTGCTGCTTTTATGCCAACAGATCTTGGATCGTGCCAACAAGATCAAAACACTCCAAGAAGATCTAGAAAAGAGAAGAAAAGAAAGGATGGGCCTACATGGTTTTTTACCCTACCTTCTTCCCCTGACCGTTACTTACTCTTATGTTAGTTATCACCTTTGGACCCTGTTAAAAAGGTTAGAGGCAATAAAAATCAGGTCAAGGTCCGATATCACCAGCTTATTAACCATGAATCTAACTATTATTCTTAACTGCTCTCCATAGCACCGATGACAGGTAAGATCCCAAAAATGGGACAACCTAAGACAGGATATGGAGAGGCCACACGGTGGATTACATTCATAGTACCCAAAGACGGGTAAGATCACTCTGTGTTCAGTCAACCTAAGACAGGGACCAAACCGTTGACATTTGTATCCCCATGATGGGTAAGACTGAAACTGCAAGAGTAGGCAACCTAAGACAGGGACTATGTTTTTGCGCCATACAAAAAACAAAAGGGGGAATTGTTGGGCCCTGCCATGTGCCTGAGACCTAGTGCAACTTCCTGATCTTGACTAAAAGTAGATCCATCGAGCTACTTCTGCGTAGCAATGACTCAGCAAGGCCCGGCCTGAAACTGCCTCTACCTAGATACAGCCAACGTGTATCATGCCATTGGTCCAACCTTGTTACCACACATCACACCACCTCAGTCCCCGCCTCCTTTCCCCACCCCTTCCACATACCCTATATAAGTGGCTGCTTGTTGCAATAAAGTTGAGTTCCTGCTTCGACAGACTCCTGGCTCCGTGTGTTCCTGTTCGGGCCGTCGACACTCACCATCTCGCTCAGCCCCTGGGATGAGATCGGGCTGGCCCCGATCTTCCCTCAACTGCAACTGCTGGAGGACCTGGCAGATAAGGATGGACATTTCATATTTTTAAAGGTAATACTCAATATGATCAGATCTCAATTATTACTATTTATGCACCCAACCAGAACGCACCTCAATTTATAAGAGAAACTCTAACAGACATCAGCAACTTGATCTCCTCCAGTTCCATAGTAGTTGGAGATTTTAACACCCCTTTAGCAGTGCTGGATAGATCCTCCAAAAAGAAGCTAAGCAAAGAAATTTTAGATTTAAATTCAACCATTCAACATCTGGACTTAACAGACATCTACAGAACATTTCATCCCAACAAAACTGAATACACATTCTTCTCGTCAGCCCACAGAAAATACTCCAAAATTGACCACATCCTAGGCCACAAATCTAACCTCAGCAAATTTAAAAAAATAGAAATTATTCCTTGCATCTTCTCAGACCATCATGGAATAAAATTTGAACTCAATAACAACAGGAACCTGCATACCCATACAAAAACATGGAAGCTAAACAACCTTAGCTGAAGGATAGATGGGTTATAGATGAGATTAAGATGGAATCACCAAATTTTTGGAACAAAACAACAATCAAGACACAAATTACCAAAACCTCTGGGATACTGCAAAGGCAGTCCTAAGAGGGAAATTTGTAGCACTGCAAGCCTTCCTCAAGAAAATGGAAAGAGAGGAAGTTAATAACTTATTGGGACATCTCAAGCAACTGGAGAAGGAAGAACACTCCAACCCCAAACCCAGCAGAAGAAAAGAAATAACCAAAATCAGAGCAGAACTAAATGAAATTGAAAACCAAAGAATCATACAACAGATCGATAAATCCAAAAGTTGTTTTTTTGAAAAGATCAATAAAATAAATAAACCTTTGGCCAACCAAACCAGGAAAAAAAGAGTAAAATGTCTAATTTCATCAATCATAAATGGTAATGAAGAAATAACAACAGACCCCTCAGAAGTTCAAAAAATCCTTAATGAATACTACAAAAACCTCTACTCTCAGAAATATGAAAATCTGAAAGAAATCGACCAATACCTGGAAGTACACCACCTATGAAGACTTAGGCAGAACGAAGTGGAAATGTTGAACAGGCCTATATCAAGTTCTGAAATAGAATCAACTATACAAAATCCCCCTAAAAAGAAAATCCCAGGACCAGATGACTTTATGTCAGAATTCTACCAAACCGTTAAAGAAGAACTAGTACCTATATTACTAAACCTCTTCCAAAATATAGAAAAAAAAGGAATACTACCCAACATATTCTATAAAGCAAACATCACCTTGATCCCTAAACCAGGGAAAGACCCAACAAGGAAAGAAAATTATAGACCAATATCACTAATGAATATTGATGCAAAAATACTCAATAAGATCCTAACAAACAGAATCCAACAACACATCAAAAAAATTATACACCACGACCAAGTGGGATTTATCCCAGGGTCTCAAGGCTGGTTCAATATATGTAAATCTATAAATGTAATTCAGCACATAAACAAACTAAAAAATAAGGACCATATGATTCTTTCAATTGATGCAGAAAAAGCTTTTGAGAATATCCAGCATCCCTTCATGATCAGAACACTTAAGAAAATTGGTATAGAAGGGACATTTCTTAAACTAATAGAGGCCATATACAGCAAACCCACAGCCAATATCATATTGAATGGAGTTAAATTGAAATCATTTCCACTTAGATCAGGAACCAGGCAAGGTTGCCCATTGTCTCCATTGCTCTTTAACATTGTAATGGAAGTTTTAGCCATTGCAATTAGGGAAGAAAAGGTGATCAAGGGTATCCACATAGGGTCAGAAGAGATCTTCACTCTTCACAGATGATATGATAGTATATCTGGAAAACACTAAGGATTCTACTACAAAACTTTTAGAAGTGATCAAGGAATACAGCAATGTCTCAGGCTACAAAATCAACACCCATAAATCTGTAGCCTTTATATATACTAACAATAACCAAGCCAAAAAAACAGTCAAGGACTCTATTCCTTTCACAGTAGTGCCAAATAAGATGAAATAATTGGGAGTATACCTAACAAAGGATGTGAAAGATCTCTACAAAGAGAACAATGAAACTTTAAGAAAAGAAATAGCTGAAGATGTTAACAGATGGAAAAACATACCATGCTCATGGCTGGGAAGAATCAACATTGTTAAAATGTCTATACTACCCAAAGCAATATATAATTTTAATGCAATTCCTATTAAAGCTCCAATATCATATTTTAAAGATCTTGAAAAAATAATACTTCGTTTTATATGGAATCAGAAAAAACCTCGAATAGTCAAAACATTACTCAGCAAGAAAAACAAAGCAGGAGGAATCACGCTACCAGACCTGAGACTGTACTATAAATTGATAGTGATCAAAACAGCATGGTACTGGCACAAAAGCAGAGAAGTAGATGTCTGGAACAGAATAGGGAACCAAGAGATGAATCCAGCTACTTACCGTTATTTCATCTGTGACAAGCCAATTAAAAACATTCAGTGGGGAAAAGATTCCCTATTTAACAAATGGTGCTGGGTAAACTGGCTGGCAACCTGCAGAAGATTGAAACTGGACCCACACCTTTCACCATTAACTAAGATAGATTCTCACTGCATTAAAGATTTAAACTTAAGACATGAAACTATAAGAATACTTGAAGAAAGTGCAGGGAAAACTCTTGAAGGAATCGGCCTGGGTGAATATTTTATGAGGAGGACTCCTCAGGCAATTGAAGCAGTATCAAAAATACACTACTGGGACCTGATCAAACTAAAAAGCTTCTGCACAGCCAAGAACATAGTGAGTAAAGCAAGCAGACAGCCCTCAGAATGGGAGAAAATATTTGCAGGTTATACCTCCGATAAAGGTCTAATAACCAGAATCCACAGAGAACTCAAATGTATTAGTAAGAAAAGAACATGTGACCCCATCTCAAGGTGGGCAAAAGACTTGAAGAGAAACTTCTCTAAAGAAGACAGACACACAATCTACAAACACATGAAAAAAAGCTCATCATCCTTAATCATCAGAGAAATGCAAATCAAAACTACTTGGAGATATCACCTAACCCCAGTAAGAGTAGCCCACATAACAAAATCCCAAAACCAGAGATGTTGGCGTGGATGTGGAGAAAAGGGCACACTTCTACACTGCTGGTGGGAATACACACTAATACGTTCCTTCTGGAAGGATGTTTGGAGAATACTTAGAGACCTAAAAATAGACCTGCCATTCGATCCTAGAATTCGTTTACTAGGTTTATACCCAGAAGACCAAAAGTCACAATATAACAAAGACATCTGTACCAGAATGTTTATTGCAGCCCAATTCATAATTGCTAAGTCATGGAAGAAGCCCAAGTGCCCATCGACCCATGAATGGACTAGCAAATTGTGGTACACGTATACCATGGAATATTATGCAGCCTTAAAGAAAGATGGAGACTTTACCTCTTTCATGTTTACATGGATGGAGCTGGAACATATTCTTCTTAGCAAAGTATCTCAGGAATGGAAGAAAATGTATCCAATGTACTCAGCTCTACTATGAAGCTAAATTATAACTTTCACATGAAGGCTATAACCCAACTATAGCACAAGACTATGGGGAAAGGGCCAAGGAAGGGTAAGGGAGGGGGGAAGTTTTGGTGAAGGGAGGGTAATAGGTGGGGCCACACCTACAGTGCATCTTAGAATGGGTACAGGCGAAACTTACTAAATGCAGAATACAAATGCCTACATACAGTAACTAAGAAAATGCCATGAAGGCTACGTTGAACAGTTTGATGAGAATATTTCAGATTGTATATGAAATCCGCACATTGTACCCCTTGATTGCACCAATGTACACAGCTATGATTTAACAATAAAAGTAAATAAATTAAAAAAAATTCTGTGTATGAGAATTTGTATTAGTAATTCTAAGGCTTCCCTTTCTTAAATCATAACTTATTTCCCTCAGCTTAATTTATTTATTTCACTCAGTTAATATACTCTTTATTCTCTGACTTCAGAATTCTTAGTAAGACGTTTTCATCATTTTTAATCCTGCTTCTTTGTAACTTCTGACAAACTTTAAATCTGTGATCAGAATCTTCTACCATGGTAGACTATTTGTCTATTTCTCCTTGAAATCTGTCCGTGCCTGTTTTATATACTTTGAAGCTCTTTATTTCTTCTCGATGACTTGAATTTATGTTATTTTGAAGTGACTCTAGCTCTAATACTACTTTTGCCTGACATTAATACAGCTATTAAAGCATTATTTTTATTAGTGTTTTTTCAACCTTTAACTCTTCAATATCTTTATATTTTAAATGTCTCTTGCAAATAATATACTGATTTTTTTACTCAGTCAATTGTTTTTGCTTTTTAATTTGAATATTTTGTCTCTCTCTATATATAATATGATTATTAATATATCTGGATTTAAACCTGTCTTCTCAAAGATTTTGTTCTGGTTTTTCCTTTCTCTCTTCTTTCCTTCTTTTGAATTCACTTCTTTGTCATTCAATCCATCCCACACTCTAATAGTTCAGAAGTATTTACCGTATTGTTTCTTTTGTTATTTTGTTTAGCTCTTCAGATTCTTTTTTTTTTTTTTTTCAGTTTTTGGCCGGGGCTGGGTTTGAACCCACCACCTCCAGCATATGGGACCGGTGCCCTACTCCTTTGAGCCACAGGCGCTGCCTGCTCTTCAGATTCTTTAGTGAAACTCAGACCTTTTATCTGAGATCTTTTTCCTTTTGCCTGAAGTGGATCCTTTAGAATTTCTTTCGGTGATGAAACGCTGGTGATGAATTCTGTTTTTATTTATCTAAAAATATCTTGGCTCTTATTCTTAAAAGATATTTTCATTGAATAAAGAATTCCAGGTTGGTGGTTGAAATGGTCTTCTGGTATGTCAACATGGTTAGTTTACAGTCCCTAGTTACTCAGTCAAATGTTAATCTAGGGTGCAGTGACACATATGTATAGCACCAGTTACGTGGGACGCTGAAGTGTAAGGATTGCTTCAGCCCAGGAGTTTTAGTCCAGTTGGGATAACATAGTGAGATCCTGTCTCTGTGTCTCTCTCTCTCTCTTTTTAGTTGAGACAGAGTCTCACCCTATGCCCTGAGCAGAGGACAGTAGCATCATAGCTCACTTCAACCTCAGACTTGGGCTGTGGGCATCCTGCTGCCTCAGCCTCCCAAAGCCGCTGGGATTACAGGTGCTCACTGCAGCGCCTGGGTTGGTTTTTCATGTTTTTAATTAGTTGGGGTCTCACTCTCACTCAGACAAGTCTCAAACTCCTGGGCTCAAACAATCCTCCCACCTCAGCCTCCCAAAGTGCTGGGATTACAGGCATGAGCCTCCGTGCCTTGCAAGACCTTGTCTCTTAAGGGGAAAGCTACAGCTATTTTAAATTGCTTGGGGCAGAGAGAGCAAAAAACAAACAAAAAACCCACACCCGCCCCTCCCCCCCCCCCCCCACTAATCTAGAGACTGCTGTGAAGATGCTTTGCAGATGTGATTACAGTCCGCAATCTGTTGGCTTTAAATAGGTAGATGGTCCTAGATAATCTGCACGGGTCTGATTTAGTAAATTGAAAACCATCAACGGCAGAGTTGAGGCTTCCTGGAATGAAGCAGCTTTTCTACCTGTGGACTGTAGCTTCAGCCGTGCCTAGAGATTCAGGCTGTCCTCCACCATCGCTGCCACACAGGCTTCAGACCTGCCTTGCCAGCCCCACAACTGCGTAATCTAGTTGTTGCAATATGTCCCTTAATGTACATCTCCTGCTGGTTCTGCTTCTCTGGTTGAACTCTGATGGAGCAGTTGTTTTCTTTCAGCTCATATGAGATGTCCATTATCTTTTGCCTTCCATGATTTCTGTTGAGAGATGCTGTTGTCTGTCTATATGCTTATACTTAGAAGATATTTCCTCTTTCCCTCCCTCTCTGGCTAAAGACTTTGTTTCTCTGCATTCCACTATTCCACACTACTATGAAGTATTTAGGTGTAAAAATCCCAAGGACATTCTGAGCCTTTGGGGGGTGTCTGTGGATTGATGTGTTGTTTTTTTCAGAGAAATGCTGTACCATTGTCCATTCAGACACTGCCTCTGCCCTGCTCTCCCACTCTTCTTCTCCTGGGGTTCCAGTCACAAGTGTGTAAGACGGAGACAAAATAATAATAATAAGCAAGATGTTGTCACTCTTTCTTGTCTCTAGCTTCTCTGTTGTATTTTCTGTCTTCTCCTTTGCTATACAAACGGGTTTTGAAGTAATTTCTTTTAAGTAATTTCTTTTGCTCTATCATCCAGCTCACTAGTTCTCTGCTACCAAATATGTGTTTTAAGTTTTCGTTTTGATTGTGGTTGTATTTGTTTGTAGAGTTTCTATTTTCCCCTTTCTTATTACAAACATGCTATGTCACTTTTAATGGTTACTTATAGATATTTGCAAACTCATCATTTATATAATTTGAGCCTGATAATTCCAATATCTGAAATTTAGGTGGTCTCTTTTTTTCTAATAATTTTTGTTCATGTTGCTTTGCCTTCTTGTGAGTCCAAATAGTTTTGCTTGCTGGTCATCACCCTTAAGAAAAATTCAGTGAGGTCCCTAGTACCCAAGATGAATAATGAGTTCTAATTCATAGAGGTTTTTCATCTGTTCTTGCCGAGCACAGGGGCACATCAGCTATGGATGGTCTCAACTTGAGGGTCCCTGGATCACTCAGGCTGTGCTTATCTAGAGTACAAACACTTATGAGAAACAGTCTGTGACCATAACGTCTTGGGGACTTTCCCCCCACTTTCTTTTTTCTTTCTTCTCTTGTTTGTTTCTTCCTTTTGTTTGTTTTTCCTTGTTCTATTACTTCAAGGAGGTAGAAGAGTTTAGTTGTGGTTATCATTTCTTTTATCGTGTAGCATTTTGGGGTCCCTTGAATGTAAAGAATGTTACCCCCAGTTTCCTCTCCATGGATGGCCCTGGGCCTTGACTTTCTCCCCTTTACCACATGAGGTTGGAGAACTCACACTAAGTGTCCACTGTCAGTAAAACCTGTTAGGAAAAAGTGGTTTTGTTGCTCAGATACTTTCCTTTGACTTCTAGGTTCAGGCTTTACCCTCAAAATTTGTCACGACAGGTCCCCCTACCTTTTCAATCCTTCCTTGCTTTTACTGAGATGTAAAATACATTTTATCCAATGTTTTTCATTTTAGAGAAAAGGTTGATTCTTATTATCTAGCCCACCAGTAATATAAACTGAATTCCTGTTTGTGTAGGATGTTTCAAAACACAAACGATCTTTCTGCCCTCCCAGTAGTGGGGGATCTCAGAGCCACGTGCTGGATCTGGACTTTATCATCATCTCATCCAACAGCTAACGCATTTTCTAAAATTGGCTCCCAGGTGCCCAGACCTCCATAATTAAAACAAATAAATCTAAGTGTGAGCTCATCTTCAAGCATTTTCTGGCAGGAAAATACCACACAGGCAGCATTTCTCAGGGAGCTTCATCCTGAAGTGGTGTGGAGCCGGCAGAGAAAGATGGAGGGGCTGGGGGCAGGGGCAGAGAGTCACTCACTTCCCAGCAGGCAATTTTGCTGGTGATAGAGGCAGCTAGATGGAGCCCCAGATGGCCAGGAATTAGATCAGGCTAGCTAACTTCAGCTGGAACTGGGGATGCTGGTTTCTGTTCAAGCTAGGCTGAACAAGCAGAGGACTTGAGTTTTTTGTGAACAGCCTGCTTAGAGAGAACAAATAAGACCTGGTGGACAACAGGGTGTGGGCATGGTTAAGGGAGCAGAGGACAGGCCTGCAAGAGGTATTTGCTAGTAAGGGATGTAGTACTGGGGAGTGTTAGCAGTGGAGTGTTCAGGAGTAGAGGGCACAGGCTGGGGACTGTGGGCTTGGTGGGCCAAAACTCTACGCCCATATTTCTCTTCTGGTAATTTTCCCCACTGGTCAATAGTTTTTCCTCTGTCATTTCTGTTCTCTGTCCATTCTCCTTCTCTCTGATTATTCAAACTTTGGATATGGAAGAGCTAAGTTTTGATGGTGGACTTGAATAATTGGAGCGCTCTATACTTCTTACAGAATATGCAACATTCTGCTGGGAAGTTGCAGAAAGCCACATGATCATGGAACATCCTCTCAAGTTTTACTTTTGTTTGAAAAAACATTTTTTCTTTATTCAAATAAATTATGTACTTTACTACCCTCTATCTCCCACCCACTTTCTTTTCTTATCACTACCTGCACCTCCCAGGGAGAGTATACCATGACTAGGGCTTCAAGTACTAAATATGTGCAATTAGCTCCCTGGTCTGCAGCTACAGCTCTGGTACTTTTTCAGAGCCCCAGGTCTTATCCACAATTTACCCCTTATGCTTGACGTGTCTAAAACTCAGCTCGATGTCTTCTTTCCAAAGCATTCATGTTCTCCTCCTGCATTTGTTCATTCACTCATTGGAACAGTTCTTGGGCTCCAGGGACTTCACTAGGCACCATAAAGGAATCACAAGCAGGATATAGGGATATATATATCCCCGTTTTACTGAGCTCATAGTCTAGTGAAGCTAATTCTTAAGAGAAAAATTTCCAGAGACCCAAGACGACCTTTTAAAAAACATTTTTAACATATATACGTGTGTGTATTAATATATATTGTGAAATATTAAAACTTGGGACCAAGCAAATACTGGGGGTCCTTGGAGGGGGGGGGCAACAGGAATAGAATGTCACGGTGATGGGCAGTACCGATCCTGAGTATGTGAAGACCATGAGGGAAACCTCACCCACTGTGAGAGGAGGAATACTATCTCCTCTGAACTGTGTTAGTGTATTAGTTGGGTTCTCACAGAAAAAGAACCAATAGGATGCATGTATAAATATAGAAAGAGATTCATTTTAAGGAATTGCGTCATGCAATTATGGAGGCCAGAAGTCCAGACTTTGCAGGGTGGGCCAGCAGGTTGGAAATCCAGGGGAGTTTGAAAGCCATCTTCTGGAAGAATATCCTCTTCCCTGGCGGAGGCCAGTCATGTTCTATTCATGCCTTAAACTGACAGGATGAGGACAAGCCACATTACCTATGTATATGTTAATCTCATTCAAAAACATTCTCACAGAAATATCCGAAATAATGTTTGACACCTATCTGGGCAGTGTGGCGCAGCCAAGCTGCCACGTAAAATTAACCATAATGGTGAGGGAAGAATAAAATCTTTCTAAACTTTCAAGGAAGGCCTCCAAAAGTTTAATTCGTGCCAATGGCTCCTATGAACCACTTAGGATGTTTCCTCAAAATAAGGCATTAAATTGAGTAAGAGAAAACAGGAAAAGATTCCAACATAGGCAAGTTTCAGAACAACAGCTCGGCAGCAGACCAGGGAAAACCTGGGTAACTCGGAGGATGAGGGTGTAGGAGGAAGTAGGAGACAGATGGTCTGATGTTTTCTTTTTTTTTTTTTTTTTTTTTTAATAAATGCACATCTGTGATCCAGGTTGAGCTTCTGGCCTCAGTCTCTGGATCAGTTTTATTTTTTTATTTTATTTTATTTTATTTATTTTATTTTTTTTTTTTGTGGTTTTTGGCCGGGGCTAGGTTTGAACCCGCCACCTCTGGCATATGGGACCGGCACCCTACTCCTTGAGCCACAGGCGCTGCCCTGGTCTGATGTTTTCTTGTGGTTTTCCTTTGGGAGTCTCTCAGGGAGGTTGTTACCGCGTGGGCTCTGGAGCCCCACTTCCTGGCCTGCAATTCTAGCTTCATGACTTTGCTGTGGTGATATTGGGCAAGCTACTTAATCTCCCAGTTCTTCAGATTCTTCACATGCAAAATGGGGGAAATTATAGTATTATTTGCTTGGAGAGATGGTGGATTCACTCTGAGATAGTCAGAATGAGCTATGTGATGTTCCAGTAACAAGAATCCCCTACATCAGTGGCTTAAAGCCACAAAGATATTTCCTTTCTCATGCTATATTCCCCTTCACAATGCCCTCACTTAAGAAAGCAAGCTGAGGGCGGCACCTGTGGCTCAGTCGGTAGGGCGCCGGCCCCGTATACCGAGGGTGGCGGGTTCAAACCCAGCCCCGGCCAAACTGCAACCAAAAAATAGCCGGGCGTTGTGGCGGGCGCCTGTAGTCCCGGCTACTCGGGAGGCTGAGGCAAGAGAATCGCTTGAGCCCAGGAGTTGGAGGTTGCTGTGAGCTGTGTGAGGCCACGGCACTCTACCGAGGGCCATAAAGTGAGACTCTGTCTCTACAAAAAAAAAAAAAAAAAAAAAGAAAGCAAGCTGAGGTGATGCCTGTGGTTCAAGGAGTAGGGCGCTGGTCCCATATGCCGGAGGTGGCAGGTTCAAACCCAGCCCCGGCCAAAAACCACAAAAAACAAAAAAAGAAAGCAAGCTGAGAGAGTCTCCTAAACCTGTGATGACAGTGTTTTCTGTGGAAGAAGAAAGGAAGGGTGAGGAGTTACATAGCCTCTTAAAGGCTCCTGCCCAGACGCGACACGTGTCACTTCTGCTCATGTTCCATTGGCTGAAGCGAGAGAGAGGTCAGGGGTGTTCAGTCCCACCTCTCTCCCAGGTGGAAGAGAAGCAGATGTCAGTGGAAACCCCAAAGACCATCACAGAACCCTGAGCCCACCCACCACAGAGAAGGAACCCCTGCCCCTGCCTCTGAGTAAGAAGTGGAGTGAAATCGCCTGGATAGAGGAACAAATGGATCCCAGAAGAGGGAACAAGGAAAAGGTCAGAAAAGGGGAAGGGAGCAATGCGACCAAGAACAGTGGGCTTGGGATTGGGGGCAGAAAGAGGAGGAGATGAGTGAGAGAGCTCCTGTGGGTGGCGGAAACGTGGAGAGCACTGAGAGAGGTCTGCAGAGATTTATAGGATCGCTTGTTAGGCATTGTGCCACTTAAACTTCTGTGACAGTTTCTCAAGTGACGTTAACGGACTTTTGTTGCTTTTTTGAATCAGTTTTACGTTTCTTTCAGATGGAACACCAGGCTAAGACAGGCCTCATGGCAGCCCACACATGTTGAGTTACTACAAGAAACCAAGGAACTTCTCAGACACTTGGCACTTGAACTCGGCTTCCCAGGACTCTGTCCAGAGAGCGTCTTTCTTCTCCTCCGCTGATAGAGGGACTTTGGTAGGAGTTCGAAATGTGCAGATGATAACACTTTTATATGTAAGTATTTTAAATGTATCAAATCCTATATAATTACACCTTCATATAACTTGTGGCTCACTTAGCAAAGTCTGTCTGTCCAATACTGGATTTGTCCTACAAGTAAATTTTTTCAAAGTATTTTTCATGCTTACAAAAAGAAATAAAATGGAAATAAGTTTCTGATCTCATTTTAAAATTTTATTTATTTTTATATTTATTTGTATTTTTTAGACATTCTCACTCTGTTTCTCAGGCTGTGTTATCAGCCTAGGTCACAGTGACTTCCAATTCCTGGCCTCAAACAATCATCCTGCCTCAGCCTCCCAAGTGGCTGGGACTATAAGTACCTACCACGACGCCTAGCTAATTTGCCTATTTTTAGTAGAGATGAGGTCTTGTTCTTGCTCAAGCTGGTCTGGAATTCCTTTACTCAAAGGATCCTCCCACCTTGGCCTCCCAGAGTGCTAGGGTCACAGACATGAGCCACTGTACCTGGCCTAAGTTTTATTTTCTTAAGTAAACTTTTTAGTTTAGAATAGTTGGGACTCATAGAAAAATTGAAAAGATAGTAAGTACAGAGAGTTCCCATATACCTTATACCCAGTTTCCATATTGTTAACATCGTACGCTAATTGGTATGGTAGATAGTTGACCCTCCATAGTTGACTAGTTTGTTACCGTCCCTTGGGTGGTCAACTTACAGAGGTTCTAGCTGTACTTGTCACAAGTAACAGACCAATGTTGACACATATTAACTAAAGTTCATACTTTATTCAGATTTCTTTAATTAATTTTTTTTAAGAGACAGGGCTGTCTGTGCTGTCTTGAACTTGAATTTGAACTCCTGGGCTCAAGGAATTCTCCCACCTCAGCCTCCCAAACAGCTGGAACTACAGACACTGGGCAGTCACTGCTTGATTTCCCTAGTTCATTCCTGTTGTTCGTTCTCTGTTCTAGGATCTCACCAAGATACCATATTACATTTAGTCTTTATGTATCCTTATTTTATTCTGATAAATATGGACATATCACACTGATTCACTTGTATTGAAAATAAAACAAACTCAAAAAAGAAGAAGAAAATAAAACTGAGTTCAGCTCAAGCTGAGGGAGCGCTGGGCTCTGAAACAATTCCAAGAGAAGACAAGATCGCCCCCTAGTGTGCAGAGTAGGTAGAGCACTTTCACTTTGCAACGTAGTGTTACCTCTGAAAAACCAATCTTGGTTTTAAAAAAAAGTTATTTTAGAAAAGGTAATAAACATCATGGTTTTAAAATACCTACCATCAGTGGTAGCCACAGCCAATTACTAACAAAAATGGCCAATAACCTCAACGGAGAAGTGCCCTTGAAGAGAGAGACAAGAACCTCGGATCTGAGAGGTGTTCAAGTAAAAATCCTGCGGAGTTGGCTTTTTGCATTAATCAGGATTAAGGAATCTCAAAGGTCAGACATCCACTCTCCGAATATAGTATTATCCTAAAGGCCTGTCTGCTGGTGCTGATGAGGAGTATAGTTAGCAACACTCCACCCTCATTTTTCTTTCTCCCTACTCCATAATTAACTGGATATCCGAGTTTTAGCCATTGAAACAGTTGAACATAGTGAAAAATCAGGAGGACGCTTCTGAAATAACTACCACAAAAACAGACGAACAGAAACTAGGCGTCCCTGCAGAAATGGACACAGTTAAGAATTTACTGGCTATTACTTAAAATGGAATTCTAATAATTCGGGTTATTTGATTTGGGTGGGCAGAGAGAACAGGATGGCATATTTGGAAGGATGGCTTCAACGATGGCTTTCTGGCAGCAAGGCTGACAACTGGCAGCCAGAGAAGAAACAAATCTACTGAACACACAATTTAGTCCTTGGTTTTATTGATGTGCCTAAATTATGAAGCCACATTCACATCACAATCACATCAGCATTTTCTTTTTATGAAAACATGAGAAAAATATTTTAATTTAAAATGACTAAAACTTCAAAAAGTTGTTGCAAGTTAGTTAAATTTCTATTATTTGGAAAATTCGTTTATTGTTTGTGACAGATTCTATTGATTGCTAACCTAACATCCACTCCCCCTCTTCTTACAGTAACAGAATTCACTTATTTGAGAAGACAAAAACTCAGCTAAATATTTTCCCAGATTTTCTTCAGCTAGGAATTGCTTTGTGACAGTTTTGGTCAATGAAATAAAAGCAGAAATCTTCTGGGCCTCTTGGAAATCTTATACTTTCCAGACAAAAGGGAACAGACAGCCTTAGCACTTCCTTGAGTTAAGATGTGATGGCTGGATCTGCAGCAGCTATTTGTACCATGAGGTGGCAAGAATGAAGACAAAAGTCTGCCCCATGGTGGGGCAGAAAGTTAGAAGAGCCTGTATCCCTGAAATTATTATCAAATACCCATCAAATACCACCAATAACCTAATTTGGACTTCTTGTATGCTTGTGTCTTTGAAAATCAAGTTTTCTGTTACCTGGAGCCCATTATATGACATACTGACCAATTGATGCTATTTTGAAACATTATTTTTAGTATCAGTAATTAAAATAGAGGCCAGGCATGGAGGCTCACAGTTGTAATCTTAGCACTCTAGGAGGCCAAGGCAGGTGGACTGCTTGAGCTCAGGAGTTCCATACCAGCCTGAGCAAAAGTGAGACTCTGTCTCTACTAAAAATAGAAAAACAAGCCGGGTGTTGCAGCGGGCACCTGTAGTCCCAGCTACTGGGGAGGCTGAGGCAGGATGATTGCTTGAGCCCAAGAGTTTGAGGTTACTGTGAGCTATGACACCATGACACTCTACCCAGGGCAACATTGAGACTATATCTCAATTAAAGAAAATTAAAATAATTAACATTTATTGGGGGCCAAACACTATATGAAGCTCTTTATGCTTTGTCTCTTTAATGCATACAGCAAGGCTATGATGTAGGTCTTATTATCAAGCCCTTTTTGTTCAGGGGTGGAGAAAGAATTCTGAAATTTAATTAAGTTTTCTGCTCAGGATGACATAACTAGTCAGTGGTGGAACAAGGGCTCCATTCAGGCCTGACTCCAGATGTTCTTACCCACTCTGCCATGCACTTATAATATTATAGTATCATAGCCACAATAGTGCTGAAAGACTTCCATTCATAATTTCTGTACAAACATTTTATCTAGGAACCAGTGTTTTACATGTTTTGCCATGTAACCTTTCAAATCTTCAATCAAAAAGAATTACAGTATTAGATTTTTATAGGGCAGACTTATTTGACAGCTCTTTTTTGCCATGTAACCTTTCAAATCTTCAATCAAAAAGAATTACAGTATTAGATTTTTATAGGGCAGACTTATTTGACAGCTCTTGAATTTCCCCAGTGATTTCCTACATTATAAATAATTTTTTTTTTTGAGACAGAGTCTCACTTTGTCGCCCTCAGTAGAGTGCTATGGTGTCATTGCTCACAGCAACCTCAAACTGTTGGGCTCAAGCGATCCCCTTGTCTTAACTTCCCACGTAGCTGGAACTACAGGCGCCCAGCACAACACCCTGCTATTTTTAGAGACAGGGTCTTGCTCTGCTTCAGGCTGGTCTCCAACCTGTGAGCTCAGGCAATCCACCTTGGTCGGCCTCCCAGAGTGCTAGGATTACAGGTGTGAGCCACAGCGCCCAACCTTATAAATAATTTCTCATCCCTCTACGTACTTTATTTCTCTGTTACAGCTCATTATATGTATTTTGTGGATCTTGCTGGCATATATTTTATACAGGTCAGGAATTTGCATATTGGCGATTGATATCTCAATGATGGTAGACATTTAAGTTCTAGAAACTTATAATTATTACTATTAAGGAATTCCAACAATGTTTTTATTTCTGAAGTTCTGGGGGTCTTGTACAATTTCTTCAGGTCAATCAATTGCACCATTCAGTGTCTCTGGTGGAGTATCAATAGCAAAGACATAATAATTTTTCAAGTCTGTCTTAGCAGGGGTTTTACCCCCAAAGCAAAGCACCACCATCCTATTTTACACCAGGGTAAGGACCTCACAAATGGTTGCCGTTGTTAACATCATCATCCCAGCTAACCACGTCTCTCACCGTTTTAAGACCTTTATTCTCTTTTGGACAATGAAATCTAAACAGCCAAATTCTGAAAGAGTAAAATGTTTCAGCAAATGAAAATAGCTGTTCAGACCAGGCCTTCTCTCTATCCCTCACAATACTGATACCTTGCTCGCATCTACTCTATTTTCAGGTGAGTTCTTCAGTCTAGGAATAGAACAGGAATGATTGCTCCTTTATAAGGAATTCAAAAATCTGTATGACTTATACTGAGTCCACTCGGAACATTCTAAACATTTCAAATAATTTTTATACTTTTTTTATTGTTAAATCATAGCTGTATACATCAGTGCAATCAAGGGGTACAATGTGCTGGTTTCATATACAATCTGAAATATTCTCATCAAACTGTTCAACATAGCCTTCATGGCATTTTCTCAATTATTGTATGTAGACATTTTTATTATGCCTTTAGTAAGTTTCTCCTGTACCCATTCTAAGATGGACAGTAGGTGTGGCCCCATCCATTACCATCCCTCTAACCTAACCTCCCCGCTCCCTTCCCCTTCCTTGGCCCTTTCCTCATAGTCTTGTGCTATAGTTGGGTTATAGCCTTCATGTGAAAGCTATAATTTAGCTTCATGGTAGAGCTGAGTACATTGGATACTTTTTCTTCCATTCCTGAGCTACTTTGCTAAGAAGAATATGTTCCAACTCCATCCATGTAAACATGAAAGAGGTAAAGTCTCCATCTTTCTTTAAGGCTGCATAGTATTCCATGGTATACATGTACCACAATTTGCTAGTCCATTCGTGGGTGGATGGGCACTTGGGCTTCTTCCATGACTTAGCAATTATGAATTGGGCTGCAATAAACATTCTGGTACAGATGTCTTTGTTATATTGTGATTTTTGGTCTTCTGGGTATAAACCTAGTAAAGGAATTATAGGATCGAATGGCAGGTCTATTTTTAGGTCTCTAAGTATTCTCCAAACATCCTTCCAGAAGGACCGTATTAGCATGCATTCCCACCAGCAGTGTAGAAGTGTGCCCTTTTCTCCACATCCACGCCAACATGTCTGGTTTGGGGATTTTGTTATGTGGGTTACTTTTATTGGGGTTAGGTGATATCTCAGAGTAGTTTTGATTTGCATTTCTCTGATGATTAAGGATGATGAGCTTTTTTTCATGTGTTTGTAGATCGTGCATCTGTCTTCTTTAGAGAAGTTTCTCTTCAAGTCCCTTGCCCACCCTGAGATGGGATCACGTGTTCTTTTCTTGCTAATATGTTTGAGTTCTCTGTGGATTCTGGTTATTAGACCTTTATCGGAGGTATAACCTGCAAATATTTTCTCCCATTCTGAGGGCTGTATGCTTGCTTTACTTACTATGTTCTTGGCTGTGCAGAAGCTTTTTAGTTTGATCAGGTCCCAGTAGTGTATTTTTGATACTGCTTCAATGGCCGGGGGAGTCCTCCTCATAAAATATTCACCCATGCCAATTCCTTCAAGAGTTTTCCCTGCACTTTCTTCAAGTATTTTTACAGTTTCATGTCTTAAGTTTAAACCTTTTATCCAGTGAGAGTCTATCTTAGTTAATGGTGAAAGGTGTGGGTCCAGTTTCAATCTTCTACAGGTTGCCAGCCAGTTCACCCAGCACCATTTGTTAAATAGGGAATCTTTTCCCCACTGAATGTTTTTTTATTTTATTTTATTTTATTTTTTATTGTTGGGGATTCATTGAGGTTACAATAAGCCACACTGAATGTTTTTAATTGGCTTGTCAAAGATCAAATAACGGTAAGTAGCTGGATTCATCTCTTGGTTCCCTATTCTGTTCCAGACATCTACTTCTCTGTTTTTGTGCCAATACCATGCTGTTTTGATCACTATGGATTTAGAGTACAGTCTCAGGTCTGGTAGCGTGATTCCTCCTGCTTTGTTTTTCTTGATGAGTAATGTTTTGACTATTCGAGGTTTTTTCTGATTCCATATAAAATGAAGTATTATTTTTTCAAGATCTTTAAAATATGATAATGGAGCTTTAATAGGAATTGCATTAAAATTATATATTGCTTTGGGTAGTATAGACATTTTAACAATGTTGATTCTTCCCAGCCATGAGCATGGTATGTTTTTCCATTTGTTGACATCTTCAGCTATTTCTTTTCTTAAAGTTTCATTGTTCTCTTTGTAGAGATCTTTCACATCCTTTGTTAGGTATAATCCCAAATATCTCATCTTCTTTGGCACTACTGTGAAAGGAATAGAGTCCTTGACTGTTTTTTCGGCTTGGCTATTGTTGGTATATATAAAGGCTACAGATTTATGGGTGTTGATTTTGTAGCCTGAGACATTGCTGTATTCCTTGATCACTTCTAAAAGTTTTGTAGTAGAATCCCTAGTGTTTTCCAGATATACGATCATATCTGCGAAGAGTGAAAGTTTGATCTCTTCTGACCCTATGTGGATACCCTTGATCACCTTTTCTTCCCTAATTGCAATGGCTAAAACTTCCATTACAATGTTAAAGAGCAATGGAGACAATGGGCAACCTTGCCTGGTTCCTGATCTAAGTGGTAATGATTTCAATTTAACTCCATTCAATATGATATTGACTGTGCGTTTGCTGTAGATGGCCTCTATTAGTTTAAGAAATGTCCCTTCATATCAATTTTCTTAAGTGTTCTGATCATGAAGGGATGCTGGATATTATCAAAAGCTTTTCCTGCATCAATTGAAAGAATCATATGGTCCTTATTTCTCAGTTTGTTTGTGTGCTGAATTATATTTATAGATTTACATATATTGAACCAGCCTTGAGACCCTGGGATAAATCCCACTTGGTCGTGGTGTATAATGTTTTTGATGTGTTCTTGGATTCTGTTTGTTAGGATCCTATTGGGTATTTTAGCATCAATATTCATTAGTGATATTGGTCTATAATTTTCTTTTCCTGTTGGGTCTTTCCCTGGTTTGGGGATCAAGGTGATGTTTGCTTTGTAGAATGGGTAATATTCCTTCTTTTTCTATTTTTTGGAAGAGATTTAGTAATATAGTACCAGTTCTTCTTTAAAAGTTTGGTAGAAATCTGATGTAAAGCCATCTGGTCCTGGGATTTTCTTTTTAGGGAGATTTTGCATAGTTGATGCTATTTCAGAACTTGATATTGGCCTGTTCAACATTTCCACTTCATTCTGGCTAAGTCTTGGTAGGTGACATACTTCTAGGTATTGGTCAATTTCTTTCAGATTTTCGTATTTCTGAGAGTTGAGTTCCTTGTAATATTTGTTAAGGATTTTTTGAATTTCTGAGGGGTCTGTTTGTTATTTCATTGTTACCATTTCTGATTGATGAAATTATAGAGTTTACTCTTTTTTTTCCTGGTTAGGTTGGCCAAAGGTTTATCTATTTTATTGATCTTTTCAAAATACCAACTTTTGGATTTATTGATCTGTTGTATAATTCTTTTGTTTTCAATTTCAATTAATTCTGCTCTGATTTTGGTTATTTCTTTTCTTCTGCTGGGTTTGGCGTTGGAGTGTTCTTCCTTCTCCAGTTGCTTGAGATGTCCCAATAAGTTATTGACTTCCTCTCTTTCCGTTTTCTTGAGAAGGATTGCAGTGCTATAAATTTCCCTCTTATGACTGCCTTTGCAGTATCCCAGAGGTTCTGGTAATTCGTGTCTTGATTGTTGTTTTGTTCCAAAAATTTGGTGATTCCCTTCTTAATCTAGTCTATAACCCATCTATCCTTCAGCATAAGGTTGTTTAGCTTCTATGTTTTTGTATGGGTATGCAGGTTCCTGTTGTTATTGAGTTCAAATTTTATTCCATGATGGTCTGAGAAGATGCAAGGAATAATTTCTATTTTTTTAAATTTGCTGAGGTTAGATTAGTGGCCTAGGATGTGGTCGATTTTGGAGTATGTTCTGTGGGCTGATGAGAAGAATGTGTATTCAGTTTTGTTGGGATGAAATGTTCTGTAGATGTCTGTTAAGTTCAGATGTTGAATGATTAAGTTTAAATCTAAAATTTCTTTGTTTAGCTTCTTTTTGGAAGATCTATCCAGCACTGCTAAAGGGGTGTTGAAATCTCCAACTACTATGGAACTGGAGGAAATCAAGTTGCTCATGTCTGTTAGAGTTGCTCTTATAAATTGAGGTGCGTTCTGGTTGGGTGCATAAATATTAAAAATTGATATCTCATCATATTGAGTATTACCTTTAACAAATATGAAGTGTCCATCCTTATCCTTCCTTATTTTGGTTGGTTTAAAACCTATTGCATCTGTGAATAGGATTGCAACGCCTGCTTTTTTCTGCTTTCCATTTGCCTTGAGTATATATGACCATCCCTTCACCTTGAGTCTATATTTGTCTTTTAATGTAAGATGCAATTCTTGTATACAGCAGATATCTGGCTTGAGTTTTTGTATCCAGCCAGCCAACCTGTGCCTCTTTAGAGGACAATTTAAACCATTCACATTAATTGAGAATACTGATAAGCCTTTCGAGAGTCCGTTGGACATTTTTAATCCTTTTGCGACTGTGGAAGTTGGGATTTGATCAAAAATTTTTGGGTAGGTTTACTTTTGTGGCAGAGGATTACACTGGTCTTTATGGAGGATAGGTCTGAGAATATCCTGGAGAGTTGGTTTAGTTATGGCAAATTTCTTCAACATGTGAATGTCATTGAAGTATTTTATTTCTCCATCATAAAGGAAACTCAGTTTAGCTGGGTACAGGATCCTGGGTTGAAAGTTATTTTGTTTTAGGAGATTAAAAGTCAATGACCATCCTCTTCTAGCTTGAAAGGTTTCAGCAGAGAGATCTGCAGTTATTCTAATTTTCTTGCCCTTGTATATGATGGTTTTCTGTTATCTGGCTGCTTTCAGAATTTTCTCCTTCGTATTAACATTAGTTAAATTGATTATGATGTGTCATATTTAGGTTGAGTCGTGCTGGAGTTCTGAAACTGTCTGCTATCTGAATTTCAGAATCTCTTGGCATGTCTGGAAAGTTCTCCTTCATAATCTCATGGAGAAGAGACTCTGTGCCTTGTGAAGTCACTTCATCGCTTTCGGGGATCCCTATAAGATGAATATCAGTTTTCTTCGAATTATCCCAGAGCTCTCTGAGAGAGTGATCTGTTTTTGCCCTCCATTTCTCTTCCTCTTTGAGAGTTTGGAAGCGTTTGAAAGCTTTGTCTTCAATGTCAGAAATCCTTTCTTCTGCTTCCTCCATTCTGTTACTGAGGGATTCTACTGTGTTTCTCAGATCTTTGAGGGCTGCAACTTTTTGTCTCAATGTGTCAAAATCTTTGGTCATTTGGTCTTTGAATTCATTAAATTCTTGAGATATCTTTTGGGTTACTGCTTGGAATTCTAATTTGATCTTATTTGCTATCCAGATTCTAAATTCGATTTCTGACATCTCAGCTAGTTGTTTGTGCATGGGATCTTGTGCTGTGTCTGCCCCATTGATCCTTGGGGGAGTTGATCTACTCTGATTATTCATATTTCCAGAGTTTTTCTGTTGATTTCGCCTCATGATTGTTTTTCACCATTGCCTCTGGCTGTCATCAGAGTTGGGGAGGTGTCTCTCCAAGATGAGACCCCAGTGGGATCACTCTATTGTTGCTGGATCTTTGTAGGGAGTGACCCTGTGTAGCTCCTCTGGGGCTGCCCAAGCCGGGGAGTTCTGGTTCTGGAAGCAGCTTGCCGGGGCAGTTCTCTCACAATGGCTCCCTGCAGCCCACAGCCAAACACTATTAGCTCCATCGGGCTCAGCGGCTCAGTCTGGGGCCCTAGACAATGCCCAAAGTTCTCCACACTCCTGCTCAAGCTTTCCCCAAGGCAGTTCAACTGGGTGCCAAGTCCAAAAATACCAAAACAGTTCACAGGTAAGGCCTTTTCAGTTTGCAGTCTCACTGCTGCTTGTACTTATGGCTGCCGGCAGGATTAGGTCGATCGAACACACGCAACCACTTGCCAGTTTTCCACTGTTTTTGTCATCCTCTTGGGGTCCAGAAGTCCCTTTCTGACTCCCTGTATCCTCAAAGGGATGATTATAGGTAGATCCTACCAGCCAGAGATGCCTGGTGTCTTATCTCCCCAGACTCACTGTGCCCTGTTGCAGGGAAGCTGTTATTCGGCCGCCATCTTGGATTGTCCAACATACTCCTTTTTGAAAGTTGCCTTTTCTCTCAAATAAATTTTTAACTGTGCTATATTTGGATTTTCCACTCATTTTATTGATTTTTTGATTAATCTATTACTCTGTAAATTAATTAGGAAGCCTATGAAATGAATAATAGGAGAAATTAGTTAAACGATATTGTTATTTCACATTTTTAAGAAGAAAGATGCCATCTTAGTCAATTTTCAGAGAAGCTCTATCTTCAAGGCTGAAGGATATGAATGCCCATTTGGGTTTTGGTGTTGGTACCCTACAAAGTTTGGCTTCTTTACTTGTAGGTCAAGGAGGGTAATCAGGTAGTAAATCCTAGATGATGTGATGGCTCAGTCATAATCAATTTTTAGTGAAACAGTAGTATTAACTTAGGACATGACTGTAATGATGTTAGTGCTCCTTACTCTATGAGAGTGTTCATGGCACAGGTTCTGGCATATGGAGGGTGTTAAATAATAATTTGTTGTATGAATAAACATTTCTGTTGTCATTCTTTCCTGAGTCTGAGATTTAGAAATTTTAAAATAATCTCTCTCTCAAATATTAGTAACTTTGGCTCCTCATGGAGATTCACAGATCTCCTTTTGAGGTTCTGTGAGAATGAAACTAGGACTCAGTGAAAATTAGGTGTGCTTCAGGTTATGGTAGAAATTAAACTCCACCATAGAATCTGGATTTAAAGAGAAAGTTAGCATCAAAAGAAACCATTCTGAATATTTATGTCTGTCTGGTGTGGCGGCATCTTACAAGGGATAGGTAACACCTTTTGCCTGAAGTGCTGGCCAAATTTTAATTCTCAAATTATAGCATCTCCCCCCCTTCAAATTTCTAAAAGGGCAAAAAAAGGATATCTCTGGTGGCGGTTGTGGGTAGGGCATCGGCCACATATACCGAGGCTGGTGGGTTTGAACTTGGCCTGGGCCAGCTAAACAATGACAACTGGAACTACAATAAAAAAAATAGCCAGGCGTTGTGGTGGGCGCCTATAGTCCCAGCTATTTGGGAGACTAAGGCAAGAGCATCGCTTAAGCCCAAGAGTTTGAGGTTGCTATGAGCTGTGACGCCATGGCACTCTACCCAGGGTGATGGCTTGAGACTCTGTCTCAAAAAACAAGAAAAAAAAAAAAGGACATCTCCCACAGGAACTTGAGTTTTCTAATTAAAACCACTTTTCATGTTACTTTAAAGTGATGACAATAAACTCCTATAAAAACTTTTTGTAATCTTTACTACAAAATCTCCTTTATTACCTACAAAACCAATATTTATAACTTGATTGTAAAATTATATAAATTATGTTATTAGGAGGGTTCTGTTCTTAGACCACAGCTTAGGGCTATGTAAAAAAGTTAAACATACAGAAGCCTGGCTAGTTCATTGAAGAATGAAGATAGGTAGGAAAATGTGATATTCGGCCGGGTGCAGTTGCTCACACCTGTAATCCTAGCACTTTGGGAAGCTGAGGTATGTGGATTGCTTGACCTTAGGAGTTCCAGACCAGCCTAAGCAAGAGTGAGACCCGTCTCCATACATATTTATTAAATCTGATATTTACATTAAAATATAAATAAGAATTCTCCTGTTCATCTGCTGCTTTCCAAGAGAATATTTATAGAATAAAATAAAAACACACTCATGACTCCAAAAAGGAAAAAAATTAAGTATGCTGCCCAGGGTTGTCCTGCTCTCACTTGCCCAAGTTTCCCGTCTAATTTGAAACCTCATCTTGCATTATGTTAACCACCTGAAACCCCTTTTGGAACAAAACAGGCTGTGAGAATATAAATTTAGTTGGTGCAATTGAGCATCATACCTAGATTGGAACTTTCTGGGAACAGGGACAAACGTACAAACATGGTAAAGTGCTTAGGTCTTGTGTCCACGAGGGGGAGCCCTCGGTCCCTCAAGATAGATGGCCAAGGAAAAGAAGCCAAACTCTGTAAAAGAAAGAGGCTTATTGTGAGCCCAACATGAGTGACCATGGCCTGGAAAACCACGCCCAAGAAGCCTTGGGCAAGTGGTCTCGCTGTGGGTGGGTTGCAGTTTGTTTTACACATTTCAGGGAGACTGAAATTACAGGTAAAGTCACGAAACAAGTCATGGAAGGTGTCCATTGGTCTGGCCTGAAAAGGCAGGATGGTTGCGAATAGATTGAAGCTTATAGGTGGGTTGAAAGAGTCTTTGTAATTGGTTAAAGAAATGAAACTGTGTCTAAAGGCTTGGAACATTTTAAATTAAGATAAGAAAGTCCGTTAATCAGAGATAAGCCATTGGACACAGACCCAGACTGAGATGGTCTGTTAGGTAATTTGATGACCCACAGGTGTGGCTTAACCTTGGTCTTCTACAACTTTAGACCTGTTGATGACTGTGTAGCTTACTGTTACAAGGAACAGCTCCAAAGGGACAGTGCATACCCAGGCATCTCTGGCCTCCCTTCTGCCCACGGCCTTCAACACAGCTTGAAGATTTTTTCATTGGAGGGTGTCCTCTTAGACCAACAGGGGTGTAGGGAAGGGTCCATTTAGTTGGCTTGAGTTCACAGAAATGATGAATTTCCAGATACTATATTCTGAAAAAAAATTCTCAGAGGCCGTTCTATGGGGGCTGATGAGCCACATAATGAATGTTCTTAACTTTACACTAGAGGAAGCAGGTTTTCTTTCTTTATATAAAAATCTTGATAAAGTAAAAAATATAACATCAAAGTAAAATCTATAAAAATGCTTCTTGTGGCCCAATCTGAACTTTTGATGACAGGACTGAGAAGGCTAAATGAAGAGTGTCCCTCAGACCAGATTCTCCTGTTACAAATAGGTTTTTTGAAGGGCAAGGAAGTTAGGGGTTACATTTGTCTTTTACTTTTTGGAAAAGCAGTGGTGTGTGTATGATCATGGTAAAGAATTCAAACAGCCCAAAAGAAAATTCAGGTAAAAGACAGTCTCATTACCACCCCTAAGGTCGGTCCCCACTTTCCTCTCCACAGGTACCCAGATAACAGTATCTTCTGTGTTCTTCTAGAGATCAATACAACTCAAAGTCCTTTTTATTTCACAGAGGGCATGCAGGCACCCGGGGGTCATTCCACATCATTCCACACACAGCTATTGTATCTTGATCTCCCTAAAAGGTCATAATATTTCAGTGAATAATGCATCATAAGTTAACCAGTTTCCTCCTGAGGGACATTTAAGTCCAGGCTTGGCCACAAATAACACTATAATATATATTCTTGTGTTATTATCTACGCAAGCACATGTAAGGTAAATTCTTAGAAGTGGAATCACTGAATCCAAGGCGTAGTTTAAATTTTAAATGTTACCCGTTGTTTTCTAAAAGAATCAGCAATACTTTAATTCAACAAATTCAACAAATATTTGAAATATCTGAGTGAGTATCATGTGCCAGGAACTGTTCTGGGTGTTTGTCGTAGATTGATAAACAAATTAATGATCTCTGCTCCCATAAAGCTTACAATGTATGTATAAAATAAGTTAATTGAAAAAAAGTAAAATAAAATAAGTTAATTGTGTGGGAGCTAGATGGTGATGAGTGCTATGAAAAGAGAAGGGGCTTGGGGACGATTAGGAGCTGGGGGAACAGCTGAGTTACAATTTTTCCTGAGAAGGTGACATGTAAGCAAAGACTTGAAGCAGGCGAGGATCGAAGGGATTCCCTGAATTGCTACCTGGGGCAAAGAGCTGAGGGTTGCCTGAGGCTGGGCCAGGGGAGCGGAGTGGAGTAGAGGGAGGGAGGAGGAGAAGAGGACGTGTTGCCAGAGAAACAAAGGCAGGGTAGACTCCTTGGCTTTTATGCCAAATGACTGGGGAGCCCCCGGAGGACGACTTGAGATGAGGATTGATATGACTGGATTACATTTTTAAAGGATCGCTAGTGGCTGTGGGAGTAAGGGCTGAAATAGGGAAGTGGTCAGATTCTGGATATATTTTGAATGTAGAAATCAACAGGATTTATTAACAGTTTGGTTGTGAGGTGGGGGGAGGGGGAAGAGAGATCACAAGAATGACTACACAGTTGCTACTGCTGACATGGTAGGAGCAGGTTTGGTTTTGCACACACTCACCCTGAGATGTCTGTTGGGGATCCAAGTGGAGATGCTGAGTAGGCAGTTGGATATTTGAACCTCAAATCTCCAGACCAGTAACAAATGGTTTCCAAACCACGAAACCCTGACTTGCAGACAGAGAAGTGGGCCCAGGATGCGTCCTGGGACACAACCAATTAAGAGCTGCAAGACTAAAATGAAGAAATCCACAGTGAAATTGGTAAGAGAGGGGATGTGGAAGGGAAAGAAAGAAAAAAAGTGAGAGGGCGGAGGAGGGTGAGAGATGGTGAGAGAACAAACTTCCAAATACCAGGACATGGGATGAGTCATCACTGCAGATCCCACATTCATTACAAAGGTGAAGGTTATGAACAACTTCACTAAACTTCACTAAAACTCTCTCTCTCCCTCCCCTCTAGAAATCGCACAGATTAGTAAGAGGGACCTTTCCATGTTGGTCTTTAGGTCCACGAGGCCCTGCTCAGTTTTTCAATCTTTTGTCTGTTTCCAGAGTGAATAAATCTTGCTGATCTCTTCAACCTCACTGACTCTCTGCCATCTTTATTCAGCTATTGAATCCATCTAGCAAATTTAAAGAATTTCACGTACTTTTTCGGTTCTGAAGATTTCCATTTGGTTCTTAAACATTTTTTTCTACTCTCGGGAGAACGTCTACTTTGCAGTCCTGAGTGTGTTTACTTTTCTAACAGCCGCCTCGAAGTCTCTGAGATGCCAACATCTGGAGCATCTGAGGGCTGACTTCTGTTGTTTTATTCCTGAGAATTTGTCAGATTTTCTCGGTTCTTTGTATGACAAGTAATTTTTGATTAAATGGCAGGCACATTGAAGTGTAGACTGCAGGTCTTGTTAAAATAGTCTGGCAAAGGTTGATTTTTGTTCAACAATCCACCCAGAGAGCTTCAGAAGGCAAGTTCTGCACCACCGTCTGAGGCCGCTTTCAGGGTGGGTCCAGGTTCCAGGGTTCACGCGACGCTGGATCTCCCACACACGCACCTCCCAGTGTCTAGACTGCACTTCAGTTCTTCAAGTCTTCCCTGTGCTGTTTGGGGGCTGTCCTGAGGGAGAAAGCTTGGGGCTTGAATTAACTGAACAGAGTAAGGGGACCCCTTCTCCAGGTCTCTTCTCTCTGAGCCCCCCTCTTGCTCCTCATGGGCCCCCTTTCCCGTCCTTAGCCGGAAGCCAGGGGCTTCTCTTGGAATTTCAGTTCCACCACAGGGTACTATGCGGTTCCCACAGCTTGTGCCACCCTCAGGATAAAGACAGAAGAGAAAATAGAGAAAACCGTGCATTACCTCCACACACTTCAGACTCCACACACTCTCCCCCCATTTCCTCTGTCTGGAAAGACAGGGCTCCTATCAGTGTTAACTGACAGCACCACTGTCTACCACGGCTTACCTGGGGGCTCACCCACGACAAGATAAAAAACAAAAACCTGGGGATTACCCCCACCCCCTCGCTTCCTGGGAGCTCCTTTTCCTGGTCTTTTGGGTTTTCTTTCATGGGTTTTTCCTTATAGTTGAACCAGCCAGACATGCCTCTGTGACAGCCCTTCTGGTGCCTCCCAGGGCTCAGGGCCAAGACAGAGGGAAAACAGGAGTCATCGCCCTTGTGTGAGGTTTGTCTTCAGGTCTGACTCCCCTCCTCAGTCCTGCTTTTATCAATCTCCCCCGCCCCCCATTTTCCTCTTGCATTCTGTCCAGAAGCTTCAGTCAGTGGGGCGCTTCAGTGGGCTCACTCCCTTCAAGTAGTTCCAAACCGCACTTAAGAGGCCCAAGCTGAAAACAACACAACTGTCCTCCAACATTAGAATGGACAAATTGTGATGTGTTTATACGATGGACCATAATACAGCAATGGGAATGAACAAATTACAGTGACTGCAGCAACACAGGGGAATCTCACATTTTTATTGTTTAGTGACTGAATCTGAGAGAAAATAGTTTTCAGACTTCAAATTAAAAATGAGCCTTCAAAGGAGGAAAAAATACAAATTGTATGGTTCCACTTATGTAAAGTTCAAAGTAGGCAAAACTAAATTACAGTTGTGTATCATTTAACAATGCATTCTGAGAAATGTGTCTTTCGGTGGTTTCACTGTTGTGCAGAATCACAGAGGTTTCACTGCTGTGCAAAATACACAAACCTAGATGGATACAGCTTACTCCACACTGGCCGTGTGGGATATACTATGGCTCCCAGGCCACACACCTAGCCTTGTGGTATATACTATCGCTCCCAGGCCACACACCACACATCCAGCATGTTGCTATATGGTATACTGTGTAGCCAACTGCAACACAATTGTGTATTCCCACACAAAGCTAAACATAGACAAGGACAGTGAAAAGAACACGTAAAAGCTAAAACACAGGACACCTGGAGAGGGCACTCAGCATGGGCAGGGAATGCAGGACTGGAAGTTGCTCTGGGTGGTCAGGGAGTGAACGTGCAGGCCGAGGACATGGCCGTGCACTGTAGACTTTATACACAGCACAATCCACAGCCACACTATTGATTAAAAATGTTTTTTCTTCAATTATGAATTAACCTTAGCTTGCTTAACTTTTTAAAAACTTAATTTTTAACTACTTTTGACTTTTTATAATAACACATAGATTAAGACACAAACATATTGTACAGTGGCACAAAATATTTTTTCTTTGTATTTTATCCTATAAGCTTTTTGGTATTTTTAATTTTTTAGAACCTTTTAAAACCTCCTTCAACACCAAGATACGAACACACACATTAGCCTCGGCCTACACGGGGCCAGGGTCATCCATATCACTGCCGTCCACCTCTGAATCTTGTCCCACTGGAACGTTTTCAGGGCCAGTTATGTGTATGGAGCAGCCATCTCCCGTGTTTATAATGCCTTCTTCTGAATGCCTCTGAAGGTCCTGAGGCTGTTTTACAGATAATTTTTTAAATAAGTAGGTGCACATTCTAAGGATAAAAAGTAAATATGTAAGCCACTAACATCGTTTTTATTATCAAGTATTATGTGCATTATTTTGTATGACTTACACTGGCATCACCACAAACACAAGTCATGTGTTGGCTATGATGTCACTAGGTGATAGCAATTTTTCAGCTTCATTGTAATTTTATGGGACCACCACTGAATATGTGGACTGTTGACGAACAAAATGTTATGTGACGGATGACTGTATAATGTTAGAAGTCAGGATAGCTGTTACTTTTGAAGTGGAAGAAGCAATAATTGGCAAGTGGCATTAGGAGATTTGCGAGCACTGTGAAGATTCTATGAACACTTTTCCAGACGTGTGTGAATTTTCTAAACATTTGAAAATGAACTTTTCCTTCTGATCACAGGTGACAGAACCTTAGCTTAAACTGGCCTCTGTACTAAGGAGAACTTCTGAGAAGGATACCGAGATGCCTAGAGGAATCCATGGACAGGAGTAACATGGGACCTTATGAACAGCTGGGCCAGGAGCTCAAACACTCTGAGAGCTTTCTCCCTCACTATGGATCATTGACATAAAACGATCATTTTATACGACATGCACCGAAATACCTGTGATGTGCATCTAATGTTTTGTTTGCCCAGGACTTACTGGGGACAACATCCCCCTTAGGAAAAAAAACCAGTCTTCCCCCACTCTATCCACCTGGTTTTCATGGGAGCTGGGCTGTTCTAACTTAACCCTGCTTCTTGGGCCATAGCCAGTTAAGCTGAGTAAAAGGCACCAGACCTATGCCGGAGAAAGCTATCCCTAGAATTTTTGGACTTGGGTCAAGTGTTATTTTTGAATAGGCATTCTTGGGGGTGGGAAACAGTAAACTGTTTAACAGCCCTTCCGCTGATTCTGCACTTAACACTAGTGTGGACTATTGCAATTCTTTATTTGGTTGTGTCTGTTATTTCTTTTAAATGTTATCTTGTTTAAAAATTGACATTGTATTCACTCAATACTACCAGTTTATGGCTTGGTAGACTGTGGGGGCAGTTTGAGCATCAATAAAAGATACCATATGAAGGATTATGATAATATAGTTTTCTTAAAGTTTTGGAATTAATATTTATATACTCTTTCTGGAACAAAATGTTTCTTTTGCAACAGAATCCACCTAAATTTTGGCAGCCATCAGGGACTCTAGACTTCAGAAAAAGTTACTGCGAAGCATGACTGTGATTCCAGTTTCATAAGAAAAAAAGAAAACAAAGAATATCTTCAAATATAAGTGGTTGATTACCTATGGAATTAAGTGCTTTTTCCTCTTTGTAATTTATTTTCTTTAACTTCCATAATAAACATGCATGACTTTTTATAAGAAAAGCCAATTCATGTTATAACCATTCAAATAATAAATATGACGATTTGACCAAGAAATATCTGCAATCAGGAATTAAGACAGGTGCCAAGCTTTCAAGGGCACTTAATGTACACATCTGTGCAAAAGCAGACCCATGTCAGCATTTGAAGTGAAAAACATTTTTTCATTTTAAAAAGATGACTCACTACCCTTCCACTTAATATGTTATAACCATGTTAAGTCGGTACTTCAATATTTATTTCTGGACGATGAGACCGGCAGCCATCATTTTTCAACTTTATACTCCTAAATAGGTGTAGTTTATTTTTTACAGATATGTCTCCATTACTTTCAAAATCATATTTTCTTTCTTATTATTAAAATGAAAACCTTAAGATGACCCAATGAAGATAAACAATTTGCTTGAAATTGTGATGCAGTTCACATAGTTTTAATGGCGATGCAGTACAGAAGGCCCGTGAGTGAAGTCTGTTCCGTTTACAGACTGGTGAACTGCAAGGCCAGATTTATACTCAGGATCAGTCAAAATACATGAGTGGTTGCTAAGTTTGACTTTATCCTCCCATGAACATCTGCTCACTTTCTCTAAGTTAGTTTCTGTAACATCTATTCTGCTTTTAGAACTCAAGGTTAAACTTTGATATAGCAAATATTCATTCCCAGTTGCACTGGGTATATAATCAGTTCAAGTAACCACCCATTCATTGATTTAAACATTTAATTTTAAATATTTTAAATGGTTCTTAAAAGTTTTTAGGCTGGCCTGGGAGAAAAATTCAAACACAAGGGCGTTATTTTCCTCTCTTATCAGTGAGACTAATTCTAACATGAGACATGGCAACACTTCCTAAAGGAATATGGGGAACTCGTTAAACAGTGTACAAAGCTTAATTTCTCCACCCACAAAAAAGATGCATACAATTACCTTCGTATCTATATTTGGTTTGAAAATGCATTACTTTCTCTCTTGAAAACTCATAATAGTTTTTGTTTGTTTTACATATACTAGCTTTTTCTAAGTAAGTTATCAATTCACAACAGGTTAAAAAGTTCTAAGAACAAGCCAATATAAACTATAAATTTACTCCAAATAGTTGACAAATGAAATCCCCAAGAAGTCTAAATCTGAGAGGGCAGTATGATTTGGATTTGTGTATTTAAAAAACCAACTAATTTAGTAAAACCAATCACAGGCAATTTGGGGAAAAAAGGAATCTTAGCATATCTAGAAATGGAACACTTAAAAAAACGAATATAAATTTAATAGTAAACATTATGGTCAGGCTGTTTATTAAGGAGCAACCACATATACAAGTTCAACTATAGAAATGTTTGCAAATCAAACTTCATGTGACCTAAAAGGACCATGCGTAATGTCAAAAATGGACACCTGTACATTCAATAAAAAAGTTAATTTAAACATACATATCTAGATCACTCTAGAGTCATACAAACATCTGGGGCCACATATGTATCTAATTTTCTTTCAAAAAACTGCTTTTATAAAAGTGATGTATTGAGATAATTTTAAAAAGTATCTGACTATTATGAATGGTCCCCAGTTTTACAAAATGTGATTTCCAGGATATGAAAACTGAAAAGTCAATTCTTCAGAGAGTGCTTTATATTATACAAACAAGTTTTATAGAAAAATGATCCAGCAAATGCTTGAGTTAAGAATATTTATATTTTTTCCAATTTTAACACTTTTATTAACACACTTACAAAAAATAACATTCAAACACCGAGAAAATTAAATAACTTTGGAAGCAGAGTTCATAGTTTTCTGCTTACATATAAGTGACAATTCTGGGCTGTTGGCACAAAATAATCAACATTCATAAAACCCTTACTACTGTATATCAAACATAAGTTAAAATCATAGGCACTAGTTTATCAAATCCACATTTCTTCTGTAAGACTAACCACAGTAAATCCTTAGATTTTCCCAAATAGAAAAATTGGCAATACACAAAGGCTTTTTAGTAAAAAGGCAATTTTTCTCTTTAGGAAACTAAAAGCCAATAGCCTGTGGTAGTACAACAGCAGGTAAAATAACACTTTACCAAACTCAGATCCAAAATATGTTTTAACAAATGATGAAATATTTTAATAAAAAAAAAATAGAAATTTTATTTCTGATGCAGCCATTTAAAAACAAAGTTAAATAACCTGAATTCTTCTTTTTAAAACTGATTATTTAACTTAAAAAAATGTAACGAATATTTCATAATATTAAAATTCCTTTTAATTCTTAGATTGCAGCATATATGTTTCTGAAACGTAGCACTGAAAACCGAGACCTGTTTTGTGTATATGTGGTTTATAAAAGAGACAGTGGCTAGTTCTTTCTTTCACTTACTTAGATTTACATGAGATACCCCCCTCCAAAAAGCTGATGTTTTATCTTTCTCTGAAAAGCAACATGTTTTTAGTTCATCATCACACAGAATTCTGGCACCATCTTTTCCTGACCCGCCTCCTCACCCTCAAATTCAAGGATACAATTTCTCCCTTGCATTATATACCAAATACATAGTACTGCAGTCTAAATCTCCAGCTGCTTGTGCTAACTGATGACTCCACATTGGTCAAGCTCATAGAAAGACTATCACGGTATCAGTCTTGGTTCAAGAAATGAAGCTCTTGGTTCAAGTTTTAACATTCTCTCAACCTAGCAATCTGAATGCTGTCCTGAATATCAAACTTTCCATTTCTTTCTCTCAATTTCTTTTGCCAACTTACGGAATGTCTTTAATTAACAGGGAATAAACTTATGTTCAATCACATCTTTAAAATCTTTTAGATGACCCAACTGCCAATATTTTAGAGCTGTTCAAATTAAGTATTTAGAAACAGACCTCACTATCAAAAAAAGAGAAGCCTGCTGCAGAAGAAGGTTTTAATCTGCTAACAGTCTTGATAAAACTGAAACAGGTGACTTTACGAGCCGTTAGAGAGCGAATATTTAACAGACTAGAATTACATGTTGTAGGTTTGTTACCAAAAATGCAAAAATTGATGTAAGGCAGAATCTTAGTCAAAAGGGACAGTATTTTCAAAAGATGTCTTATACGTTAAGTTCAAAGTAGATCAACTTAAGTAGGATTTAGCAGGCTATACTTTCCTACCACATACTAGACGGTTATGCCATTAAACGGTAATACAACTGCCATCACTAGAGATTTGTAGGTTAAGTGCATAGATTTTTTTTTCCTCTCTCTCTCTCACTGCATGGTTCTGTTCCAGGTTGTAAGCACTGAGGTGTTGTTATGTCAAGAACAAAGACACACAGTACTTGCTCTTTCCTATCATGAAAACCTGCTAATAGAAACAAGATCTCTTAGTTTTGTAACAGCTAGTAGCATGTGAAGAAGTTGGCTTCAATAGCAAAGGCCATCTTTCCTGAGCCAGGAACTATAAAGTTTAGAAAGATTGTACGACTGATACAAAGCCCTTTTGGCAATCAAAACAAACACACAGAAGTTTGATGTGTCAATGCCACATGGTGGATGGACGTTGTTCGCACTGTCTGGTGGTGGTGATTTGTGAGCTACATCCAAAACTTAAGATTAAATAACATGACAATGTTTCTAATGAATCTGTAAAAATAATTTATGGAATTCTCCCAAATATAGTGACCATGTTTTAAATCTCTAGCCCAGGTTTTTTCCTCTCTCCTTACTCCAATCTCAATGTATATTTTCCTGGAGTACTAGTGAAACACTAGTGAAACTGTTTAGATAATTAGCCAGAATATTAGTTCTCATTAACACAAATATTTATTGATACTATTTATACAGTAAATTATGTTGAATGTGAAGTTTTGGATAGCTTGAATTCACCATTTTCTTGTGCACAAAGGTTCCCTTCTCATTTACAAATGGGCATTTCTCTTTGGCATCCATTAGGTATTTGCCCAGATATTGGCCTCTGTAAAATATTTAAAAATCAACCTAGTTTCCAATAAACAAAACTAAAAGTGATTCCATGGAGAGTGATTGTATGATTACCAAACACATCTGATGTTAAATGTCATTAAAGTGCTGTTTGATGATCTCTGTCGGTTTGTGCTAATTAATAGACAGAGAGGGCTGGAATTTTATAAATCCCAAGAGTCTTATCTGAACAGTCTGCATATAAAAGTTGTTTTGTAGCCTGGTGAAGGGGTATCCATGAAGCTGTGGACCTCTGCATCCTTGTCTTTGCTGGTCAGTAACAGCCATCCTTCCAACTGTCATCTTTCATGCTACCATAGGTTTTAGGAGCTGGCAAAGATCTGAAATAAAGCAATTTTTTATTATGTGATTTGCACATCTTTACAAAACATTACCTTAGTATCTCCTAGATATATTAATTTCTTTTCAGGTGGCATCATGATCCTTGAAGGCTGTTCCAGAGGACTACTAAGACCACAACTCTAAATAGCTATTTGCACCAACCTCCCCACACTCAGCATTTTCACAACTTTCAAGTTTTACTGGCACCACCAGATGGCTTCCCTTTATGTTAACACGGCTACTAGAGTAAAAGAAGAGAAAAGATCCTTCTACCCGTCCAACCCCATGGCTAACCAATCTTACTATTTATTTTTTTGAGAGGCAAAATGATGAATGTGATGTTAGAGGTTTAGTGCCACTATCACTAGAGTGGCAGTCGGGACAGTGGTTAGAAGGACTGTGAAGTCAGCCATACTTGCGCCCTCCTCTGAAAAATAACAGTACCTACTTACTAATATTATTGTGAAGATTAAACAAGGCTTATTTAGCAAAGTGCAGGGCAAAAAGCTGTTGGACTCTACTATTGAATCAGGATATATAAAGTGTTTATCTTAGAATTAAGAATGTGGGGTAATTCAATTTAAATGGTTACAAGATAAAGGCATTTTTTCATGGAAAAACTCATATTGGCCACAGAGTCACTTTAAGGTTAAATAAGCAAACAAAAAAACAGTACACCCACAGATGCTGGGCCTCATACTTGACCTACTTAGATTCTCTGGGGGTAAAATTTAGGCCTCTACATTCATTTATACAAATTCCACAGACAATTATGAATTTTAACAAGGTATAAAAACAATGCTTACATATTATATGTAGACTTAGTAGCTAAAAGTTGTAAAATCTTAAATATGCTCTAGATTCTAACTTGGCTTTATCATCTTTAGTGAATATTATTTTCTCTCTCTCTCTCTCTCTCTCTCTGTGTGTGTTTTTTTTAAGAGACATGGTCTCACTATACCACCGGGGCTGGTCTTAAATTCCTGGCCTCAAGTGATCCTCTTGATTAGCCGGGACTATAGACCGAATATTATTATATTCAAAATGAATAAATATCATAACCAAATTGAGTAGTTCTACCAGTTTTTTCTAGAAGTCCTCTAAAATACTTAATCATGTTAAGTATCTGGATAAATTTAATCTGAACCAAACTAGTATAATGTCCCAAATGAGAATTTCTTGAAAACGATGAAGTAATATATTATTCGAATTGTACTACAACTCTAGTGGGAACCCACCATGATGCTGTGTTTACTGTCCATGAAGATTAGGCTAATTCTAGTTTGCCCACTCTCATATACTCAGGAACGCTGAACCAGAACATGTGCCACTTACCTGCGAACAGGCTGTGCAAGTTTGCTACGAGGCACTGGTATCCCCCCAGCAGAAGGGGCACTGGGTCTGGGCAAGCTGCTTCTCATCGTGGTTGTCCCTGCAGGTCTTGTGAGAGTAGTGCTGTTAATATTGCTGGGAAGATTTGCTGAGACTGGGTTCTGAGCCATGGGTGGCCCAGGTGAGGAGGTGGTTTGTGTGAGCTGTGCTGTTTCTTGGCTACCAGGAGAACCAGAGCCATGGTTACTAAACGCTTTCACTGGCTGCCGGAGAGCCAGAGGAGATGGTGCTGCAGGGGAACGGAATTTGCCTGGAGAAGGTACTGTGGAACGGCAGAGAAAAACCAGTGTTTCAAGTGAGACCACTGCTTTTTATTACATCTGATGATGATCAGGCAACAGTACATATATTCCTGAAACTTCACTTGATAGCAATGCAAGGAATAAATGAGATTTCTGGCCTAATGAAAGAAATGGAAACTGGTTAAGTTCTAAATAAACTAGTTATGTCCTTAATTCAGAGGATCACACATGTCTTTTACAACAATGTTTTAACTAGGTCAGCTAGGAACCCACAATACCAGAAGAGAAAAGGCATTTCAGCATTCTGTCTCATTATAGCAACGAAACTGAGGTGAACATTCTAGAGGCGATAAAATGGTTGATTGCCAAATTGTTGTTTAAAGTAAGAGACACATCCCCACACACACCCTCACCCCTCCCAAAGAAACCCTGACCGATCATCAAAGTCCTGACTCTCCACTAGGCCTCTGCTGATACCAACCCAAGGGGAAGGGGGAGAACACTTGATTATTGGGGGGAGGAGCAAGATGGTGGTGGTACCTCCAGAAGTTCAGTCTCTACAAGTTCTTCACTGACACTGTGGGGTCGGAGTCCATTGCCAGCTAGCACATATCAAAATCCCAGCTCCTTGCCTGGCCTCCAAGGGGTGGGGTGCCTAATTACAGCTTTAAGAAGTCTAGGTTTCCTGGAGGCCCTATTTGGTGTGGGAGCAGCTACATATTTTTTCTGCAGTGTTTGGCTGGAATAGAGTATTATAATCTACAGTTTTTCTTTCCTACTCCCTTGGCTAGAGAGATTGTTCCCATTTGGCTGTCCACAGACACCAAGTAGAGAACCTGGGCTTCCACTAACAAATGCTTCTCCTCCTCCCTGCTCTGGTGATCCCAACTCAAATGCCTGAGTGGTGTCAGAGGAAAGACATCTCAAAGAAGATTTAAATAAGACCCAGAATCCTAGCATATAATCAAAAAATGATCAGATTTCAAATAAAAAATAACTCATCATACCCAGAACTAGACTTAAGCTAAATTTTAAAAAGGTAATCAACAGATGTCAACACCAACATGCCAGAGATCTTAGAATTACCTGACAAAGATTTTAACCCAGTCATAAAACTGCTTCAATGCTTAATTTCAAACACACTTGAAACACGCAAAAATAAAATTTTAGCAAAGAAAATGGAAGATATAAAGAAGAATCAAATGGAAATTTTAGAACTAAAAAATGTAATAAACCGAATAAAAACTCATTAGATGGCTCAACAGCACAATGGAGAAAGCTGAGGAAATAATCAGAAGTAGAAAAGAGAACAAAAGAAATCACCTAATCTGAACAACACAGAGAAAATAGAATGGGGAAAAAAAAAAAATCAAAGCTTCAGGAACCCGTGGGGCTTCAGTAGAGGATCTTACCATTGCATGTCATCATGGATCTACAGGAGAGAAAGCAGAGAATAAGGCTGAGAAAGTACTTGAAGAAATGATACCTTAAAAACTCCCCTGACCTGCAAAGGACATAAGCCTAGGACTCCGGAAGCTGAACATGCACCAAACCAGACAGTCCAAAGAAACCCAGGCCGAGACCTAACAAACCTCCTGAAAACTAAAGACAAAGTAGAGCCTTGAAATCAATGACAGGAGAAGCTTACTGAAGAAAATCAGTTCTAACGACCGTGGACTTCTCATCATAAATCAGCATAGTATTTTTCAAAGAACTGCCAATCCTATACCTTGAGAAAATATCCTTCAATAATTAAGGGAAAAATGAAGACATTCTCAGACAAAAGAAAACTGTGAGTTTGTAGCCAACAAACTCACTCCACATAAATAAAGAAGCTCTCTAAACACAGAGGTAGTGACAGAAGGAAGGAAGCTTAAAATATCAGAAAGGAAAAACAGGGTAAGCAAACACATAGGCAAATATGATAGGCTTTCCCTTTCTAGTTTTCAAACGGAATGTGATGACTGAAGTAAAAATTTAAACACTGATGAGATTTGAAATGTATATAGAAAAAATGGTTAAGATAATTATAAATGGGGTGGGCTAGTAAAGGGACATAAAGGAAAGTAACATTTATAAACTGTATTTGAATTGGTAAAATGCTAATTATCAATAGACTGTCATAGGTATCTGAATATATACTGTGATACCTAGAGCAACCACTATATTAACCATGAGACATAAACTCTCCAAGATACCACAGGTACATCAGAACAGAATGCCGAAGAATGCCTGAGTAACACTGGGGGTGGGGGGGTAGGAAAGAGAAAACAAAACAGAAAAGAAATAAAATGAAGATGTAAACGCCAACATATCAATAATTGTATAAAATATAAATAAATAAAATGTATACCAATTAAAAAATAAGAAAATTTGCATATTGTACTAACTTCATATTGTCTGTAACAGGCGTCCTCAAACCTTTTAAATAGGGGGCCAATTCACTGTCCCTCAGACCGTTGGAGGGCCGGACTATAGTTAAAAAAAACCAAAACTATGAACAAATTCCTATGCACACTGCACATACCTTATTTTGAAGTAAAAAAAAAAAAAAAACAAAACAGGAACAAATACAATCATACTGCCTCATGTGGCCCGCGGGCCACAGTTTGAGGACCCCTGGTAAGAAACTCATTTCAAACACAACAATATAAGGAAGTTGAAAGTAAAAGGATGGAAAACATCCTATCATGCAAACAGTAAAGGAAAGCAAGAATGGCTATGTATTTTGGAGACAGTCTCACTCGGATGCCCTGGCTAGAGTACTACCGTCTCAGCCTAGCTCACAGCAACCTCAGACTCCTGGGCTCGAGCAATCCTTCTGCCTCAGATGCCTACCACCAAACAGCTAATTTTTCTATTTTTAGTAGTGACAGGGCCTTGATTTGCTCAGAATGGCACCCAACTAAGAGCAACTATTTTAACACTAGGTAAGAAAGAAAATCACCAGAGACAAAGAAGGGTCAAACTTCTAAGAAGACATACAATCCTAACTGAATATGTAGCAAACAGAACCACAAATATGTGAAAGGGAAGTGGAGAACTGAAAGGAAAAACAGGCAAATCTACAATTTTAGTTAGAGCTCAACATAACCCTCTCAACAACTGATAGAATTAGGCAGATAATCAGCAAAGATACAGAGCAACTCAATACCACCATCAACCACAGGACCTAACTGACATTTAGACACAGGATCTAAGCCACACTCCATTCAACAACAGCAGACCATAACATGCAGTCTCTTTAAGTGCCCACAAATGGCTAAGATAGACCATATTCTGGGCCTTAAAGCAAATCTCAACAATTTTAAAATAATTGAAATTACAAAGAGTATGTTCTCCAATAACAATAATAGAATCTAAAAAGCAGTAACAAAAAAACAACAGGAAAATCTTTAAACACTTGGAAACTAAACAAAACACCTCTCAATAGAAATAAGAAAAACTAGACGGAACTGAATAAAAATTAAAATACAACATATCAAAATTTGTGAGACATAATGAGGAAGAGAAAAAGTGTTAATAATCCATTACTTTAAGAACCTAGAAAAAGAAGAGTAAAATAAACTCAAAGCAAGTAGAAGGAAATAAGAAACCAAGAAAACTGAACACAGAAAAAAGAGAGCAAACAAATCAATGAAACAAAGAGCTGTTTATTTGAAGAGATCAACAAAATTGACAAGTCTAAAAAAGAAAAAAGAAAGAAAACACAAATTGCCAATATTAGGAATGAAGCAAACCACTAGTATAGAATTGGTACATCTCACGAGAAAACACGAAGAGCAACTCTACACACAGGAATCTGACCACCTGAATGGAAAGGACCAGTCTTCAAAGGCACAAACAATTACAACTCATCTGTTATGAAACAGGTAGGCTGAATACAGGTCTACGTATAAGATATCGCAAGTGTGGTTCCAGACAACCACAATAAAGGAAGCATCTCAATAAAATGAGTCACACACATTTTTTTGCTTCCAATGGATATAACCGTAAGGATTGTACTATGCTGTAGTATATTAAGTATCCAACAGCATTATATCTAAAGAACAATGTAATATGTCTTCATTTAAAAATATTTTGTTGCTGGGCGGCGCCTGTGGCTCAGTCGGTAAGGCGCCAGCCCCATATACCGAGGGTGGCGGGTTCAAGCCCGGCCCTGGCTGAACTGCAACCAAAAAATAGCTGGGCGTTGTGGCGGGCGCCTGTAGTCCCAGCTACTCGGGAGGCTGAGGCAAGAGAATCGCTTAAGCCCAGGAGTTGACACTCTACTGTGGGGCCATAAAGTGAGACTGTCTCTAAAAAAAAAAAAAAAATTTTTTTGTTGCTAAAAAATGCTAATGAAGACATGAAACAATAAAAATTCTAGAAGACAGTGTAGTGAAAATATCAGCCTGGGAAAAGATTTTATGAGGAAGACCCCATGGCAATTGCAGCAACACCAAAAATACTTGGGATTAGATGAAGCTAAAAAGCTTCTTCTGCACTGCTAAGAGTGCAACAAATAAAGCAAACAGTCTTTGGAATGGGAGAAGATATTTTGGCATGTTATGAATCAAATTAATCAATAAGAAAAGATCAAACAATCCCATTTCTTTCTTTTTTTTTCAAGACAAAGTTTCACTATGTCGCCCATGGTAGAATGCTGTGGTGTCACAGCTCACAGAAACCTCAAACTCTTGGGCTTATGCGATTGTCTTGCCTCAGCCTCCCAAGCAACTGGGACTATAGGTGCCCACCACAACACCTGGCTATTTTTTTGTTGCAGTTGTCACTGTTGTTTAGCTGGCCCAGGCTGGTTCAAACCCACCAACTTCCGTGTATGTGGCTGGTGCCATAACCACTGTGCTATGGGCACCGAGCCAACAATCCCATTTGTATGTGGGCAAAAGACTTACACAGAAAATTCTTTGAAGATGACAGATGAATGGCTAACAAACATGAAAAAGTGCTCATCATCTTTAGTCATCAGAGGAATGCAAATCAAACCACTCTGACATCACTTAACTCCAGTGAGATTAGGCCACATCACAAAGTCCCAAAACTGCCAGCACTGGCATGGATGTGGAGAGAAGGGAAGACTTCCACACTGCTGGTGGGATTACAAACTAATTGAACCTTTATAGAAAGATATATAGAGGATTCTTAAAGAACTAAAAGTTGCCCTTCCATTTGATCCTGCAATTCCATTACTAGTTAACTACCCAGAAGAACAAAAATCATTTTACCACAGAGACATCTGCACCAAAATGTTTACTGCAGTTCAATTCATAATCGCCAATTCATGGAAGCAATTCAAATGCCCATCAACCCATGAATGGATTAATAAATTGTGACATATGTATCCCATGGAAAACTATTCTGCCATTAAAAAAGATGGAGACTTTACATCTCTTATGATTACCTAGATAGAAATGAAACAAATTCTTCTTAGTAAAATATCTCAAAAATGGAAAAAAAAATCCAATATACTCAATACTAATATGAAACCAATATATCAACAATTACACACTCATACAAACGACAGAGCACAAATATAGTCTAACGAGGAGGAGTGGTGGGGGGAGACTGGCAGGAGGAAGAAGGGAATTTGGTAGGCTCTCACCTAGTGTGCAGAATGTGAGAGTGTTCGGCATGCCCCTGGATGAGGGGGTCTTCTACAACTTAAATGTTACCTTGAAAGTGAGAACAAAGTAACCTAAATATTTTTACCCTCACATTAACTTGAAACAAAAAAATAAAAAATGCTAACGATCATCTGAGCCTTCAGTGAGTAACAATAATCTTTGCTGGTAGAGGGTCTGGCCTCAATGTTAATGGCTGCTGATCAATCATCCTTGCTGAAGGCAGGGATGGCTGTGAGAATTTCTTAAAATAAGACAATAAAGTTTATTAATTGAGTTTTCCTTTTACAGAAGATTTCTCTGTAGCATGTGATGCTGTTTGACAGACATAAAAGGATCCCATAGTAGAATTTTCAAAAGTGGATCAATTCTCTCAAAACTTGTTGTTGCTTTATCAACTGAGTTTATGTGATATTCTAAATCCTTTGTCATTTCAACAATGTTCATAGCATCTTCACCTGGAGTAGATTCTATCCCAAGTAACCACTTTCTTTTTTTTGTTGTTGTTGCAGTTTGGCCGGGGCTGGGTTTGAACCTGCCACCCTCGGTATATTGGGTTGGTGCCCTACCCACTGAGCCACAGGCACCACCCCCAAGAAACCACTTTCTTTGCTCATCCATAAGAAGCTAATCCTCATCAGGTTTTATCACAAGATGCAGCAAATCAGTCCAATCTTCAAGCTCTACTTCTAACTCTGGTTCTCCTGCTATTTCCAACACATCTGTAGTTATCTCCAAGTCTTGATGCCCCTCAAAGTCATCCATGAGGGGTGGAATCAACTTTTTCTAAACTCTCATTAATGTTGATATTTGATCTCTTCTCATAAACGACTAATGTTCTTTAAAATTTTTCAGTTGATACATAATTACATTGTGTAGTCATCAAATCAGGGTATTTAGGATGTACATCCTTGTGAATATTTTTCATTTCTTTGTGTTAGGAGCATTTCAAATCCTCTAGCTATTTCATTCCAATCCTTCTAGCTATTTTGAAACATACAATATATTGTTGTTAACTATGGTCACCCTAGTGTGCTATTGAACAGTGGAAGCCATTTCTTTGTTTTAAGTGATTATTTGTACCCATCAACCAACCTCGCTTCATACTCCCATCCTTGCCACCCCTGCAGCTTCTCCTATCATTCTACCCTATATCTCCACGAGATCGTTTTTAACTCCCACATGTGAAAATCACAAATTTCCTTAATGCATCTAGAATAGTAAGTCCTTTCCAGAAGGTTTTCAATTTACTTTGCTCATATTCATCAGAGGAATCACTATCTATGGCAGCTGTACCATTATGAAATGTATTAATATCTCTTAAATAATGAGATTTGAAACTTGAAATTACTCCTTGATCTTTGGGCTGTAGAATGGATCTTGGCTTAGAGACATGAAAACAACATTCATCTTCTTGTACATCTCCACCAGAGGTACATTGTCGATGAGCAGTAATATTTGGAAAGGAAACCTTCTTCTGAGCAGTTGTTCCCAACAATGGGCTTTAAATATTCAGTTAACTATGCTATCAACAGATGTGTGATCACCCAGGCTTTGCTGTTCTACTTACATTAGTACAACAGTAGACAGAGTATATTTAGCACAATTTTTAAGGATCCTAGAATTTTCAGAGTGGTGAGAACTGGCTTCAATTTAAGGTTAAGAGCTACATTAATCCCCAACAAGAGAGTCAGCCTATCCTTTGAAGCCAGGCATCAGCTTCTTCTCTCTAGCTGTGAAAGTCCCCTATGATGCCCTTTTCCAGTCCACCTTCATCAGTTATCTGAGCTGGATCTTCTGGATAACTTGCTGCAGCTTCTACATCAGCACTTGCACCAGCACTTTCTTAATCTCTGCTAGCTCTCAACTTTTCTTCTGTAGCTTCCTCAGATCTCTCAGCCTTCACAGAATTGGAGAATTAAGAGCCTTGCTCTGGATTAGTCTTTGACTTAAGGAATACTGTGGCTAATTTGATCTTCATCCAGACCATTAAAAGTTTCTCCATATAACCAATAAGGCTGTTTAGTGTTTTCACAGAAAACCTGAGTTAACTGGAGCAGCACTTTCAATTTCCTTCAAGAACTTTTCCTTTGTATTCACAACTTGGCTGTCTGGCCCAAGAGGCCTAGTTTTCAGACCATCTTAGCTTCAGATGTTGCTTCCTCACTAAGCTTAATCATTTCTAGCTTTTGCTAAAGTGAAAGACATATAACTCTTTAATTTAAACACTTAAGAGGCTATTGTAGGATTAATTGGCCTAATTTCAATATTGTTTTATCTCAGGGAACAATGGTGGGAGGGTGGGAAGGCCTGTCAGTGAAACAGTCAGAACACATACAACATTCCTCAGTTAAGTTTGCCATCATATATGGGTGTGGTTTTGGTACCCCAAAACAATTGCAATGGTAACTTCAAAGATCACTGATCCCCATAACAAATGTACTAATTAAAATTCTGGCCAGGCGCAGTGGCTCATGCCTATAATCCTAGCCCTCTTGGGAGGTAGAGGCAAGAGTGTGAGCTCAGGAGTTCAAGACCAACCTGAACAACAGTGAATCCCTGTCTCTATTAAACATAGAAAACTAGCTGGACATTGTGGTGGGCACAGGTATTCCCCGCTACGTAGGAGGCTGAGGCAGGAGGATTGCTTGAGCCCATGAATTTGAGGTTGCTGTGAGCTAGGCTGACTCTAGCCTGGGCAATAGAGTGAGAATCTGCCTTAAAAAACAGCAACAACAAAAAACAACCTGAGACATTGTGAGAATTAACAATATGTGACACAGAGATACAAAGTGAGCACGTGTTGTTGGAAAAATGGTGCCAACTGACTTGCTCAACAGAGGGTTGCCACAAAGCTTACATTTATAAAATGCAGTATTTGCAAAGCCAAGTGCGATGAAGGAGGTATGCCTGCAGCCATGAAATTACTAGAGAAGTTGGTTTCTTCATTTAAAAACTCCTCAAAAAAGAAATCTCCAGCCAGATGGTTGTGCTGGGAAATTCTACCAAATGTTTAAGAAAGAAGGAATACAAATTCAACATAATCTGTGTCATGGAACATAAGAGAAGAGAACAGGTCCCAATTTGTTTTATGCAGCTGGTATTACCTTGATACCAAAACTAGAACAACTAGAAAAAAGACAGTATCAAAAATGAAAATTACAGACAATATTCCTCATGAATACGGATACAAAAATCCTCAATAAAATATCAGCAAATAGAATTGGAAATCTATACAAAGATTGATATGCCATGACCAAGTAGGTTTATTCTGGGAGGCAAGACTGGCTCAATATCTGAAAATCAATCATTGTAATTCAGTAACAGGATAAAGAAGAAAATCACATGACATCAGCTAATGCAAAAAAAAGGAATCTGACAAAATTCAACACATGGTCATGATAAAAATTCTCAGAGGAGTAGAAATAGGGGAAACTTCCTCAACTGATAAAGAGCATCTACAAAAACCTACAGCTAATGTTATACTTAATGATGAAAGACTGAATTGTTTCAGGATGTACTGTCCAACCACTCTTATTCAACACAGTGCTGAGAATTCTAGGCCGTGCAATAAGCAAGGGAAACAAACAGCATATGCATCAGAAAGAAACCAACTGTTCCCACGACTGTCCAAATGGAAAGGTCCTAAGAAATCTATAAAACAAAACCAAAAACCTCACAAAAAACCGTGAAAAACCAAAACTTCTAGAAAGAAGTGAGTACAGTGAGGTCACAGGACTGGACAAAAGTCAACTATGTTTCTAAAAACTAGCAATGAAAACACAGAATCAAATTAAAAACAGAATACCAATTGATTTGCTCAAAAAACACTTAGGTATAAATCTAACAAAACAAATTTCAGCAAATATAGGTTAGGTGTGAAGAACAAATGAGTAAAGTGTGTGTCAACTGTTGGTAAAATGTAAAATATTAAAGAAACTGTTACATCTGTGTCTAAGGAATAGGGCTCCTTTCAGCCTGTTCTAGCTGAGTTTTCTGGAAAGATCTGCAACAATGCCACCCAGGACAGTCTCCTAAGCTGTCCTTATAATTAAGTATTAGTATTAAATTGGGCTGTAGTGCTTAAGTTATTACAGGATATAATTTCTTTTTACTCTTTTTTGAATACCAAGAATTACACCTGACTCAGGCATAAAATGAAGGAGTGTTATCTTCTTGGAGTAAGAATTAGAACTCTATTTATAAAACTGACATATGACTGAGAATTCTAACCTTGGTGCCTAAGTCATGTCTAAAATGGAGTGGTGGGTAATATGAGGATTCATATTTTAAAAATGTTTATTCTTGTCTTTTTAATAAATAGTTAATAATAACAGCAAATTTATTTTCTAATTAGGGTTTATATAATTCAGGGAGGCACTTACAACAACCCTAAAATGGAAACATTGAGTAAACTATGTATGTCTTCAGTTTGGTAAATATTCACTGAATTTAAAATCTATCTATCCCACATGTATCTAGCAACATAAAAATGAGATATTCCAAGTGGTTTTCTGCACAAACTACAGCTTTCATAAAGACTGTAATTTGTAAAAATATGTAAATGTACAATAAATAAATAGTATACCAACAAAAATATACACATTGCCAAATACTGGCCATCATGACTCAATGAGGGGAAGTCATTTATTAAAATACAAACACATTCCATTATGAACAAATAAAGAAAAGAACAAAAACATTTCCTGGTCAACTATCCCTTACTATAATAACTTACATCATTCTAGTTATTCAATGGTCTATGTGCCATTAATGATAACAAATTACTGATACGTAATAAGCACTTAAAAATAAGTTTTCTTATTCGCTAAGGACCACCGAGATGAATTAAAGATGATCCTCTCACTATAGAGTAGAAGAATCCTTGTTAAGAGTTCTAGTGATTATCTCCTCCAACTCTCACTGCACAGAGGCAGCAAACTGCCACAACCACACGGGTCAAGTGAGGAGATAAGCAGGCAAGTCAGCACCTGAACCCAGGCCCCCTGATTCCCATTAGTGTACACTGAAAACCAGAAGAGAGACACGTCTGGGAGCAGGAATTAAAATGGCATTTTCAACATTTTACTTTTCAACTAAGCTCAGAAAGTTTATTTGTAGGGCTACTGTCCTAGGCAGGCTTTATAAGTTATGACTCCAAAGCACATTAAATTTGTAACTGCTGACAAGTTATCACAGAAAAAAAAAACATGGCACAAAAGCCGTGATTTCCTCTTCCATTAGTGTACGTGACTCACATTATTTCTATAAGCTATCGGAAGATTAAACATTAGAGGCAGAAAAGCCCTGAGAATTGGATTTCACTGGCTTTTCTTCCATAAATACAAAAAGGTTGATATATATGAATAACCTATCAGTAAACATTCACAGATTATTTTCCCAGTTTATTCTACAAATAGAAAACAACTTGGGAACCAACGTGCTTCAAAATAATTATCCTGGCTCGGCGCCTGTGGCTCAAGCAGCTAAGGTGCCAGCCACATACACCTGAGCTGGCGGGTTCGAATCCAGCCCAGGCCCACCAAACAACAATGACGGCTGCAACCAAAAAATAGCCGGGTGTTGTGGTGGGTGCCTGTAGTCCCAGCTACTTGGAAGGCGGAGGCAGGAGAATCACTTGAACCCAGGAGTTGGAGGTTGCCGTGAGCTGTGACGCCACAGCACTCTACCCAGGGCGACAGCTTGAGGCTCTGTCTCAAAAAAAAAAAAAAAAAAAAATTATAATTATCCTAACCTCAATAAAGACTTTTAAAAGGTAAATTTTTGGAAAATAAACATTTTTTTTTCAACTGAAAATCTAAATCACGCTTGGAGCACCAAAGCTGAATGCATATATAAACAAAAATAAAACTCAGGAACTATTAAAATCTATAAGGTACCTCTCCACCTTGTAGAAGTTTTTAATCATATAGCCATATTTCTAAAACCAAAGAATTAGTTAGGTATTAAGACAGCTGATATTAAGATTTCTTGAGAGGCACATTAGTCTTAGAACATACATAGAATATATGTAAATACCCTCACATCTATATCATGTAGCTTATTCCATTTTAGTTTAATAAACTCTAATTTATATAACTATCCTTTTAATATCTAGTGAGAAAGGGGAAAATGTCAAAATTAAGAAATAGTTTTATGAGGATTCTTAAAGGATGGTAATGGCATTAATATAGTTTATGAATTTCCCCAAATCCTACCTTAAAAACACAGAGCAACTAGGAAAGTCAAACCAAAACCTGTTTACAACAGCTACCATAAAACCAGGGGACAGAGTAGCCCTGTGAACCCCAAAATGTGAGCGGATAGGGAGAAGCTGCTGACAAGCAGCTGACCACATGATATCAGCATGAGTGCAGAAGGAAGCCTGACATTCCGAGCATTCCAAAATAATCAGCAAGTGTTCACACAAGCAGCAAACCTCATCAGCAGTTGGTCATGGGAGGAGTTTAAACACTTGGAAGTGGGTGAGATCTACCGTGAGGTCTGGGCCTAGCTCACAGCAACTTCAAACTCCTGGGCTCCAGCAATCCTCCTGCCTCAGCCTCTCGAGTAGCTGGGACTATAAGCGCCCACCACAATGGCTGGGTGGTTTTTCTATTTTTAGTAGAGATGGGGTCTTGCTCTTGGTCAGGCTGGTCTTGAACCCCCTAGCTCGAGAGATCCTTCTGTCTCGGCCTCTTAAAGTGCTGACATTACACGCCTGAGCCCCGGTCTACAAGCTCTGAAAATGAACAAGTCAAACCTCTCTTCCAAGTAAAAACTTCCTGCTAAAACAAAAAACAAAAAACTGGGAGGAGAACCCAAATAGAGTGGAACAGGGACACGAGATAAAGAAAGGGTTCAACAAATGTTGCTAGGACAATTGAATATCTACATACTAAAGAATAAAGCTGGACTTCTACATTACATACCATAACAAAAATCAACTCAAAACGGTTCACAGTCCTAAATTAGTAAGAACTAAAACTATAAAGCTCTTAGAAGAAAACACAAGAGGCCAGGTGTAGAGGGTCACACCTGTGATCCCAGTGCTTTCGGAGACTCAGGCAGGAGGATGGCTGGAGGCCCAGTATTCAAAACCAGCCTGGACAATACTGTGGGACCCTCTCGCTGCAACATAAAAACTAGTTGGGAGTGGTGGCATATGCTTATAGTCCTAGCAAAGCAGGAGGATCACTTAAGCTCCAGAGTTCAAGATTCCAGCCTGGGTGATAGAGCAAGACTCTGTCTCTAAAAAAATAAATAAAAAAAAAAAAAAAAGAAGAAGAAAACACAGGTGTAAATCTTTATAACCTTGGGTTAGGTACTGACTTCTTATATATGACACCAAAAGCATGATCTATAAAATGAAAAATGAATAAATCACACTTCATCACAGGAAAAAAACTTTTGTGCTTCAAAGGACACAATAAAGAAAGTTAAAAAGACAACCCACTGAATGGAAGAAACTATTTGTAAATCAAGTATCTGATATGGGACTTGTATTCAGAAAATATAAAGAAATGTTATAACTAAATAATTTTTTAAAAGCCCCTACCTTAAACCAGGGGCAAAGGATTTGAATAGATACTTCTCCAAAGAAGATGGCCAATAAGCACATGAAAAGATACTCATTAGTCATGCAAATAAAATTCACGAGATGTACCTCATAACACTTTAATAGGATGGCTAAAATAAAAAAAGAAAATAACGAGTGTTAGTGAGGAGATTGGGAAACTGGAACCCTCAAGACATTGTTGATGGGACTGTAAAATGGTGCAGCCACTTTGGAAAAAAATTTAGCAGATTTTCAAAATGTTCAACATAAAGCTACCATGGCCTAGTAATTCTACTCTTAATAACCAAAAAACCAAAAACATGTCTGTCCATGTAAAAATTTATGTATGAAAGTTCATAGCAGCATCATTCACAATAGGTAAAAAGTGAAAACAATTCAAATATCTACTCACTGACAAAAGGATAAACAAAATGAGGTATGTCTATACGATGGAATATTATTTTGCAATAAAAAGGAACAAAGTACAGTTACATGTCACTTAATGGTGGGGACGCATTTTGAGAGTGTTTTAGGCAACGTCATCATTGTGTGATGTGGGAATACTTACCCCTACCTGTGGAGTACAGCGTACCACACACCGAGGCATGTAACACAGCCTATTGCATTTAAGACATTAACCTGTATGACTGTAGGCAACTATAACATAATGGTAAGCATCTGCTTATCTAAACACAGAAAAGGCACAGTGAAAATGCCCTATAAAAGATAAAAAGTGGTGCATCTGTACAGGGGCCTTCTCCATGAATGGGACATGGACCACTGGTAGTTTGTGAGGAGCTGGTGAGTGACTGGCGGGTGAATGTGAAGGCCTGAGACACGCGCTGCCCTGCTGCAGACTTTATGAGCACTGTATACTTAGGCTAAATTTATAAACAATATTTTTCTTTCTTCAAGAATAAATTAACCCTAGCTTACTGTAAGTTTTTAACTTTATAATCTTTAATTTTTTAAAGCATTTTTTACCCCTTTGTAATATTACTAAGCTTAAAACACAAACATGTTGTGCAGCTGTCCAAAAATATTTTTTCTTTATATTTTTGTAAGCTTTTTTCTACTAAATTTTTTTTTTTTTTTACTTTTCTATGACAAGAATACCCACATTAGGCCTAGGATTAGAATCATCAATATCATTGCCTTCCATCTCCACAGACTGTCCCCACACACAGGGCAGGATGTCACTGGGAGACAGGACTTTCCAGTTCCACGATAACCTTATGGAGCACCAGAGTATACGCAGTCTGCTGACTGAAAGGCTGTTACACAGACAATGACTGTACTGAACACGCACTACAATAGACGAACTGTGCAAAACATTACGCTAAGTGAAAAAGCCAGTCACACGAGAGCACATATTCCAAAACTCCATTTACATGACATGCCCACCGTAAGTCAGTCAGTGGTTGCTAGGCACTGAAAGGGGTAGGAATGGGAGTTTTGCTAATGAATATGGTGTTTCTTACCGGGGTTCTGAATATACTCTAAATTAACATACTGGTAATGGTTGCTCAATTCTGTGAATATACTAAAAAATACTGATTTGTATGTGCTAAGAGGATGAATTTAAAAGGTGAGGGAAGGGAATAAAGGCAAGAAACCTCAGGGAAAAAACAGCCATACTTTTGAATACTTCCCAAAACAACAGAAGAGAGACCTATAGAGCCATAAAATTATTATTATTATTTTTGAGACAAAGTCTCACTTTGTCACCCTTGGTAGAGTATCAGGGTGTCACAGTTCACAACAACCTCAAACTCTTGGGCTTGAGCGATTCTCTTGCCTCAGCCTCCCAAGTAGCAGGACTACAGGTGCCCACCACAATGCCCAGCCATTTTTTGGTTGCAGTAGTCATTGTTGTTTAGCAGGACCGGCTGGGCTCAAGCCCACCAGCCTTGATGTATGTGGCTAGTGCCCTATTCACTGAACTATGGGTGCTGAGCCCATAGAACCATAAAATTAGGAAGTATTAAATCAAGCTCTCTAAATGTTTAGAAAAATCAATTTCATGGAAAAATGTGCAACAGAAAAGGACTGAGGTCAAATCTCACATAAAGTTATTATAAAAAAAAAAGAGAATAAATAAGGTGAATAATACTCCTTCCTACAAGCAGTGAAATCCTGCCAGAAATCATGTCTACCATATACATACAAAAAAGATGAAAATTATAACTGAACCTTTCAATTCCTAAAGACATTTAAGAAAATGGTACAAGATATGAAAGAACATCGTAATAGGAGACAGTGAGATATAAGGTAATGGAGCTCAGAAAAGAATTAGACATAAAGTGAATTATTGTTCATTGCAGCTCAATTCATAATAGCCAAGTTATGGAAGAAGCCCAAATGCCCGCTGACCCATGAATGGATTAATAAATTGTGGTACATGTACACCAAGGAATATTATGCAGCCTTAAAAAAGATGGAGACTTTACCTCTTTTATGTTTACATGGATGGAGCTGAAACATATCGTCCTTAGTAAAGCATCTCAAGAATGGAAGAAAAATATTCAATGTACTCAGTACTATTATGAAATCAATTTATAATCACTCACACTTTCACATGAAGAACAGATCACAACTATGGCCCAAGATGAAGGAGGGAGGGGGGAGAAATGGGAGGTGAGCGGGGAGGTCAGATTGAGGGAGGGTGAATGGCGGGATCACACCTATGTGCATAATGGGAGGGTACATGTTGGATCTATTAGTATAGAGTATAAATGTCTTAACACAATAACTAAGGAAACGAGATAAGGTATATATTAACCAGTGTGATGTAAGCATTCCTAATTCTATATGAAATCAGCACACTGTACCCCATAAATGCATTAATATATACATGATCTATGTGCTTACAATTTAATAAAAAAATTGGCTGTTAAAAAATAAAATGAAGTTTAAAAAGGAACAGAAAGAGCACGATATACAACAGATACCTCTTTAAGAAAAATAGATAATGAAACTTTCATAGAAAAAGAGAAAGAACAATTCAAGAGAAGGCGACAAACACTGTATAGAAGCAAAGAACAGCCAGCGTGTGTATCACGAGTCTCGACAAAAAAGAAAACTAAAGGAAGATGACAGAATGTTAAAAAAGCACAGTCCAACGATTATCTGAAATGTTTCACAAAGTTTTACTACTCTATTTTGAAAGAGCACACGACAAACGTAGAGAAATCAACTCACAACAACCGATACTAAAACATATTCTAATAAATTATTGTACTTTTAAGGGAAAAGAAAACATCCTTTACATATCCAGATAAAAAGACCAAATAACTGTTAACAGAAACAATTCTTTATTCCTGCAGAAAATGTAGTATCTTAAATATATTTTTAAGATACTTAAAGAAGATGTGAACCAAAGATTTCTTACCTAGCCAATGACTTAAAAGTATTAAAAAAAAAAAAAAAAAACAAACAAACAGCAGACAAGCTGTCATCAACCTACAAAAACTGAAGGAATGAATATTGTTCCTGTAACTCCTTCTTAAGGAATCTACTAGAGAGCGAGCCTCAGACAAGAAAAATGACTGGAGAGACAATGGCATACACATTAGCCAAATCAAATATATGCACTTAACTGGAGAGCCAAGACTAAGTGAAGCACAGAAAGGAGAGAACAGTAGGTAAGAGCTATTGGTATAGACAATAGAGCTACAATGTAACTAAAAGAAGGAACAAGCATATGCAAAAATTTTTATGAACTGTTTTCACTAATCATATTGTATGACACTACGCTAACACTTTCAATAACACTTATGTGTGATATGGGATAAAACAAATTATTAGATGTCATAAGATTCTCAAGATGGGGTGGCACCTGTGGCTCAAAGGGGTAGGGCACCGGCCCCATACACCGGAGGTGGCAGGTTCAAACCCAGCCCATGCCAAAAATTGCAAAAAAAAAAAAAAAAATTCTCAAGATGGGATAATGCTAGAAGAGGTTAAGTAATTGCCCTGAAGAAATGTGAATAGGAAGTATCGGCATGAACTCTAATTAAGGCAATTAATCCTAAAAAAAACACAAACCTAAACCCTTATTTCCCACCTCTAGTAACTGAAAAGACCTAAAAACCATGACCAGTCCAGTAGCAAGGAGCATTTTGGTCTTAAATACCATTTTCTACCAAAAAAAGCAGGATAGCAGGACTTTTTGGAGAAATGCCTGAGTCCAGGTCTATAGCAAGAAATATACAAGAGGACCCTATGTTGTCACACCATTTAGGAAGATGACATCAAAGACTATTAGAGTTGTGTCAAAAAGACGTGGAAGCCAACTTGTACAGGCCTCATCAAAGATGAGAAAATACCCAGAATGGACTGAAACACATCAAATATGTTTAAATCTGCAAGTTCGTAATGACCTATATTAAAATATAATTGGTCGCCTTTGTCAATTTTTAATTTTGTAAGCTGGTAAATAAAGGCAAAGAAAAAGCATTTGTTCTGAATTTCCTAAAGAAATCGTACCACCAGGTGACCAAATAAAAAGTGAAACTCTCTCTTTATACAGTATTTTGACAAATAAAGCAAATAATATCAAAATTAAAACATCCCAAATATTTAATACCTAATGAATGAAAAATCTAGGCATTAAGCATCAATGACTGTGAACACCACGAAAAGAGGAAACCCACTTTATGCACCTTTGGATGAAGAAGCATCACCACCTATCCTATAGTTCCGCAAAACATAACAAAATAATCTAATTATTAGTAATGGTCTAGATCCAACTGTCCAATTTATAGAAAATACAGAGGATAAAGGGATCTTCTAAATGAGGCCATAGAAAGGTAGTCAACAAAATTCAGCCTGTAAGAACCTCTGCAAAACAAATAATTGGTGGTTTCAATAAACAAAAAGGGGGAGAAAGGAGATAAAGAAAAACTTAAAAAGGCACAACTACAGTTTCACTATTTGGATGATAAAATCATACAGAAAAGAAGCGAAGCAACTGCTGGAACAGTTCAAGAGTGGTTACCCTTGGAGGAGGGGTCAAAAGAGGGTTATGTTTGGAAGCAGACAGGTGGATGGTGTCCTAGGTGGCAAATTCTAGTCTCCTGACATGGATAGATAGTGGCTGCAAAGGTGTCTACCTTAAAAGAATTAATAAGTTCTCTATCCGTTATATGATGTTCTGAATTTGTATTTTATTTAAAATAGAAAGTTTAAAAACAATTGTAAATTAGCAATCATTGTAAATCTATTAATCTAAGTTCTTAGACAAAAGTACTAGAGTCTGAAAGAACATGTCTAAAAGTTCTATAAAACTTAAGGTACAGAGAGAATAATTTAACAAGGTTAATGCATATGTTGAGGGAAACGAGAGGATCTGAAGAGACCCACAAAGCTATAGTTTTACTATTGTAAAAGAATGTTTTCCTCAAGTGCTAGGAGCATTATGACTTACCGATAAACTTAGGGAACAGGGAGCAATAAAAATTGGAGGTTGACTGGACTTAAGTTATCTTTAAAGAACTTATAGCTGAAATTTTAACATTCTATTAACAAAAGTATGTTCCTATGTTAATTTGTCCTGATCTCTGCATTCACTTTGTTTTCTTCCTCTAACTTGGTAAGGTCTATACCCTTTTTACCTTCATTTCACTGAGTTCCCAATAATTGGTAATGAATAAAATGTCCTTTCTCAAAGCAGTTTAAGCAGTCGTTTCTATGAAGTCTTAAAATATACAATGAATTCTTATTCCCTTGGAGAGGGATAAGCTATAGAAACACAAAAAGCCTACAAGAAGAGCATGTAAAGAACATATCCAGGGTGGCGCCTATGGTTCAAAGGAGTAGGCTCCATATACTGGACATGGTGGGTTCAAACATGGCTCCAGTCAAAAACTGCAAAAAAACCACAAGAAAGAACGTACACAGCCTTTTTTGACTTTAGTGGTATGGTTATATTTATCTGTCACATACAGCAGAACCTCTGTAAGTTGATCACCCAAAGACTGTAACAAACTGTCAACACACAGGCGGTCAACATAAGGACCTAGGCCTACTGTACCGATGATACAGGTGGCACATGTCTGCTCTATGAAAATTAGGTCAACTTAAGGAGGTGGTCAACTATGGAAGTTCTACTGTATTTATGGAGTGGCTCTTTGTGCCAGGCAACACAGTTCTTACTTTCCTCCCATCTTCAAACACCTGCTGCTATTAAGTGCAATTAAAATCAGTGTGACTATTATTTCCATTTGCTAAAGAAGCTATCTTTTCCCTCTACCCATGATCCTGTCAGCCCTCGGCATGTTAACTTTCTAGAAAATCCTAAAGGCTCATCCTTAGGACAAAGGAATTGATTTATATGACAGTACATCATCCGCTGACCTATGTTTCTTTATTGGACAGGTTTAATGTGTCTATAGTACCGGTTAACGTGTGGGCTCTATCTCCTGTCTGCCTCACATCCCTACAGGAGAAGAGATTCCTAGTCAATGCAGACTACTCTTTCCCAAAGTCTAGATATGAAGGGGAAATTAGAAAATCCATTTTAGCCTTAGATCTAAGCGGTTTTCTCCAATTTAGCTTCACCAGCAAGGACACTAATATTTTAAATCTTACCTTATACCTGTGTCCATTTCTCAAGTGATTTAGAATTTATATGGAAGAGATATAAAAAGTTATTCCCAAGCTACAATACCAACCAGAAAATAATGAAAGTCTGGATTAAGATGAGTAAGAGATAAACCAACAGAACAAAACCACACACGCACACTTTTCCCTTTACTAAGTCAGCAACATGACAGCTAGAAATGCCAAAAATTCCATTTCTAAACAGTTCTGAGATTAGGTGTAACTGTCACTTTTCATGGAGAATATGCAGTTTGGGGGCGTAGAAATAATATAACCCCAGCTCGGCACCCGTAACACAGTGGTTATGGTGCCAGTCACATACACCGAGGGTGGCGGGTTCGAATTCGACCTGGGCCAGCTAAACAGCTGCAACAAAATAATTGCTGGGCGTCATGGTGGGTGCCTGTAGTGCCAGCTACTTGGGAGTCTGAGGCAAGAGAATTGCTTAAAGCCCAAGAGTTGGAGGTTGCTGTGATCTGTGATGCCATGGCACTCTACCCAAGGCAACATACTAAGACTCTGTCCAAAAAATATAAAAGAAATAATGTAGCCCCCATAGCCAATTTTTTTATATTATGGCTAGAAATCATGGTCTTTTATTTATTTATTTATTTATTTATTTATTTTTGGGCCAGGGCTAGGTTTGAATCCACCACCTCCAGTATATGGGGCCGGCGCCCTATTCCTTTGAGCCACAGGTGCCGCCCCAAGAAATCAGGGTCTTAAGCTAATAGAGCAATATAAGCTTTAAGTAAAAATTATAAATTATACAAACCATTCATACATCCAATTTTTTTATTTTACTTTGTTCCAGATTCTCTGATCTAATATTATTTCCTTAAATTATACTCAGTCCACTAAATCACTGCTAAGACATTTACAGTAATAAATTTGCCAAGATACTTAGTATAGTACTTTTGTAACCACATTAACCAAATCGTTCTTTCAACAAATCAGACCTTGAACTTCCTCTTCCCCCATTATTTTCTTTAGTGCGTTCTCTCCCTTACATAGTTACTGAGTTAATTTGGATAAAGAAACCTGGGTAAGAGAAATATTTTTCTTCATTGTCTATGTTTCTTCCATCCCACTTCCTGTGAATTTTCTATTCTTATTACTGGTGGTCTGCCAACTCCCATTTTTCTCTCAATTCTACTTTCTTCTAGCTGCCCATACATCCAATGTCTTGGAATCAACATCAGAAACTTTGGTGTCCAACCACTCTATTTCTTCCACACTCAGTTCTTACAAAAGCTGTCACTCCATTAATATTCAAACATAATCAGTTAACCACAAACTGAGATTTAACTTCAATCACCTTTGTGAAAGCATTTCTATTTTCTCCTATAGATAAATAAAGCCAGAAATCAAGTCCAAGGAAAAAACATTAATATACAGGATGCCAGACATTTGGTTCATTTCAAAGTATTTATTAGTTCAGCTGGCATTAAGTTAAAACAATGACCTTTGGTTTTAATTGGTAAAATGATAAATTCCCTATCATTTAACATTTCCAGAGTAGAAACCCAATACATACCTCTGTAGAAAATGTTTCCTCTGGACTTATCCAAGTAACAAAGAATAAATCCACATTATTTTACCACTTAAAAGAAAAATGAAAACCTGCCTTACAGACACCACTGATTCAGTAGGCCAAAAAGCTTAAGATTTAACTTGATCATTTGCTGCAATCTTAAACTTAGTAAGAGGCTGTAGTTACCTCTTTTTGTAGATGAAGTTTGAAGCAACTGTTTGGCTTTGAGGGAAGTACGAGGCAAATTTTTCAGCCTTTGCGAAGCTGTTGAAAAATAAGGAACTGTAACATTTGCCTGGAAGTACAAGATAAAAGGCTATGGCTTCTGTCAACTTGAGTATTTTAATATGAACTTAAAACTTATCAAGGAACAGAAACCACAAGGTGCAAATAGGTTAGAACCCTAGAAGCAAAGGAATTTTACAGTGATGCTTAGTGCATTAAGTTGGAAAGAAAAGGGGATGGAAAAAACTTTTAAAAATAGTTTCCTATAGATGAGGAAATCCCCAATATGTCAAAATATCAGAGAAAACAAACCACCAGAAAACATGCTATAGGATGCAAAGAATACAAAGATAAAAGTGATGAACACAGCACACAGTATAGAATAAAATAAATGCAGCGCTTGCTCAATGCAAAAAAAAGCAGATTTTGGCAAAGCAGTTATTGTTAGATGAACTGCCCTAACATGAAACAGTAATCCCCATACTCAAAAAGGAGAAGAAAACTCAGAACCAGGCAGGTCCTCAGGAAGTCACAAACTAGTGGTTTTAATATGCTTGACATCACCTTTCTGTAGAATATATTAATTTTTACCTCAGACTCTGGGTGGTGCCTTCCCTGGACAGTGCACATGTGCATGTGGGCAGGGGTCTGCTGCTGCAGGCTGAGGGTCTGCAGGGGTCAGAGCATCTGCCTTTAAAGTGCTCAGTGAAGAATGCTGAGCTGTTTCCCAAACTCCTAATCTATTAACTGCATTGAAACTCTCAAAATGAGTAGGCGAGCAGCAGCCTCAGGCTGCCCAGAGTTAAAGGGGTTCCAATTACTCCAATGCACATTCACTGTGGTTTAGGAACTAACGAGTCCACACCCCAGCACAGTCTATTTACGTGGCTCTAAAATGTCACTTGATTTTAAAGTCAAACTTCATATCCTTCTAGGATTTATGTGTACACACATATACACAAAAAGTGACCCTATACCTATAAATCTATCCAGGGCATAAAAACTATTGGAGTGACAAAGGGATATGATATATGCTTAACTCTATCAAAGCTGGAAAACTACTGTTATCTCATAGATAATAATAAACTTCTTAAAAGTAACAAACGTACTTGATTTCAAATTTTACAGTACTCCAAAAACTACTGTAGCTAAATAACATCTGATGCCAACTGAACTCAAATCCTGCCAGGCAAACTAGCAAAAATTCTTCATACCTAAAAAAATTAATGTTATAATAAAATTAACATCAACAACAACAAAAAAACACACAACAAGAATAAGGGCTACGATCATCACGAATATTCATCATCTACATATTTAATCACAAATGTTTTCAGCCATTTGTATTTTTATTCACTCATTTGTTTTCTTTCATTCATTGAAATAGTTTAGTACCTACTTTATTTCAGCTACTGTTTTAGGTACAATGACTTCAGTAGCCAGCTACATAGTTATAATTCCTCCTAGAACTAATATTCTAGGAAAGGGGGGAAAAGACAAACAAAGTGGTAAAATATATGGCCTGCCAGACAATGACAGCTGCTAAGAAGAAAATTAAGTAGGAAAGAGGGACAGGAAGGAGTTGCATTTATAAACAGAGTAATCAGGAAAGACTTCACTAAAACGACATTTGCACAAAGATCTAAAGGAAGAGAGGGAGTGAACCATGTAGATACCTAGGGAAAGCTTTCCAGATAGAGGAAAAAGCAATTGTAAAGGATATTAAGATAGGAGTATGTACGTACACTTGAAGAATAGCTGTTGGAATGGAGTAATGAGGGCAAAAAACATACACCAGCAATCCATAATGTCTTTTAATCACTAAAAAATTTTTAATGAGTACTCAATATCATATACCATCTATTCAACTAATAGCTATGGTGACTCTGATGAACTCTATGAATCCCTCAAGTCTCAGGGGGTGATGTAACAATAATAACATCCTGTCTGTAAATGTCTATAACAAGTGAAAAGTATCCACTTGGAATTAGGACAATCAGATTACAAGTAGAATCAGGCAGTAAATTCTAAATGTGTTTCATACAGAAAAAATAAATGATTTTCATAAAATATCACAGTCATAATGATGTTACTCACGGAACAGAATCAGATCAACTTTCTAAAGACAAAATCATTTTCTTAGATGACAAAATAAAGTAGCTGGAGTGAAATTCTCCAAATCTTTCTAAAATAACAGAATTCAATGTGTTGCTCTTTGAAAATATTTATTCCTTAGCCGGGTGCTGTGGCGGGCACCTGTAGTCCCAGCTGCTCGGGAGGCTGAGGCAAGAGAATCGCTTAAGCCCAGGAGCTGGAGGTTGCTGTGAGCTGTGTGATGCCACGGCACTCTACCAAGGGCCTTAAAGTGAGACTATGTCTCTACAAAAAAAAAAAAAAAAAAATATTTATTCTTTAAAAATTTCCTTGGTTTCCCTTTTGATATTTATATAGTTTCAATTTATCAAAACCCCACTATGAGAAGCAAAGATGCTACAACGAAGTAATTATTCTTTCAGGCTACTCTTATTTAGGCTAATGTATTCCTCCACAGACTGCTCTTCTAAAAACCTTTGCATTTCTTTTAAACGCAAGTCAATCTAATTCAAATTTTTCTTACTTTAAATTGCATTTATTCACCCCTTACAGTTTCTTAATCTCTCCCTTTACATCCTTGTAAGGAGCTGTCTCCTAAGTAACTAATTCAGACTTCCCTCACCCTATTTTTGTCCCCATAACCAATCCTGTACATCAAGAGAGAAGAGTGGTGAGAGCACTGCCCACTCCACCAACTCCAGGCCATGAGTGGGTGCACTGTCTGGGGAATATGAACAATAACACCAACTTGGTCTGCTTTCCATGATCATCATGCCCCACCCAAAAACCCCCAAAACACAAAAACCCAACACCAATAATAAAACACTCCTCCCTGAAAAAATATAAACAATATAAATAATAGATGCAGTTACTGTTGACTTTTAAGAGTATATGTAAAGCTTTAAATTAGCACATTTTATTATTTATCCTTTAATAAACACTGCATTTTACATGACAGTTAATTAGGAGAACTCCCAATTATAGTCTCCCTTGGCACGGGTGGATTCAGCTATATATATTTCTTTCAAGAGTAAATTCATAGGAATTTGAATCACTCAAGCTTACTTGAGCGGTGTGCCTCCATGCCTGTGGTACACTACATTACTATATTTAACACCTTAGAAATAAATAATGATGGTACAGTGATTGTAAAGTCAATGAAAGAAATTGTGAATTACCTCACAATTAATTATATGTGACTTTGAGCTTATGTTTAAAATTTCTCAACTTTGGGCTTGGTGCCCGTAGCTCAGTGAGTAGGGTTTGAGCCTGGCCCGGGCCTGCCAAACAACAATGACAACTGCAACCAAAAAATAGCTGGGCATTGTGGTGGGCGCCTGTAGTCTCAGCTACTCCAGAGGTTGAGGCAAGATAATCGCTTACGCCTAAGAGTTTGAGGTTGCTGTGAGCTGTGATGCTCTAACCGAGGGCGACATAGTGAGAGTATCTCAAAAAAATAAATAAATAAAATATTTCAACTTTGAAGACCCTGAAAATTCATTAGACTTGTCCCTCAAAAAAGGGACACAGATCATGTGGCAATTTTTGGAATTTACTACACAATGAGATTTTATGAATCTCTGCAGAACTCATCCTTAACATTGAAGACTTTCTCTATTTGCATAGCAGTTGCTTCATTAGACAAAACTTTAAAAGATAGTGTTTATCCATCAAATATGAGTGAAGATAGATCTGGCAACAGTATGTTGAGCCTCAATATAAAGAAAGATCAATTCTGAAGAAGTAACTGACAACCTTCCAGACTAGAACTGTAATACATGTATTCGTTACTGTGACAGATCAATATGTAAAAAAACTTCTTTTAAAAAAATGATTCATGTAATTTAAAATTATTAACTTTTTTTGTACTGTTATGTTCATTTTATTATTTCTTACTGACAGTTATATAAAATATAAAGTTCAAAAGAATATTTTCAATGTCTGCATTTTTTCCTGGCCATAACTACTATAACTCATTTTGTGATTATTACTGAACATAATTTTGTCAAAAAGGGTGGATGTTTAAAAAAATTCTGTTTGGGTGCTAAGTACTAAGTAAGCATAGGCTGCTGTGAACAAGCATTAATTACTGCTGGGTAAAACCCCCGTGTCTCACAGTCTCATGACATTTGGCTTAACCCTTTTATGGATTATAAACTTCCATTCAGAGTCATCTTTCAATCTCTCTCACTCTCCATTTCCAATACTCTTAGTGTTACCACATCATGTATCTTCTACTTGACTTTAAAAGAATGCACCCAGCTCTTATCACCGTCTCCCACTACCTTTGTTCAGATTTTTAGTTCTTTGTCCAATTATGCAACAGCAGCCTTCTAAATGGTTTCCAGTCTTTCCTCATTTAATCCATTCTCCATTTTGACATCAAAGTGAACTTTCTAAGAAGCAACTTTGATTAAAAGTGTACCATGGCTCCTCCCATCTAGAGAATGAAATTCATACTGATTATGCTATTTGGAAACTCTTACAGCCTGCCCCCAACTATAGCTCTCCTCTCTCATCGCTACACCCACACCCTCACTCCTCATGTACCCAAACCTTGGTTATACAAAACTGCTGTAATCAGCCTGCCATTCTCAAGACTTTTCATTACTAATCCTGCTGTTGGGAAAACCTCTGTGTCCTTTACTCGTTTGGTAACTCATATAAGCTCCTCCTGAGGCATCTTTTAATATTAATATCTCTCCTGAAATCTTTTAATATTAATATATTTCCTGAAACTTCTTCACAGTGCTGAGTTTAATGCCTCTCTTCTGCTCTCATTGAAGTTCCTGCCCATCATTCCCTGCTATTGGAAAGTATGGGCTATTTTATTCACATTTCTATTCCTAGCTTGTAACATAATATCACAAATAACTAAGGAACACATGAGTGACTGAGTAGTGAATAAAACCCAGAACCCTAACGTAAGCATTCAAGGTCTTGCAGACCAGAGGTTCTCCAAACTTGAGTATGCCTCACAATCAGATGAGACATTTCCAAAAAAAGAGTATCTGGGTCCCCACCTCAGGTGTATTCAGTTTCCCAGGGGAAGGACCAGAAAAACTATAAAATCTCCCTGTGATTAAATGACCCAACATCATGGCACTACTTATTCTTAAACAGATGTCCTACAAATATTTATTTTATTTATTCTTAAGATCAGACCCCATTACACATATTTATCATGACTTATTTATTTCAATTCATGTTTAAAATTATGTAAAAAATTCAAGTGTAACCCTTAGTGTTTCACTAGAAAGAGAAATCTGGATGAGAATTCCTTCCCAGGGGCCTCAGAGCAGTGCGGCTGTACATTAGCTGACAACTGCCCTGTACACTCTCTCTCTCCAGGGAGAGTTTCAAAGTAGAGTGCTGATCCCATATGCCTTTGTCTAGGGCATACTCTTTTTGTGGTAATTCACAAAACGCTTACGGTTCAATCTCGAATCATGCTCCAACAGAGTCATCCAAGAATACTTTCCAAGATCCCTATTCATTTGCAATTACATCAGCATGACAGAATCCAAGTAACCACGGGTAGGAAATCAGCAGATGGGAGATCAGAAGAGTCAGGAGTTGGGAGGAAGGAGTCACAGGCCTGCTTTTGCCACTTTTCTAGCTACATCCCTTTGTACGATTCAGATAATTTGTATGGATCTCTGCTCCCTTTTATATAAAAGTAAGTGAATATTTGTTAAGTTTCAAATAGGTAATACATGTGAAAGTACTTTAAATATTTAAAGATAACCAAATTTGGGTCTTTTTTTTTTTTTTTAATCAGTAGGTTGTCTTAAGTTTTTCTCCCTGCCCTGTCCTTATTTCTGAGCCAGTACTTCCTATATCTCTCGGAAAACTGAACTTTCTCCTAGATCTGTTGTCCAGTAGTCTTAGAAAGCAAGACATCAGCTTTTTAAAAAAGCTGCCCCTGACAAACATTCCTTCCTTTAACTGAAGAAACTGAAAAAAATTCCATGTATTCATGACCTCTGCAATGCTCTGGTTTTCTTAAACTTTTTAAGTTACATTTTCCAAATATAAATGTCCAAAATTGCTAATAGCTATAAAAATGAAAATATGTTATAATTCTCGTAATACTCATATTTGAATGCCAGCATCCACAATAATGCAGCCATAGCAAATAAGCATATAAAGTAGTGATTGGCATAGTAACAAGGCAAAAGAAGTGACCCCTTAGGTGGAAGAACAGCAACCTTGCAAGTTAGGTTCATGCAGACCAGCAAGGAAGAACCAAAGCTTTACCACTTAAGAGCTGAAAAAATAAATACTTAAAAGAAAACAAAATGCAACATCTATTACACTGAAGTTTACACAAAAAATACAAAATACCAATTCGTGTATAAAATGTATAAAACTTGCTATATTTGTCACAATTACACATCAAAATAAAAAGGCTACTATGAAAACTACTAATTAAAAATACAACATATATTTATACATCAAAGATATATTTAAAATTTCAAGAAAAATCAATTTTTTTTTGCTTTGTGATATATTAACTTTCAACCAAAAGCTTTAAATATTTTTACAAAGTATTACATTTTAAACTTGTTAATGTCAGAATTTGCTATTTTCCAAATACATTTTTGAGACTAGTATAATTCTACACTAAACTATTTGTGACATTTTAATTGTAAGTAAGCTTTAATACAGCTAGAAACATAAACAAATATATACAATTGAAAAGAAGGATGGTACCTTACTTCTTTTCTGCCTGGACATTATTCAAATATTGAAATACACCATTATGAAACTGCATACATATTTTCTACTTAAACGTAAATTAGTGATTAGAATTCTGTTTTATTTTCCTTAATTATCAACTGGGGAAAAAGGAAAAATAATTCACCTACACAGAAAAAATTCTAAGGAATCAGTAGGTGATTATAATTATACAATGGTAACTTTACCACTAGAGAAGACAAGTAACTATAATTAAGTTTAAGACATACCCAATACATTTTTCTATTAACATTTTTATCCTAGGTTTCCAACTTTTTCATTTTTCTTCTTATTTTGTGAAGAATTAGTTTTCATTCCTATAAAGCTTTGGCATGCTAAACTAGTTCAAATGCACAGGATGTATGAGGGGATGAGTAAAAAGGACATGTACAGATGGTTTTAATCAATAGCTGGGAGCTGTTTGGAGATTTACCATGTAAAGTGGAGAAATATAGAACTTAACAATTCCAACTAAAATTAAAGGCATCTTTGAAAGCTAAGCACAAATGCTGCAAAATCATGGCTTATAATGTATATGAGTTTTATTACTTAATCTTCTTAATGATTTAAAATTCTTCTTTCTTGGGTGGCGCCTGTGGCTCAGTGAGTAGGGCGCCGGCCCCATATACCGAGGGTGGCGGGTTCAAACCCAGCCCCGGCCAAACTGCAACAAAAAAATAGCCGGGCGTTGTGGCGGGCGCCTGTAGTCCCAGCTGCTCGGGAGGCTGAGGCAAGAGAATCACGTAAGCCCAAGAGCTGGAGGTTGCTGTGAGCCGCGTGTGACGCCACGGCACTCTACCAAGGGCAGTAAAGTGAGACTCTGTCTCTACAAAAAAAAAAAAAAATTCTTCTTTCTTGTTGCATTAATATTGTGGGTGTTCTTATCAGTAAACTATATTGGGGGAAAAAACCCAGAAAGAGGATATTCTTAAGTATCAAATTAACTTAATTTGCTGGTTTTAAAATCAAAAAACCTATCACTCAATGTTTCAGGTATAACAGGGTTGAAATTCTACACTTACTTTCATTTTAAAAGTTTTATGAATTCCTGTTTTCTATATACCATATATGACCATCATAATAAGTATTATGATGACACTCGTAATTAGAGTTTAGTATCAATCACACAAGAACTGGAATACCGAGTTTAAAGTTCAATTGGTACCAGAACATGTTCTAATATAGATCAAGCTGAATAAATGTAGGATCAAAATCCCTAGGTATAATTTTCCACAATGCTTTAGAGTTTTAGATCTTAGGAAAAACAGAAATTATATTTCAGAATAATTTTTGTACTTTGGTACAAAACCATAGATATGACAAATCTCTCTGTATGAACTTGGGCTCTTGAGCTATACCAACATGGGTTTTAATTCTAACTTGCCGCTTGCCACTTAAAAGCTTTATCATCACAGATAAGTTATTTAACTATTTAAAGCAGCGGTTCTCAACCTGTGGGTCACGGCCCACAGGAACTGTATTAAAGGGCTCCGGCATTAGGAAGGTTGAGAACCACTGATTTAAAGCTTGAATTTGTAATCTGTAAAATGTGTTCATAACTATACCTCCCTTCACAGCACTGTTTTGTGAAACAAGATTATGCATTAAATACATAATGTGAATTTCTATAATATAAATATCACCACATGCAACTGGTAAATAAGAAAAAATTGTCACTATATCACAGAAATTATTTTGATTCAAATGTTTTTCCTAGCCTGTTGATTTTTGACCCACCAGTAACACCATCTTAACATAAAGTATACGAAGTTGGCTAAACACAATAGAGTGAAGGAAGGCTGTAAAAGAATTAAAGAACTGAATACTTTCAACATTTTACTCAATAAATAAATTATAAATGAACACTCAATAATCCCCTACTAGTATCACTACTTCTCACAGTCTTGGAAAATAAAGGAACACTTCATGGCTCTCACTTCAACCTCACAGATGGTAACCTAACAAGGGCCTGAGTGAATAAGCATCCCTGTGTCCCTACAAGGACCTGAGTGAATGTGCCTCCCTGTATCTCACAGCTCACGGTAAGAGCTGCTGGATGTAAGGGATGCATATTGAGTATTTACAGATCATAGACATAACTGTAATAACTCAAAATTATTTTGACTATGCTAATATCTGTCCTAGTTAATAAACAATAATTTCTGGAAAGTGTTCTTTTTTTCTTTTTTTAAAAGACAGAATCTCATTTTATCGCCCTCAGTAGAGTGCCGTTGCGTCACAGCTCATAGCAACCTCCAACTCCTGGGCTTTGGGGATTCTCTTGCCTCAGCCTCCCAAGTAGCTGGGACAACAGGTGCCGGCCACAACGCCTGACTTTTTTTTTTGTTGCAGTTTGGCCTGGGCAGGGTTCAAACCCGCCACCCTCGGTATATGGGGGCGGCACCTTGCTCACTGAGCCACAGGTACCGCCCCAAAGTGTTTTTTTTTTAACGATCTTGCACATTCATGTATACGATATCCCCATTTATTCCCATTATCACTTCTTGGCTTAGTTTGACCAGTTTGCCTTAGAAGTGCTAACTGCATGATTTTTTCTAATCTTTGTTTATGTTGCATGCCTCCTTAAATCAACAGTCTCAACCCTTCCTTTCCATCACATTACCTTTAACTCTTTTTTGTAAAAAAATGAAGTCCTATATATGCTGGAGAATTTTATTTTATTTTTTAAGGATTTAATATGCCTTTTAACAATGTTAGTATTTTTAAAAGTTCATTATTGTTTCTACAAATGCTCCATAAGAAAGCTGCTTGGGTTTTTAGTGATCTCTTCCAGCATTATTTTCCCTACCCCTATGAATCCTATCATTTTTAAGGTGTAATACTGCAGAATGTGAGGTTTTTAAGGAATGTATATTCTGTGCTACAGCAGAAATGAGTATGTTTATTTAGCATGTTACATGTTAGAAAATAAAAACTCAAATATTCATTAGAAATAACTGAATTTTAAAAATGTCCTCCATTTAGAAAGATGTGTCACATTCACAGTTACTATCCATACAATCATTAAACCTTATCAGAAAAATTATAGTCTATAACCATGGTTTTTTTTTTCTTTGATAATTCTAAAACTCAGCTTCCCTGCTTAAGAGTTTAATTTTAACTCTAGTATGTTCCAAAAGCAATTTAAATAGAGAAATCCTGATGAATTATTAAAAAATGATGGGTTTCTGGCAATTTAGTATCTCAAATTTTAATCTATGCTATAGGTAGGATTAGGAGATCTTGGGTTAATTTGACACACATACTGATTTAATATATTTTTTCATAAAAATATCTTTAACAGACACAGAAAATGAACCAAAACAAAACCAAAAAATTCATAAGTGTTCTCATGATATACTTGTTCTGGAAAGAAAAGAAGTATAAAAACCCAATGTCAGTAACAGACTTAATACAAGTCTGAATAAAGAATTGCTCATCTGGAGCACAATGTGCTCCAAAAAAATATGTAATAAGAAAATAACTTAGATATTAAAAAAGTGAAGGTTATTAAAGAAAATGTAAGTACCTACTTTAAGGGATATATACTGTGGAAACTGTACTAGCTACTATTTCTACTTCTAATTTCTAAAAGCAAAAGTTAAACCTATCTTTTATTTTTTAAATAGGTAGAGTCTGGTTATTTTAAAATTCGGGAGAGACTAGAGTTTCATACAAATAAAAATATTAATGGAATTGGTTATCTTCTAAGGACAAATTTTAAATTTTAATATAACTACGATTATCTTATACCAATAAACACTAAATTTTACTATAGCTATAGCTTAATTCAGCACAAATTAATTATCTATAATTTTCATCTTCCATTTCATAACTGATACATAAAAACCTAAGAAAGATACTTACTGGCTGAAGCCTGAGGTTGCATGCGAGGTATTCCTCCATTTGGCACTTGAAAATTTGAGTCACTTCTGCTGCTTTTCACTGAGTCAATTTGTGTGTTAGAAGTTCGGGACAGGTTTGGAAGACTGCGTCTTAGTTTTTCTAAACAATAAAATTTTAATTAAGAAAAATTCTTTCATATGGAAGAATTTAAAATATTCATTAACATTCAAAAATCAAAACTTCTGTATATTTCAGAAGAGAAAACAGGAAGTATCATATTTCCAAAAAAAAAAAAAAAAAAAATTCTCAGCCCATAGTGTATAATTGGATAGAACAAGAGAACCAACTCTTGAAGAGAACCACAAATTATGTAAATAAAAACCTAAATATGGATAACTTTGAGTAAAACAAAGGAAAAGTAACAGTAACATAACCCAGTAAAGAACCGGGCGTGGTGGTTCATGCCTATCATCCCAGCACTCTAGGAGGCTGAGATGGGTGGATTGCTTGAGCTCAGGAGTTGGAGACCAGCCTGAGCCAGAGCAAGACCCTGTATCAAAAAATAGCTAGGCGTTGTGGTGGGTGCCTGTTGTCTCAGCTACTCAGGAGGCTGAGGCAAAAGGATTAAATGAGCCCAAGAGTTTGAAGCTGCTATGAGCTATGATGCCATCGTACTCTACCCAGGGTGACAAAGTGAGACTCTGTCTCCAAAAAAAGAAAAAAAAAGAAAAAAAGTAACAAAGTAAAATTAAATTCACTTTCTTGTTATTTTTGTATTAATTCACTATTAATAAAATGGTAAACTTGACTAAACTCTTGATTTACTTAAATGAAATACAAAACCTTGGTAAAAATTGTTTCACTTTCATACTGAAATATTAAGGACTTTTTCCCAGAAACATTCTAATATTAGTAAAATCTGCTATCTTTTACCTTCATTTTTGACATTGCTTGTCTGTAAATCTGTGGGATGGCCTTGAAGTGAAAGGCGAGGTTGCTGTAAGCGGCTAATCATAGGCTGTGGGGACACTCTGCTATATTCTATTCCCCGAGCAGGAGATCGTGAACGAGGAGAATTTCTAGGTGACTGCTTAGGTGAGGGCCGAGGTGAATTGCGCGGTGATGGTGAAAACCTGTTAACAGCAGGGTACACTGCATGATGCATGTTGTCATCTTCATCGTCTAGACTTTGTGCATCAAGTTCCTGATCACTAAAAGTGCCCCGCCTTGTAGAATTGCAGGAAGAACCAGAACTGCGCCGAGACGTGGTAGCTGCATATTCCTGCCGGAGACCTGGCAACAATGAATATTATTTTATTTCTTTAATCACATTTTTAAACATTTAAATATTCTTAAAATTTAAAAGTAAAGGGTTAGCACTGGGAAATTCAAGTAGGAATATAAAGTATAAAGGAACCCCCCCTTTCCACTTTTAGACATCTTCCCATATAAGAATGCATAAGCTTCATCTGAAGGTTATTTTTAAATGGAATGAAATTCTATAAACGTTTGACCAATTTCAAGATTTGTCCTTGGATGAGAAATCTAGATTACATGGTACAAATCATAAATTAAAAAATATTCCTAGGCAGTGCCTGTGGCTCAGTGGGTAGGGCGCCGGCCCTATATACCAAGGGTGGCGGGTTCACACCCCCGGCCCCAGACAAATTGCAACAAAAAAATAGCCAGGCGTTGTGGCGGGCACCTATAGTCCCAGCTACTCAGGAAGCTGAGGGAAGAGAATCGCCTAAGCCCAGGAGTTGGAGGTTGCCATGAACTGTGATGCCACAGCAGTCTACCCCGGGTGACAAAGTGAGACTGTTTCTACCAAAAAAAAAAATATAATAAAATAAATACATGTATTTCTATCCCTAAAGACAGTAATCAAAATCTGAGACTAATATTAAAGAACCATTGAGGGAAAACAAGTGAATAGATCAGTGAGTACATAAGCTTCCTTGTGTACTTAATTCCTGAAGTAATGTTATTCATGAAAATGATAAAGTACCAAAGAAACGTCTAACCTACTCGTAGGTATTCAGGATTTAAGCATAAATGAAACCTCAATTGCCTCATTACCCAAGAGACTTCAATAAAACAAGCTTAAATTCTAAGTCTTCAAGTAAAATTTTCAAAATAGTCCCCTATATAGCTTGATACCTTCAAAAACACTCAAGCAACCTTAGGAGCCCTTCAAATGTTATAGATGCTTCTAGAACAAAAATACATGTTTATATGTAATATATTCAAAGAAGAAACAAATTATAATGCAAAAGTACAGAATTTAGGTAATATTTTGAGCAAGTCCTGCTAACTATTGGCAATCTGGTCAAAAAGATCTGTTACAGAATAGTATTCAAAGTTTCAGTCATGCATTCATAGACAGAAAGTACATTCATCATAGTTCACAGAGTGATTCTCTATGAACATTCCTGGAGTCCCCTTAGCCCTTTGGTTAGTTTGGAAATCACAGTAGTAACTGACAAGTTACTTATCATCTCTGATAAGACACCAAACATGGCACTAATGTCATCTAACAAGACAACAGACTAGTGAAAAAAGTACTGTTTCAGGGAAAAAAAATCTAATTCCCAGTACAGCCTTTCCACTTATAAAGTGAACCTAAGGAAGACACAATCACTATAGGATTTTGCATTTCACATCTGAAAATGAGAGAGAACTTGAGCAGGTAGCCTGTTACAAAAGCCTGAAGGAAACGATGTTGTGAAAAGCTAAATCATCTATTTATAATAATAAAGTTGTCATCTTCACAGAAGTATTACATACGTTTTAGGATCTTTTCTTTCTTATTCACTAGAAAAATAAATATTCATGCATGTGTATAGTTTACAAAATATTAAAGTAAGGCTAAAATTGCTATCATCTGTTATGAAAACACAATACAAAACTTAGGCAGGCGTCCTCAAACTGGGGCCCGTGGGCCACATGAAGCCATGTGAATTGTATTTGTTCCCGTTTTGTTTTTTACTTCAAAATAAGATATGTGCAGTGTGCGTAGGAATTTGCTCATATTTTTTTTTAAACTATAGTCCGGCCCTCCAGCGGTCTGAGGGACAGTGAATTGGCCCCCTGTTTAAAAAGTTTGAGGACACCTGACTTAGAGCAAACAGCCTGTAGAGCTTCTAATAAAATACTGGGATTTTGGCTCGGTGCCTGTGGCTCAAACAGCTAAGGCGCCAGCCACATACACCTGAGCTGGCAGGTTCGAATTCAGCCTGGGACCACCAAACTATGACGGCTGCAACCAAAAAATAGCTGGGCGATGTGGCGGGCACCTGTGGTCCCAGCTACTTGGGAGGCTAAGGCAAGAGAAATGCTTAAGCCCAGGAGTTGGAAGTTGCTGTGAGTGGTGATGCCACAGCACTCTACCGAGAGCACCTGCTTGAGGCTCTGTCTCAAAAAAAAAAAACTGGGATTTTAAGTCCAGTTCAAAGAAGTAGTAAGGTGGGTTTATTCTAAGACAGAGTCAGGCAGCATTCTTTATTTTCTCCTTTCACACCTGTGACAATAACCAGTTCCTCACTAGCTGACAAAACCAGTCTTAGTGAGGAGTGAATTAAAGAAAGGGGTACCCAGGAACTGAAGGTTGCTGTGAGCTGTGTGACACCACAGCATCTACAGAGGGCAATAAAGTGAGACTGTCTCTACAAAAAAAAGAAAGAAAGAAAGGGGTACCATGTCATTAGATTTTAGGGCTAAAGATGAATAAAGCAAGTACTAAGTCCTGGTATCTTTCTAGGGAAGCTGTATGGAAAAGGAAAATTAATCAGCAGAGTAAGAAACACTATGCAGTTTCTTAATAAATGTTATAGCTTGATAAAACTTACTACATATTTAAAGAAAGAACCTATTTTATATATAGTCAACAGAAAGTTTTTGAACTAATTACAACAATGCTCCATTGCCCTCAGCCAATTGTCAACATTCTGAAATGTATGTGTATTTCATAGATTTTTTTCATTGTAAAGGTTAAAGGGATCACTTTAGAGTGATTTCTTATGTCATAGTTAAGCACATAGTATTTCTCCTAATAAAATACACAGGTAAGAACATTACCACCTTCAGACAGGAGCCAGGGTGGGCATCCATGAACTCTTGAAAAGGCATGAAAAATTCTGTGCATATGAACATTTTAGTGATGAATTCTCAAAGGTGTCTGACTGAAAAAGTTTCAAGGATTACGCTGCAAAGCACCATCACATGCTTCATTTAATTTCATGTCAGAATTCCAATTTTCTCATCAAGGTCTTTTTCATAGTTTATATCTCACATTCTCTAGTGAGGTGATACTCGTCACCATGAGGGCAAAAACTGGTTCTTGAGGTATGAAAAAAAACCTTAAATATCATAATAGTTTGGGGCCCTTATAGTACCTATACTTTATCGCATCAAATATTATCTGTTGTATTGAAAGTTCATGTGAAACAGGAGAGTGAAAAGAAAAAATATTTCTAAAGAGGAGCAACTAAAAAAAGGTGACAAACATCCAGTTTACACAAAAGCACAAGAAAAATGGAGTGATAATTCCGTGAACACAGTGCAGGCCACACGCAGGACAGAAGTAGAGCATAACTGCCTTGCTTTGCCCTCAAACGGAGAAGATGCTCTGAGTGAAATGGACTCGGGAAACAAGTCACTGACAAACAAGTGCATGTGTTGACTAAGCCTCTGAGATGTTCCTCGCAATATTTCTATTCCCACAACACCTCAAGACATATTAATACCCACAGCAAAATTATGCAGTAGTTGAAAACCTCAACTTTTAGCAAATTAAAATACTTACTTTCTTCCTGCATCCGGGCTAGAATCTGCACATCAGTTACATCATTTAGCTTATAATTGGATCCAATTGAATCTTCATCTAATTCTGAAGCACTTAATTCACTATCTATAGAGGACTGAGGACTGAGCGGAGGATTTCTGTCTGATGAGCTTTTCAAGTTACCTTAAAAAAAAAAAATTCAGACTTTGGTAAAACAAATGTTGAATAAATGCCTGTTGCAATTAACTTAATATTATATTCTCTGATTCAATTCATTATTATTCTGCCTTTTCTGTTTATAAAACTCCCTGAAATTAATTAGCCAGGTGTTGTGGCAGGCGCCTGTAATCCCAGCTATTTAGGAGACTGAGGCAAGATGATCACTTGAGCCCAACAGTTTGAGGTGGGCTTGTTGCCCATTGCTTAGTGGTTAGGGTGCCAGCCATGTACACCGGGGATGGAGGGTTCAAACCCGGCCAGGCCTGCTAAAAACAACAATGACAACTACAACATCAACAACAAAAAATAGCCGCGCATTGTGGTGGGTGCCTGTAGTCCCAGCTACTTGGGAGGCTGAGGCAAGAGAATTGCTTAAGCCCAAGAGTTTGCAGTTGCTGTGAGCTGTGATGCCACGGCAGTCTACTAAGGGTAACATAGTGAGACTCTGTCTCAAAAGAAAAAAAAAGAGTCTGAGGTTGTTATGAGCTATGACATCATGGTACTCAACCCCAGGGAAAGTGAGTGACACTCTGTCTCAAAAAACAAAACAATACGAAAAACTCCCTGAAATTAGAAATTAATCTCATTAAGAAAAATGAGAACTATAGACACTCCTTGATGTACTATGGCATAAATACAGAACATTTCATTCAAGTATAACTTCCCTATTATCTTATAGAACAATGAAGCTTTTCAACACAGTACCTGCCAGCAGTTGGTGTTCAATAACTACACGTTAGAGGATTTCAATTTGTACAAGATAGCCAATTAAACTGGTCTATAAGTAGACAAACTTATGAAGTAGTGTTTTCTCCTCCCAAATTCACAGTCATTAATAAACACCATCATCTCTCTCTGAATAGAAACAAAACTATAATTTCAAGAAAATTAGATTTCTTAGAGATCTAGAACACATCAAAAAAAGAAAACTAGGCTCATTTCTCCTACAACATGCCATGTTTACAAAATTGCTTTGCCCAATTAGTAATGGGTATCCAAGGAGTTCTCTGAAGATTATAGTGAAGCACAAGAAATGAGATGAAAAAAATGACTAGATTAAAAAAGAGTAATTTATCATTCTAAATCAAAAGGGAGACAGAAAACAGGCCAGAGGATAAAGAACACACACGTCCAAAAGAGCCTAACTTGTTTCTAAGGAAATCCTTTCATCAGATCATCAGCTTGTACTGAAGAAGAATAAAATCCCAGTACTATCACTAATATTTCTAATATAGATTTCTTTGAGACACTTGCTTCCCAGAATTCTTCGGCATAAGAGTCTGCTCCAACATGAAAGGCAGGTAAGGAGAGCAAGAAGAATACAAAATAATTATTCTTTGTATTATGACTGAAAACAGTGTAGTATACGTAATAGGGAAAAGATTACAAGGTCAGGCTACACTAATGTGTAAAAAAACCTCTTTAAACAGATACTGCAGATTAAACTTTGTAATGTTACACTGTCATAGGTGAAACAAACAGCAAATAACCACCTATATACGCGGCACTGAGGGAAGAACACGGTCAATAAAGTCACTGGACTAGGGAGCACATAGGTTGAAATTTGAGGTGGTTAATAATACCTTAATTTTTTGTCTTTTTGAAACAGGGTTCAGAAAGTAACAACACCTTAATTTTTAAAGAAACTATAATAATCGGTCATGATCGCAGCAGCAGGAGTAAGGGTACTTCCTGCCTGAATGTTGAAGAATAGGGAGCTACAGAGTAAGGCTCCGTCACAGCCAGAGAGCACACCTGTCCTGTCTCACAGCCATCTGTCCCTCCCACAATACTTGCAGCCCCCTTCACTCTCTTGGCACATTCACATATAACCCCACACTATTATTTAACTGCAGATCAAAGTTTATTAAAATGCCTATGAAGAGCTTTTACTTTTAACTCTGCAGGTTGTTTTGGAACCCAAGCAGGCTGTTCAATAAGGATCTAAAAGAATCAAGCTTGTGCCTACATTTAAGCCAGATTTGAAAACTTTTTAAAAGAAATTTTATGCATGTTAACACATTGGCTTATCTGTGTACCCATGGCATTTAGTATAATATTTGGTGCAGAATAGCGCCTCGATATTTTCTCTAACCAGTTAAAAATTTCGTAAGATGTTCTTGACGAGTAAGTCATTTGAGGTACTGCAATAAGTTAAGAATCATTCCTTAATTACTCCATTTTATTTTCTCCTTACCTGAATTTCCAGGAAGTATAAGCTGTTTCACCATTGGAGGTCGTACTGGGGTTGAGGATGGAGAATTGAAGCCACTGCTGTACGGGCTACTGGCATTTGGACTGTAAGGACTTGTGTAACTCACAGAGTTGAACGGACTATTATATAAATTCTGCCTTTTGAGAGCTACATTAATGAGAAGTGGAAAATCAGTTTAATAACTGAGAAAAAGTTAATATTTCAAAAGTCTTCTCATTAGAAAATTCATTATAATTATCTCAATTTAAATTTAAAAAATTCTTACAGTGGTACATTGTATTAATAACCCCCCAAAATGTTTTCATTATTTTAAATTGTACATGTAAATAAAACAGAAGCTGCACCAAACAACAAAAATAATGCAGGAAGAGTATCTCCTAAACATTTATCTCTTAGCCGCTTAATTTACTTTCATCTTCTTGGAACGTTTATTCTTTAATAACTGCTGTATTAATCTTGACTGACCTTAAAAATAAATCAAATATAAAAGTATATTTATGTTTTCTCATTTTTTTTAATTTATTTTTTTATAATTTTATTTATTTATTTTTTATTTTTTGTGGTTTTTGGCTGGGGCTGGGGCTGGGTTTGAACCCGCCACCTCCGGCATATGGGACCAGCGCCCTACTCCTTGAGCTACAGGCGCCGCCCTGTTTTCTCATTTTCTATTACAAACATCTTACTTTTAAAAACTGTGAAATAAGTTGTTGTTTTTAAAGGCAAAGAGAACGGGTCTCTCCATATCACCCAGGCTGATCTTGAACTCCTGGCCTCAAGCGATTTTCCCAGCCTCTACTAGATGGGACTAGAGGTACCAGCCTCCACACCTGGCTAATTTTTTTTTTTTTTTTTTGGTTTTTGGCCGGGACTGGGTTTGAACCTGCCACCTCCGGCATATGGGACCGGCGCCCTACCCCTTGAGCCACAGGCGCCACCCAATTTTCTTTAATTTTTAATGATAAGGTCTTGCTATGTTTCCCAGGCTGGTAAAATAAGTTTTTAAAATAGGCTTTTCAAAGTTTGGGTTTCTGAAAAATTTAAGCAATAGTGACTATTTTCAAGATAGGCTAAATCAAGACATGGAGTTGAAATTCCCTTAAAAAAAAAAAAAAAGATTTTAGGTTGGACACGGTGGTGCACGCCTATAATCCTAGCACTTTGGGAGGCAGAGATAGGTGGATTGCTTGAGCTCTGGAGTTCGAGACCAACCTGAGCAAGAATGAGACCCCATCTCCCAAAAATAGCTGGGTGTTGTGGTGGGCGCCTGTAGTCCCAGCTACTTGGGAGGCTGAAACCAGAGAATCACTTGAGCCCCAGAGTTTGAGGTTGCTGTGAGCTATGACACCATAGCATTCTACTGTGGGCAACATAGCCTCTATACCTTCCTCCCCAAAAATTGTAGCTATGCATATAAAATTACACAAACAGTAGGACAAAGAGACCAAGTACAATTATATACAAGAAAAATTAACACAATATTTCTCCCTTCCTTATTCTAAAAATATATACAATTTATTCAATATTTATAAGCATGGGCAAAAGCACTGTATAGAATATATAGACTATGACATACTTTCAAGAGGATTAAAGCAAAGTAGTGTAGGCAGAAATAACAAAGACTGCAAGGCAGAATGAAATAAGTACTATAATACTATCATAGTAAAGATGTAAAGGGCAATGGAAACGAAGAGTCAGAGTAAATCATTACAATTGAGAGAAACTGGTTCAGCTTTTTGGAAGGAGAGGCACTGGAGCTTTCTTTAAAGGATGAGCAGTAATCTGATAGGACACTGCGAGCAGAGAAGCATAAGCCTTCATCTCTGTTTATAAGATGAACAAAAGCAATGTTTAGAAAACACAGAGTATTCTTAGGGAATAAGATTGAGTACTCTAGTATGACAAAGCACAAGGGCCAAGAAAAACCAGCTGAGGCCAGGTCAGGGAAGGCCTGAACAATATGCCCAGGAGTCTGAAATCTATTCATTAGCAGATTAGTGATTCTGTGAAAAACTGGTATGAGTCAGTCAATTTAGGGGAAAAAATGGTGGAAATTTTGATGTTAAATAGACTAGAATGAATTAGGAAGTATACAGTGATAAAAGGAGGGGAAAAGGATAAATATTAAAAGCTAGAAAAGATTACTAAAGGAAAAAATCAGATGACTAAATTTTCTGGTTTGCCTTTTGGCAGAGTAGTGTTTTTGGGAGGAGGAAAATCTGTTTTCTGTTTAGTTAAACAGTATAATAATCTGAACCATGTAATTTTATACATATTCACCATGAGAAAAGACCCCAAGAAATACTTCATACATATTTTGAATGAAATATCAACCAGAGCAGAAATACAGCTGCTAATTCCTTCCCATTTCTTTACCCCTTTTCCGTCTCCTCTGAAATGTGCCCTCTTCTACCTGGTATTAATCACTATCTGCTAATTCCTTCCCATTTCTTTACCCCTTCTACATCTCCTCCGAAACTTATCCTCTTTACCTGGTATTTATCACTAACATTTCAAGTTCTTAGCCTTTTTACTTTCTCCCTCTATGTCACACTTTTTCTCCTGAGAGATCTCAGCCATACTCACATTAATTGTTATCTATATGCCACGAACTCCCCATTATTTATATTTCCAGTCTTAAATTTTCCTCTGAGCTTCAAATCCATATACACTGCTCATTTAATGTCTCCTCGGGTATGACAAATGACATAAGTCCACGTGTCACAATCAACTCGTGATCCTCACACTAAAATCTAATTTTCTTCTGGGGGTCCCTGTCTCAGAATGATAATCCTGTCACACAAGCTGGAAGCCTAGAAATCACTGTCCATACTTTATTATCCTTAATTTTCTCATATTGGGTTCTTTCCTTTTTATGATCATGTTTTCTCATCTCTACTGCTACCCTTCCCCTTCTACACATACAGCCCAGCTATCATCATCAACCCTCCTCAAAAGCACCCTATGTTCACTCTTGGCCCTCCCCAACCTTTTCGTCCATACTACTGCTAGAATGTCCTTCCCCAAATATAAAGCCAATCATGTTTTCCCACCCCCATCCACCCACCCTTGTATAAAACCCATTAATCTTTTCCTAATGCTCTTAGAATAAAGTCCAAAATCTTTAACAAGGCCTGTATGACTCTGCGGAGTCTGGGTCCTGCATGTCCTTCTGGCCTTATCTCACTTCTCTCCCTTTCCCAGCCAGCGTGGTTTGTTCCAGTTCCTCATACAGCCCATGCTCCCTCATACATGGAGCCTTTGCAGATGCTGTTCTGTCTACTTGGAATGCCATACTCCCTCTTTCTCCTTCTTCCTTAAATGCACTTAAATTTTTCTGAATCTTCAGGACTCGGGTAAAACATCAATTGTGGAGGGAAACTTCTTATTTCTCAAAGCACTATCATTCCTTTATTACACATCACCAGTATAAAGATTATTTGTATTAGTAAGTTTCCCCTCCTAGATGATAAACGCCACGAATACAAGCATAGTGTTCATTGTTCCTCATCATGTCTCCCCACCCTTTTCCTACAGGTTGATATACAGCCGGCTCTCAGTACAAATTAACTGCTACGTGTATGCATGAATACAATTGGACAGAGGTTGATATGAATGCTACATGAACAGACGAACAATCAGGACAGAGCTATAAGGCAATAGAAAGACCTGGGGCAACCTAAACTTAAAATACAGGTAGGGAGGGGCAGAGGGAATGGAAAGTTATTGTTTAGCATGGATGGAGAATTTTATTGTGGGATGATGCAAGTTCTGTCCATCTAGAGGTGGGGATAGTTGCACAGCAATATAAATATATTTGATGTCACTGAAATGTATATTTAAAAATGGTGAAAGTGGGAAGTTTTATGTCATAAATTTTACCACAAAAAATGGGTAGAGAAGGGAGAACCTTCAAAGAAGACTGAAAAGAAAGTATCAGGGAGATCAAGTGAGGGTAAAAAAGATAATGCACTATCATAGAAAAAAGAGAAGAAAATTTTAGGAACAAGTTGTAGTGTACTGCAGAGAAGCTAAGTCTGATGAATAGAAACTGTTCTGCTGGGATATAACACCTACGGTCCCAGGAAGCACTGCCTTATTAAAAATACACAGACACACACACACACACACACACACAAAAGACTCCTCAGGAAAAGAGGGGTGTATCACCACAAAGTTCAAACTTGCAACAGCTAAGTTACATTTTTACCTTAAAATTTTTAATGTATAAATTTAAAATATACAGTAGAGCTGTAGCTACTTTTCTGTGGATACAGCCATAAAACTTATTGTTAAGTAGATGCAATACTTGATTACACCAAAGTTTGGTTCAAGAGTTAACTGCTTCTCTTACGTATTCCCACAAACTTTAAAAACCTCACTATAATAAAGTAAAAAGCCACTCATTCAAAATTGCTATTTCTGAGGTGCAACAGCTTTGCGTTTCTCAAGTCCAAGTTGCAAGTAACCAATTGCTAGCAATTCCTATTCCTTAGGATGTTATAAACCAGGATTTAGCAAAATAATAGCCTACAGGCCAAATCCATGCTGCCATCTGTTTTTGTAAGTAAAGTTTTACAGGAACACAGCCATGCACATTCATTTATGTATTGTCTACAGATGCATGTGAGCCATTAGGGAAAAACTGAGTGATTGTAACAGAGATCTGAAAGCCCACAAACACTGAATTGTTTACTATTTGGCTCTTCACAAAAAAAGTTTGCCAAGCTCTGTTTTGTTTACTGTCTGACTTCTGTGAGAATATAAGCTACTAACCCTGGGTTCCTGCCTGTAATCCTAGCACTCAGGGAGACTGAGGTAGCAGAAAGATCCCTTGAGCTCAAGAGTCTGAGACCAGCCTCAGTAAGAGTGAGACCCTGTCTCTACTAAAAATAGAAAAAATTAGCTGGGTGTCTGGGCAGGTGCCTGTAGTCCCAGCTACACAGGAGACTGAGGCAGGAGGATCACTTGAGCCCAGGAGTTTGAGCTAGGCTGACACCAGGGCACTCTAGTCTGGGAGACAGAGTGAGACTCTGTCTCCAAAACAAACCAAAAAGAAAACAAAAACAAAAACAAAAAACAGAATATAAGCTCTAGAAGGGAAGTTATCTCCTTAGAGTTGAGCACAATGTCTAGCATAGTGAGTTCTCAACACATACCGTTGAATGAATGATGAAGATTCCTAGTTACATAATAAATTAAATTTGCATTATTTCTAAGGTCAGACATGACTGGAAAATGATTCCCCCAAATATTCCTTTTTGTCGTTTTTGAGACAGGGCGTCACTCTGTTGTCTAGACTAGAATACAGTGGTATCAACATAGCTCACTGCAGCCTCCAATTCTTGGGCTCAAGTAATCCTCCTGCCTTGGCCTCCTGAGTAGCTGGGACTGCAGGCACATGTGACCACACTTGGCCCCTAGGAATATTCTTAATAAATGTCTAAATGATGTTGTCTAATTGAAATTGGCTAGAAAATTCTCAATTATTTCAAGTTGTCTACTAGCCTGTCTACGTATTTCTTAAAATCATTTAGGAATATAACTTATATCAAGCTCCAGGGTATACTTCTAAACGAAATTGATATTCAGGTTAAATATTTAAAAAATTACATAAAAGCTATTACTTTTTCAAAAGGGCTTCTTTACATAAAGGAAAAGTAAGACAAACAGATTCCAATTCGGAATCTCTGTAACCACATCCTATAAATTATTTGCATATAATAACCATTGTTCCTTATAGCCAAATGAATTTGGCTTTATTGTATGCCAGTTTAAATATCCAGCTGGTCTCCCTTCTGAATCTCCTGCTTATTTTCAGCTTAAACTCTAACCATAAAGCACATATTGTTTTCTATAATAAAGCCAAAATAAGTAATTTTAAGTACATAGTTTCCAAGCAAATGCAAAGCAAAAAAACAAGAATCATGCATCAATTCTTTACTATTTGAATACTTCACAAAACAGTAACAGTCTTAAAAAGACAATGAGACAAATACCAAAAATGTAAATATTTTCCTTATATTACTACATTGCCTGCAATAGCAGACTATATTAAATGTCACAAATAGCCATTTTGTCAGCACTAAAGTGCTATAACAAAAGTGCATAAAAGTAATTTTAATCTAAAATGTCAAATAAAGAAAAGAAAAACTAGAAAAACATAACAAAGAAAAGAAATGACTACATTTACTAAGGACTTACTGTGAGCCAGAAAACATGCTGGTCTCCTTATCATTATTACTTAGTCCTTAAATAACCTTTCAAGATTCATCATTCTTTTAAGGCAAAAACATTATTTATTAAGACTTTTATTAAACACACATTTGTTGAGCTTCTACCATATGCTTAACATTGGGATTAAGAATGGTGGAGATAATAAGCAAATACCGAAGTTCCCTTCCCTGTGCAGGAGATGAACAAGTGAACTTTTTTTTTTTTTTTAACAGCTTGAGTGCTGGAGGCAAATTATGTCTTCATACTGATCTCTAAACAATGGCACAGTTGGTGCTACATCAGTCTGTATTTGTTCATGTATTTGTACATGTATTTGTGATGTATGTGTGTTCTCATTTCAGTCTGTGAAGGCTTCTAAGACCTTGTAAGTCATGGACTGTGACTTCTACTCCTTTGATTTTTCCTCTGAGTAATAATTGTGCAGGGTTTTCAGAGAACAGTGTTTGATAAATATTATCTAAGTGACTGACTCCTTCCCTTCAGACAAGTAATATGCAACACACAGGTAAATAAATGCTCCATTGCCTTCAGATGGCCTCCTCTCCTTCAGAAGGGCTATCACAGCATACACTCACTAGCTCTCTGGCAAACAAACCAACAGAGCACTTTCGTCATTCTTAGGAGAAAACTGAGCTCACACAGTTAAATAAGGTGAAGAGTGGTGCAGCTGCACAGTGCTACAGTGAGAATGTGGTCTCTTCGCTTCTCCACCTGTCTCTTTCTACCACATCAGTTTCCCCAAGTGTGCTATGGATGATTTTAGATAATACTAAACATTTTAAATTTATTATTATTATTTTAAATAATAATATTATTAATATTTTAGTATTATTTAATTTTAATTTTTTTAACTTGTATTAGAAGAAAACATCACATAAAATTCATTATTTCATGGATATTATTCTTTAGGATGATGCTAAAAAGGGGGATATTTTCAAAAAAGCTATAAGTAAATGACAGAACAGGGTTATGTGCAAAAACTCTCCTGATAGTGTGCACAATCAGACTTGAAAAATGCCACCAAGTCAGGAACTGCCTCCCTAGAAACATCCTGCTTGACATTCACTTTTTTTTTTGTAGAGAAGTAAAGAACGAGTTTACAAGTAAAATTACAGACATACCTGACATCGTTTGATCAAGTTTGTGGATAAGAGACTTTTTAGCACATTCAACATCAGGACTTGGGTAATCCAAAACTTGCCTGCACCAAACTAACGGACTAACCGATTTCTGCATTGGTGTAAGTTTTTTCTTTGGTGATGAATACAGCCTAGAAGAAAGCAAAAAACAAAAATAGTCATTACTAAGTAGTGAATTTTGGGGGGTAGACTTAAATTGGATAGAAGAGAGTAAAAGAGATGAAATATGTTTAAACTCACTCACATTTACTTACTGCACAGGAAGAAAATGATAGTATAACAATCACTACAAACTCAAAGTTCAAGTACTAAATGAACCCAAAGGAAGCTTTCCTAAAACGTGTCATGTATTTTCTCTTTTAATATTACTAAAACTCTGAGGAAATGTCTATCTTTACAACACTTTATTGCATTTTCAAGAGTACTTGACTAACCCCTAATATAGTCATATCATTTAATCTAGTCCAGGAAGCAAGAAGAGCTCAATGCCTTGCTCTTCACCTCTCATTTCCCTTCCCACCAGACATGCACACAGAAATCTACCATCAGTCAGTCAGTCCTTTTAGTTGAGCAGTATCTATTCTGTAGTCTTCTTTTCTTTTTCTCTTTTATTGGTGTTTTGGTTTTTTTTTGGGGGGGGGGGTTGTAAACAGATTTTCACTCTGTCACCCTGGCAACAGTGCAGTGGTGTCATCATACCTCACAGCAACCTCAAACTCCTGGGCTCAACCAATCCTCCTGCCTCAGCCTCCAAAACACCTGGAACTACAAGCACAGGGAACCACGCCTAGCTGATATTTTCTATTTTTAGTAGAGATGAAGTCTTACTCTCACTTGGTCTGGTCCCCATCTCCTGATCTCAAGAGATCCTCAGACTCAGAGTGCTAGGGTTACAGGCATGTGCCACAGCAACTGGCCTGTGGTCTTCTTTTCAAAGATGATAGATCTGAGAAAAACAATACTCTTAATAACTTAACGTAAATCAACTACAAAGTTACTACAGTCTCAGAAAAGAAGAAACAGACAGTATTTTATAAACTAATGGGGAAGGTATACAAAGTGAAAGGTGAGGAAGAGAGGGTAAGAGTGCTGAAATTTCCTACTTCACAGTCTTCCCTCAGATTAGTCTAGATTATGTCAATTATTAATTTATTTCAAGCATGACTCCATATGAAAACTTAAGAGTTACTTGATTTCTAATTTAGGGTGGTTTTCAAATTAAGACTTTATGGGGAACTTATAAAGCCGATAAAATTGTGCTTTGACACTGTCTAACTATGCAGTTACAGGATGTGCACAGCACACCTAGGTACACTTGACTAGTAACACTACCCTCCATTCAACTTCAAAAAGTAATCATAGATAACATCTCTTAAAACGTGTCTACATTTTTTTTTTTTTTTGCATCCTCTGTGTATGTCTACAGTACCAGAATAGATGGACTACTTCTAGGGGCAAAATACACCTTACCCCTCCCTTCTGTCTTCTCTATTTATAAATAACTTAAGTCTATCATTCACATACATTATTTAGCTTTGATCGAGATAATCAAGACTAATGGGATAAACAATTATCTCTTTAGTCTACAATCCATATTCATTTGGACAGTAATACTGAAATGGAATCTCATTTATGAATAGAACAATTCAAAATGAAATCAACAGCGTTCATTCTCTTTCCAGCTTAAACACTGCAAATGTCCTATAACAAATCTCTACCTTTGAGGGCAGCACCTGTGGGTCAAGGAGTAGGGCGCAGGCCCCATATGCCAGAAGTGGCAGGTTCAAACCCAGCCCTGGCCAAAAACTGCAAAAAAAAAAAAAAATAATAATAATAATAACAAATCTCTACCTTTGTATCTTCACTTTAAAAACTGTGATAACTATTATATGTTGATATTCTAGTATTAATGTTAAACAAACTAAACCTCTATAGATGAATAATATGAATAAAACCACTTTATGAATATTATAACTTTCAATATATAACTTTTCCCTACATTGACTGGTTTTACATAATTTACCCATATGTAAATGATTCCTTTACTGTTGGCTATAAACTCATTATAAAATGCTCAAGGAACATGGGTGAGTCTCAAAAACATGCTCAGTGAAAGAAACCAGATACAAAAGAATACATATTGACATGATGCAAGATTTCATTTATATAGTAGATCAGTGGTTGCCTAGGGCTAGAGGTGGGAATTCAGATGAAGTTTCTTTTGGGGGTAATATACTCAAAATTAGATGGTAGTGATGATTATGATAATAGTTTGATGGCTATAAATATCCTAAATTCATTGACTTATACAGTGAATGTTATGGTACGTAAATGTATTTTGGTAAAGCTGTTTTTTAAAAAGTTGCAAGGTGCTTTGAGCATCTTTAAAAATAAACTACTATGGGCAGTGCCTGTGGCTCAGTGGGTAGGGCGCTGGCCCCATATACCGAGGGTGGTGGGTTTAAACCTGGCCTCAGCCAAACTGCAACAAAAAATAGCCGGGCGTTGTGACAGGCACCTGTAGTCCCAGCTACTCGGGAGGTTGAGGCAAGAGAATTGCCTAAGCCCAGGAGTTGGAGGTTGCTGTAAACTGTATGATGCCACGGCACTACGTAGGCAATAAAGTGAGATTCTGTCTATACAAAATAAATAAATAAATAAACTACTATGACTAAATAAACATAAATAATTTAAATCAATTATGATGATGATCCCCCTCTAACAACTTTGAATCTTCCATGATATTGTTCCTGTTTTTGTCAATGGCGCTGTAATTCTTTCAGTTAGAAAGGCTAAAAACCTATGAGTAATTTTGGATTCCTCCATCTTTTTAATTTCCTACCCTTATCAATAATCTGTTAGCAAGTCTTATTGATCCTAAACTACCCTCCCCCCCACATTCCTACAGTTAAGAGATCAACTTGTCCATAGTGATGAAAAGAGGAGAGAATTATTCAATCATCCTTGGATTTCAGTTCAACAGCCTGTGGGGAGAGACTTAAAAATAAAATGCGAAGAGGAAAAAAAGAAAAGATGATAAATCCTGCTTACATCAACTTTTTCTATCACTCTCTCTTCTTATTTCAATGACCCTGTCCCTACCCTACGTCTAGAAACAAAGGGCTTTGGCCCATAATAACATTGGCATAAAATTATTCCTTGGTCAGAGAATCTTTGGTTGAGGTTTCAAAATATGTACTTGTAAACCTGTCAGAGGACACACGAGCTGGGCTGTATCACACAACTGGATCTACCTTTAGCAGAACCAAGCTGTCTAAGCCCCAGAATTGTAAAGGAAATCACAAATAAAAATATCTGTAATAACTATATAATATCACCTTTGCTCATGTCTTTTTTTTGAGACAGAGCCTCAAGCTGTTGCCCTGGGTAGAGTGCCATGGCATCACAGCTCACAGCAACCTCCAACTCCTGGGCTCAACCGATTCTCTTGCCTTAGCCTCCCAACTGGCTGGGACTACAGGCGTCCGCCACAATGCCCAGCCATTTTTGGGGGGGAGTTGTAGCTGTAGTCGTTTGGCAGGCCCAGGCTGGATTCGAACCTGCCAGCGAGCTGGCACCTTAGCCACTTGAGCTACAGGTGCCAAGCCTCTTTGCTCATTTCTTACACACACATGGAATTCATCAAAATAGCTTACCTACTAAAAACTTTTTCACTGACACTTTAGAATTCCTTAAATCATAGTACATGGTTTAATCAATCATTTCTTAAATAATAAATTATTATAATTTCTGATAAACACAGCCCGTTCATCGATGGCTAATGCAACCTAAGACAGATGAGATTTGTCAAGTTTTTACTTTCCAAAAATCTTGAACATTGCTGGGCACGGTGGCTAATGCCTGTAATCCCAGCACTGTGGGAAGCTGAGGAGGGAGAATTGCTTCAGCTGAGGAGTTCGAGACTTGCCTGAGTGACAGTAAGACCCAGATTCCTAAAAAAAATGGAAAAACCCAGCCGGGTGCCGTGGTGAGTGCCTGTAATCCCCAGCGGCTTCCAGAGGCTGAAGCAGCGGGATGCCCACGGCCTGAGTCTGAGGTTGCAGTGAGCTATGATGCCATTGCAACTCTGCTCAGGGGCACAGGGTGTCTGTCTCAACAACAAAAAAAGAAAGCAAAAAAATAAAAATAAAAAATAAGCAAGGAAATAAAAAAAAATCTTGAACATTACCTTAATTATCTTATTACTACTAAAATTAAGGTATAGAGGATCAGTGGAGGGCTGAGCCTCTACCTTGATAAAAGACGACATCAGTAAGAAGGGCACATTATTTCCCCTTTTCAACCTCCCATGTGTCCCAGTAGGGAGTTGGTCTGAACACACCATTTATAGGAAAGGAGGTGTTGTAAGTCAGGGCTTCACTTTTGCAGAGGTGGTATCAAGACCCAGCAGAGAGCTGAACAGTCACTCAATCCAGACCCACAAAATATACCTAACTAGGTATATTTTGACTAAAAAAGAGTATAAGTATGATGCTAAGTCTTACAACATAACACCTCGAATGTCTAGGATATGACTGGAAATCATTCATCATGCCAAGAATTCAGGTAAAAAGTGGGACAACAGGAACATCTGTGTCAAAATGAAAACAAGCAATGAAATGGCAGCCATAATTCCAACCACACCAAAAACTACACGAAATGTGAATGAACTGAATGCCCTATTAAAAATGCAGAGATAGTATGATGCTTTCACTTGGTAATTCTATCAAATATTAAGGAACAATATAATGCCAATTTTATACAAAATCTTAAAAAACAAGACCTAATGGCAAAAGATAAAATACTTTCTCCTAAGACTGGGAACAAAGTAAGGATGTACACGCACATCATTTCTATGAAATGCTGGACTGCAGTGGCTAGCTAGTATAATAAGGCAAGAAAGAAAAATTACAGACATCCACATTGGAAAGAAAGAATGAAAACTACCTTTAATCACAGACAACACAATCCCATATACTTAAAATCCATTGTAGGACAAAAAACAAAACAAAACAAAAAAACCCTAAAATAATGTGTTTAGCAAGGTCACATGATATAAGACCAATAAGCAAAAAATCAATTTTATTTCTATACACTACCAAGGAACAACCTGAACATGAAGTAAATAAAACAATTTCAGTCACAATACCATCAACAAGAATAAACTTCCTGGGAATAAATTTAACAAAACGAAATGCAAGACTTGTACACTGCAAACTCCGAAACATTGCTGAGGAGAATTAAAAATGACAAATAAATTGAGAGATATATCATGTTTACAGATCTGAACACTCTATACTGTTGTCAACTCTTCTAAGTTGAACAGAATCAACACATCCCTAGAACACTTCAGCAGGCATTTAAGAAGAAGCTGACAAGCTTGCAGGCATGTAGCTACTTGGAAAATAAATACATACATACATACATAAAATCATCAAATTAACCCTAAAATTTATATTAAAATGCAAAGGGCAGGCCAGGCGCAGAGGCTCACACCTGTAATCCTAGCACTCTGGGAGGCTGATGTGGGTGAACTGCCTTAGCTCACAGGTTGGAAACCAGCCTGAGCCACAGCAAGACCCCTATCTCTAAAAATAGCCGGGCGTTGTGTCAGGTGCCTGTAGCTGGGGCCTGTAGCCCCAGCTACTCGGGAGGCTGAGGCAAGAGAATCACTTGAGCCCAAGAGTTTGAGGTTGCTGTGAGCTAGGACGCCACAGCATTCAATCCCAGGGCAAATGATGAGACTCTGTCTCTAAAAAAAAAAAAAAAAGAAAGGAAGAAAAACAGAATGGGCAAAGAATGGCTAAAACGATTTTGAAAATGAAATTCTCTTTTTAAACATAAGAATCTCTGGTCTTGACTTCTTCTAAATCATTCTGTACACTGCAGCCAAAGTATTTTCTAAAATACAAATCTGACTTTATTAATAGTCGCTTATTAAACATTCTGTGCCAATCCCTGGCCCTTAGAACTTTTTCCAAAAATGGTCCCCACAGCCCTTGAGACCTGGCTGATGATCTAACTGCTACAGCACTTCTTTTTTTTTTTTTCTTTTATTGTTGGGGATTCATTGAGGGTACAATAAGCCAGTTACACTGATTACAATTGTTAGGTAAAGTCCCTCTTGCAATCTGCTACAGCACTTCTTAAGCTTCATTTCTCACCTCCCTCCACCACCCAAATCTAAACAACAGCCATATGGACTAATTTCTATTCCTGGAAAGCCCAACACTTTTGCTTCTAGGTCTTTTGTGCATGTTGTTCCCCTTTTCTAGAATAAATTCAATTCCATTCCTTGCTCATCTCATCCTCCCTTGCTCAGCTTCACTCAGCTCATTTCTACTTTCTCAGGTCTCAGTTTAAATGTCAATTCTTTAGGAAAACCTCCCTTGAACCTCTCTGGTAAGGCTGTATTAGGTGCTCCCCACTATGTTTAACACAGTGAAGCAAGATGTTTTAACAAAGCATCTTTGTAGCCGTTTAGATATCCCCCATCAAATAGAAAAATGTTTAATCCTCAGTCTAATCATAATAAACTTACTTTATACTTTATTTTTGTCCTGTTTGAATTTTTTGAGTCTAATTTCGAAAGAGACATTTTAAAAAATGTGTTGGAGGCAATAAAAATGCTACAACATGGATGAATCTCAAACATTATGCTAAGTAAAAAAAGTCAGTCACAAAATACCACATATTGTATGAAACCATGTACATGGAAAATCTGGAACAGGCAAATCTGTGAGACAATGTTGATCAGCGGTTGCCTAGGGATGCGAAGGGTGTGGAGAGAAGAGGAATGGAAATAACTACTAATTAGTGTAAGGTTTCCTTTGGGTGTGAAGATATTCTAAAACTAAATTACACTGATAGTCGTACAATTCTGTAAATACATAGTATATTAAGTAGCACAGAACACTAAAAACCACAATATGCTTTAAACAGGTAAATTTTATGATCTGTAAAATATTTTTTAGACATGGTCTCACTCTGTTGCCTGAGCTAGTACAGACGCCTTGTCATGCGTCAATGCAACCTTAAACTCCTGGGTTCAAGTGATCCTTCCATCTCAGCCTCCAGAATAACTACCCGCCTGCACCACCATGCCAAGCTAATTTTTTTTTAAGAGATGAGGTCTTGCTACTTTGCTCAGGATGGTCTTGAACACCTGGCTTCCAGGGACCCTCCTGCCTAGGCTTCCCAAAGTGCTAGAATTACAGGCGTGAGCCATCACACACCAGCTTTGGTATGTAAATTGCATCTCAATAAAGCTGTTTAAATCTATTAGTAATAAATTGGCCCTCTTCCCTTAGAACAATCATTACAAAGGAACTAAACACTATTAAACAGAATTTACGTATACTGTTGAGAGAACAGATCAAGTTCGGACATTTGTCCTTTCTAAATCTCATGTTGAAATGTGAACCCTAAGGTTGGAAGTGGGACCTGATAGGAGGTGCTTAGGTACTGGGATGGATCCCCATAAATGGTATGGTGTCCTTCTTGTTCTTGTGGTAATGACTAAGTTCTCACTCTGACAGTTCCCACAAAATCTGATTGTTACAGAGCCTGGCACCTCCTCCCTCAGCTCACTTGCTCCACCTTTCACTATGTGACATGACTGCTTTCCCTTCACCTCTTGTCAGGATTAGAAGCTCCCTGCTGCCCTCACCAGAAACAGATGCTGGCAACATGCTTCTTGTACAGCCTGCATATAATCATGAGCCAGATAAACCTTTTTCTTTATAAATTATCCAGCCTCAAGTATTCTTTTATACCAATACAAAATGGACTAAGACAAGAACTATTATATAAGTTTCCACCCAATTAACTAGAGAAATGGGAGATGGTTTGATTCATCCTCAACAATTCTTTCAAGTAAATGCTACCTCTTTCATATCTTTCCAAATACTTTCAAAAATTTCACGTCAGATACTATGGAACTGTGTTATCTTGCTTCTGTTAATCTTTGCATTTCAAGAAGATAAATTTTTCTTTTTCTCTCTCCATAGTACTTAAGAACATTTGAATTTTATTACAGAATTTGAAACTTTCCCAGATCAAAACTAACTGTTTTACATTTTTTTGACCCACTCCTAGTTTAAAGCCTTCCTCTTTAGTCACCTAGTTTGTTGCTAAAGGTGCTCATTTTCTCTATTTTTTTTTTTTTTTTTTTTTTTTTTTGCAGTTTTTGGCCAGGGCTGGGTTTGAACCTGCCACCTCCGGCATATGGGGCTGGTGCCCTACTCCTTTGAGCCACAGGAGCCGCCCCTCATTTTCTCCATTAACTTAGATCCCTAAATGAAAGATCCCCAAGGACATGATGTTGAGTAAATGGAACAGGAAAAATAAGAATTTACATTACTGAAGCCTTAAAACCTACATTCTTTTACAAATTCATTTTTGTTACTGATAACACAGCAGGAATCACACGCAGCATGCTTTGGCTACTACAGGGCATTTCTCTAAGAAATAATATGTTACTGTAACTCAATCCACTTTAATTCTACTTTAATTTTACTTCCTGTCCAAATTGTCTCTTTAAAAAAAAAAAGTCAAAATTTACACTAGGTTTCCTGTTTTGTTTTTTGTTTTGAGACAGGGTCTCGCTCTATGTTGCTTGAGCTGGAAAACAGTGTTGTCATCACAGCTCACAGCAACCTCAGACTCCTGCGCTCCAACAATTCTCCTGATTCAACCTCCCAAGTAGCTGGGACAATAGGTGTCTACCACCATGTCTTGGCTAACTTTTCTATTTTTTGAGAGTTGGAGTCTTGCTCTTGTTCAAGCTGGTCTCAAACTCCTGGCCTCAAGCCTAGGCCTCCCAAAGTGGTAGAATTGCAGGTATGAACCACCCACCCAGCAAAGATTACACACACTAATTTAAGGTTAACTAATTTATGTAGTTATAGATGTGTTCCTAGCAGAAGGGCAAGCAGGCAAGGGTCTGGGACAGTGGAGGGAGTAAGTAGCCCTTTTGGGAGGGAGTAAGTAGCCCTTTTGGGCTACGAAGGCATCAGAACCAGGCTCCCTGCAGACTGCCCCCAAGAGGTGGGACTGAGGAGCAGAGAAACTTCCAGAAGACTCAGAGGATGTGCGTGATATAAGTCTTGGGTTCCTCTCCTGATGTTTCTGAAGAATAAAATTGTAGGTTTGTTTGTGTGTATGCATGTGTATGTGTACCTGAAAACAGACAATGTAGTTTAAGTAAATTTGATAAATATTTTTAATCATAGTTATACTTATAGAATTTCATTTTTAAAATGAAAGTTAAAAACCAGAATAAGGAGGCTTGGCACCTGTAGCTCAGTGAGTAGAACGCTGGCCACATACACTAAGACTGGCAGGTTTGAACCCAGCCTGGGCCTGCTAAACGATGACAACTGCAACAAAAAAACAGCCAGGCGTTGTAGAGGGTGCCTGTAGTCCCAGCTACTTGGGAAGCTGAGGCAAGAGAATCACTGAAGCCCAAGAGTTGGAGGTTGTTGTGAGCTGTGACGCCACAGCACTCTACCCCCAGGGTGACAGCTTAAGGCTCTGTCTAAAAAAAAAAAAAAAATGCATGTTTAACTTATTAGATTCAAAATTTCTTCAACTATGATACATAATCTTACTACAACTAAATAACAAGGAAAACACCAATGGCCTTTGATGTATCATGTTATGTTATGATACAATTCCAACATGAGCACAGGGTAAAGAAACGACTTAAAATTTACCAATAGAATTTTTTAAAATATAAAAGCAAATTAGGTTCATATTAGCAAATTTGGAAATCACAAAAAGCACAAAGTTCAAAACAAAATGCATCCTACCTATGACAGCCACATCACTATTTTTGGTAATTTTGAAATTGATTTTTAACAGCAGACACACTATCCAGATAGTACTTCCTTCTTTAATTCATCATGGTAGAATACAGGTTCACTATTGCCATTATTCAGAAAAGGCATGACACTCATCTTTAACTGGAATAAGGGTCAAGCAAGAAATTTGTTCTCATTACTTCAAAGCTTCACCTCATTTCAACCAGACATCACTGTTACTCAGATGGATTTAATTTAATTTTATGATACCATCCCTCTGCTTACAGTACTCACAATATAGAAGACACAGACCAAAGTACAAGGTTGTTAAATCCTCTAACTAAAAAAGGATACATAAACAGTGAAAGTAAACCAAGTTGAAAAGTTAAAATTTCACCAAGGAGATAGAATCTGAGTTGAACCTTAAAGAATAGGTAAGGTTTTGGTAAGAGAAGAAGAGAAAAAGGTAACTATATGCAAAACGAACATCGAAAGCTAAAAAGCATGAATGTTCTTAAGTGTTCTGGTAAAATAAAGTAGATCCAGGGAAAAAGCATATTAATGCTGGACTGCTGAGGACTCTTAAGTATTCTGCTAACTGGTTTTTTATTCACTAGGCATGATAATGACTTCCAATAGCTTCAAAACTCAAACCCATCCTCAAAAGGAAAAGAACTGGCCACTACAGAGGAAATGCAGAGAAATGTGCCATCAACTTGGAAGAAAAACATCCACGATGCTTCCACTGCTAAAGATCTCTCCCACATTTAAGCTTAGCACTTTGTTGAAAGTATCTTATGTTCCCAACTAGACTCTAACATTTTAATCACAGAAACATGGGATTAAAAAAAATATACTTAGAATTCAATTATAACATACCTTGACACAGAATCAGTCAGCAGTCTTTTGAAGGCTACTTCCAACAATTTAAGGCAGTCTATACAATCTAAGAATAGCTCTATTAGAAAATTCTACCTTACATTAAATCAAAATCTGCCTGCCTAGAAATTATACCTATTGTTCTAATGATGACCTCCAGAGTTTTATAAAACAAGTCTAATAGTCAGTCCTTATTATATAGACCTTCAAATATTTTAAAAAGTTTTCTCTTCCTCAAGCTAAATATCTACAGGCTAAATAAATCAAGATTGAATGTTCTTCTTTAGATATGTGTATGAATCTTAGGCTTGGTGTGAATTTTAATTTCACTTTATTAAGTTTAGCTTCCTTTAATGTAAAATGTCGATAACATGACACATTTTACAACATGGATGAACTCTTAGGAAATAATGCTAAATGAAATGAGCCAGACACAAAAAAGGCAAATACTGTCTGATTCCACTTATATGAGGTGATAGAGTAGTCAAATTCATAGAGACAAAATGTAGACTGGTGGTTGCCAGGGGCTGGGTGCCATGGGAACTGGGAGTTACTGTTTTATGGATACGAATTTGAACTGGAGAAGACGAAGTAGTTCCAGAGATGGTAGTGATGAGTGTACAACAATGTGAATGCACTTAATGCCGCTGAATTGCACACTTAAAGATTAACAGGGCATTTTATCTTACGTATATTTTACCACAATTAAAAAAAATGAAGATAACAATGAGTACAACTCAAACTCTTAAGTAATTCAACATGCATAAAATGCTTACACAAACCTGGCATATAGAACATACTCAAACAATAGTGAACTGTAACATATTTTACCAGCCACGGGCCCCTTCTCCGCCAACTTTCATTTTATAAGAAAGCAAGAACTTGGCTTGGCGCCTGTAGCTCAGCTGCTAGGGCACCAGCCACATACATCTGGGCTGGCAGGTTCATACCCCGCCCTGGCCTGCCAAACAACAATGACAACTACAACAAAAAATACCCGGGCGTTGTGGCAGGTGCCTGTAGACCAGCTACTTGGGAGGCTGAGGCAAGAGAATCACTTAAGTCCAAGAGTTTGAGGTTACTGTAAGCTGTGACACGGCACTCTACCCAGGGCAACAATGAGACTGTGTCTCAAAAAAAAGGCAAGAACTTGCATTATCGAGAGTGTAGTAATCAGGGATGGGGTTCTCCATGCCCAGACCTAGAAAGTGGGCTCAGGGACCATGGAAAGTGAGAGAGAATCCAGCACCCCCTCTCAATCTGAGAGTACAGGTTTTACCCGGTCATGGTGGTGGCACTTAAGGAGCAAGGGAGTTCCAACACCTCTGGTCCTTGGTCATTGATGGCCAAATGGGGATAGCCAGAGCCCTGAGTATCGCCTTAGCTCAACTGTGGTTGATTTATCTGTGCCTGGAAAGTTTGGCATTATTCATCCTGGCTGTGCCCTAGAAAGAACTACAGCCATCTTCCAACAGAAGTATAGGCTGCTTCCCTCACACGGATCCTGCTTGTGAAACTCAGAAGGAGGGAAGGCCCAAGTACTGGTGCTCAATACTACGCATCTGTCCACTAGTGGTTGGCAAGGCCTCCTTTGCAGAGGCCACTGAAGCTACATCACAAGCCTGACCCCTTAGGCAACACAGACCAAGCTCCAGAAGGTGCTGGTTTAGCCTCGCACATGGGGGAAAGGTTGTATTTATTATTTATAGTTTAATATGTCAGCCAAAAGCTGAATAAAGAGGTTAAGAACATTCCTAGGTGGCCTTATTCTAACTGAACAGTAATGTAAGTAAGAGATTTGGAATCTTGTGCGAGCCTCCTGTCTGGTAGCATTCAAGGTTCAAACCAGGTAGAACTGCCAGTGCTGTTTCAAACTCTCAGGTAACCAAGGGCATGGATTGGGCTCCTGAAGTCGGAACCAGGTTAGGATAAAGAGTATGGAGCCATAGGCCAAGCACTGTTTCCTCCTCCTAGTGGAACCCTGTGTTGTGACTGCCTGGCCGGGAGCACAGTCATTTGGTCTAATAGTGGGAATTCTGCTCAGATGGCAGGGAGTAAAGGTGTGGGGGGAATCCAGATGAAGAGAGTAATAGAAAAGAAATCTCTATTATCCTTTGCAGCCAGTGACCTTCTTATTTATTTAGAAAACAGGTTATAATTATACCTCATAACCCTATAAAATCTTTATTTAAATCCAGTGTTGGCAGCTTTTTGTCTTTATTCCTGAGTGTTCAACGTAATTATTGTTGGGCATTTGAACTTATTTTTCTTTAATATAAAAAATGCTGCTATTGAAGATACTTGTAAATGGGGGAGAAAAAAAAGAACTTGCATTATCCTGCTTCTCAGTGTTCCCAACATTGTGCTTCCTACAGGGGCTCTAAGTATTTGTTTCATTAATGAAAAAAAAGTTTAAAGTCATGTTAGAATCATTGGAAAATCGCTAAGATGGGAACAGAACATTCATCTAGATGTATAATTTCTGATTTATCTAAAACATACACACACACCCCAATCACATTACTTTAAAATAATATCTTGGTACAAAGGACTCTAGAAAACAAACTTCCTGAGATGTTAACCAGTGAATGAGTACCAAATTATTCAGTAGTGAGAATTACACAAATTAAACTGCTTTATTAACCTAGGCTTATCAAATTAACTTGTGGCCATACTTTACTGATGGCCCTCTACAAAAAGCATACCTAAAACAAAGAGATCATGCAATAAATTAACTCTCAGAAATGAAGAGCCATGAGTAAAGAAACAGTAAAAACAATATACCTACCTATCTCTAAACTGTGGAAATTTATCAACAAAATTATTGATGCCAAGTTTGTCTAAGCTAAGTGTCTTCATAAACTTAGGAGAAATTTAATCTAGTAAGTCAGAATATATCCTGAAATGGTTTGGAGCTCATCCTTCCAAATAATAGAAAAGAATAGAAGTTTTTAATCACTGAATCACTGTCAATATGAAATAGCATGACAAACAAGGGCAGGATCAAAAGTGTGGATAGTAAGTTCTAGACAGAACTGATTCCTTGCAAAATCCAAAACTGGGTTAAACGAAATGTTTGTGAAGTTAGGAATGGAAAAAGAGATGACATAAAAGGTGGAAGACTAACCACAAACAAGTAAAACCAAATTAACTGCAATTCCTTTTTTAATAGGTGTGCTTCATTGTTAAGTTTGAATCCTTTAGGAACGATGAAACTTAATTACAGCAAGGCATTTGGCAAAATCTTTCATAATATTCCGACAAAATGTCATAGAGGCCTGATGATAACAGGTGCAACTAGTAGTTACTGAACCACCATGACGTGTTTGTTAATGAATCAAAGTTAATGTACGGCAGTGATTTTCAAATGGTGTGCTGCAAAAAATTTTAAATATCATTAATTACATTCTTTTCAGAAGTTCCAAACACAGTAAACATTCTGTTTTTGTTTTTTTTTAACTCTTTTTTTGGATCAACATAAGTGTGCTATGAAACTTTATATATAGGTTCAAGTATGATGTGAGATAAAAAAGGTTAAAGACACTGATCTAGATAGAGGGCATCTAGTTGAATTGTACAATTCAGAGTAATTTATTCTGTCAATTTAATACTTTTAGCAACAATGTGAATAAAGACCTTGGAGGTATGCCTGCCAAATGTAAAGATGACAAAAAAAATCAAAGTAGATAATATTAAATGTCTAACTCAAGACTAACAAAAGAAAACAAAGCCTTGTAATTGAGCTATAAATATTTGTTACACACAAAAAAAGAGGTTAGGGAGACTCAGTATAACATCTTATGTGTATTTAAAAAATTAGAAGATGCATGTAGTCCCATCTACTTGGGAGGCTGAGGCAAGAGACTCGCTTAAGCCCAAGAGTTTGAGGTTGCTGTGAGCTGTGATGCCACAGTACTCTACTGAGGGCGACATAGTGAGACTCTGTCTTGGGGGAAAAAAATTACAAGAGACATCAACACTCCTGGCTCACATTGAGCATAAGTAAAAGAAGTTAAGATTGTTAACAAAATATTTGGTTAAAAAAATAATTGCTGTTAGCTCAAGCAACATATACCCACCATATGGTGTTTGGTCAAGTAGCATCTAATGTCCAAGTGGAGATAAGAAAAAAATAATCTGTAGCTCAGTGGGTAGGGTGCCAGCCCCATATACAGAAAGTGGCAGGTTCAAACCCAGCCCTGGCCAAACTGCAACAAAAAATAGCTGGGCATTGTGGCAGGTACCTGTAGTCCCAGCTACGCAGGATGTTGAGGCAAGAGAATAGCCTAAGCCCAGGAGTTGGAGGTTGCTGTGAGCTGTGACACCATAGTGCTCTACTGAAGGTGACAAAGTGAAACTCTGTCTCAAAAAAAAAAAGAAAAAGAAAAAAATAATCATAATCATGGCTGAAGGATCAGAGAATTACATTATCTATGAACTTATTAAATAAACTGGGATTACTTACTCTGGAGAAGAGAATGTTCAGAGTATGTGGTAGGGAGAAGAGGTTAGCAGAGACATGATAGTAGTCTTCAAATAAATACTTCAAGGGGCTATTCATGTGAAAAGGGATTATACTTGGAAAAAGTAAAATATAGAGGAATAGCATAGCCATTGATGTATAAAGACCTGGATTCAAATCTAAGTGCCATCATAAACTGTGTGTTATTTGATGCTTAGAGACAGATTAAGTTTCCTTGCCTAGAAAACAATATCTACTTCATAAGTGCACAGAAATTAAATGCAAAAATATCAATAAGTTGCCTGGGACAGCTTGACACATTGTGATGTTAGTTCCTGTCCCTAGACTTTTCTGAGTTATTCTAGAACAGTGTTTTTCAAATAGTTACAATCCATTAATGGGTCACAAAATCAGCTTAGCAGGTGGTATCCAGCATTTTTTCTAATGAAATAGAGCAGAACAGAAACTATTAGAACATTAGAGCATACTACTTGTAGTAAAAGTAACCAATGTTTTGTGAAACTTTTGTTTCAATTATTCATATGTAGCACATATGCATACTAGGTCATGATGGAAGATGTAGTTCTTATCATCCCCCCCAAAGGTATGTTTTCTGTAAGACACTAGTTCCTTGGGAGCTGAAATTTAAGAAACTATATCCCTTGGAGATTTACTATGTTCAGTACACACAAGCATCTTAAAATTTTTAAGTCCAGCATTAAAGAAACCTGTTTACTTTTGTTGAACCCACTTTTCCCACATTTATTTGACCCCAGAACCTACTGTTGCTCTTCCACATAATACCTCTGGACATGTTTAGGATTAGCATTTATGGTATGCACACTTAGAAGAAAACATCTCTCTAGATGAGAAAGAAAGAAAGAGTAAAAGTTACAGAAGCTAGATCTTTAGCTTGCTAAGAAATAACTCTTGACTCTTAACTCTTCAATCCCGTCACTGACATCCACCCCCTTCAACTTACACCCCAAGGCATCTTAAATATGATTTATCCAACTTTCAATTCACACAAATCTTTACAGAAACAGCAAAAGACATCTATAATATTAAGATATATAAAGCCAGGATCAAAGCAGTAAGCCAGGACTCATCTCAAAACAAACTCCTGGCATAGTATCTCAGAAGACTTGCTTTACCTTAACAAAGCCTGTGCTCAGAAACCAAAGTGGCCAAAGACCTAATCAGCTTCTCCAAGTGGAGTCAATGTGTTCTAATAATACATAATCTAAAATGGGCTTATGAGTGCAGCTAATCCTCCTTATTACAAGCATCATTATCATTTGGAAGAAGCATGTGATGATATTTAGATGATTCTGGGTTCTTTTAAAGTGCACACATACCCAGCATTCCTTTGGGTGGACGTTATTTCACATTAATATGAAAAGCTGTCACTACCACAGTCAGTTCTAGTAATATTGGTATCACTTGGCAATGAAATAAAGGCTTAACAATAATACATTCAACAGTGTTTCTGTCACTCATATCTTCCTAATTGTTACTAGCAATACCTCTGACTTTGCGCCTGTAGTTGTTAGAGCATAAAATGCCCTTCCCACTCTTTCCCTAAACCTGGCCTCCAAAACCACCTCCTCCGTAAAGTCTGTCCCAACTACTGTGGGCTAGTATTTTCTTCCCAGTTTCTGATCACTGTCTGTACTCTGAGCAATTCACTGCATACAACTTAGTTTATTTAACTGCACAAAAGTCAGCCCTCAACAAGACTGCAACTGCCTTATGTACAGGGATCAACTTAATATTATCTTTACAATCTCCCACCAAATTATGTAAGAACTCACTAAATGGGGCGGCGCCTGTGGCTCAGTCGGTAAGGTGCCGGCCCCATATACCAAGGGTGGTGGGTTCAAACCCAGCCCCGGCCAAACTGCAACCAAAAAATAGCCGGGCGTTGTGGCGGGCGCCTGTAGTCCCAGCTACTCGGGAGGCTGAGGCAAGAGAATTGTTTAAGCCCAGGAGTTGGAGGTTGCTGTGAGCTGTGTGAGGCCACGGCACTCTACTGAGGGCCATAAAGTGAGACTCTGTCTCTACAAAAAAACAAAACAAAACAAAACAAAAAAAAAAAAAAGAACTCACTAAATGTTTCTTGATTTAATTAAATAACTAGGCTTCAGAGTAATAGGAGCTAGTTTTAGAGAGTTTACTACATGCAGACCCAATGCTAAATGTACCCATGGATCATCTCACTTAATTTTCAACTCCATAAAGGTACTATTATCCATCAAATAAGAGGAAGAAAGTGATGCTCAGGGTAACTTGCCCAAGGTTATATAGCTTGTAAGTGGCAAAGGTAGGCCCTGAATCCCATCAAAGCTCTTAACTACCTCAGAACACCGCAAAGTTCCAGCCCTGCAATATACAAGAGTCCACGAAGGATGTCGATCTCACTAAATCCGAAGTTTCAATTTCAACAAAGTAGACACATTTTAACTAAAAGTTAAAACTTTAGAAAGGATGAATTAAGAGAAAGAATTTCCCAGGGAAATCTTCATTAGGTAACAAAATGAGAAAAGCCACCCATGTCCTTCCTTATGAAAACGACAGGTAGTGTTAAGGTATGGGTCAGTTCCATCAAAAAGCGGCTTAGGACAACACAATTTTGGTTTAGATTTTTACATGGGGCTCTTTTTCTCTGCCTCTAGCATGACGAGGATATGAAGGGTGACAGGTATAACTGTCACTTCACAACTCTGAAAAATGCCAAACCCAATTCCTGTTTAAAAAATAATAAGAGCCGGGGCGTCTGTTCCACTCTTGACTCTTCACACAAAGCAGCACCGTCCTCTGCCCTCTTCACACAAAGCAAGCTTTGCCCCACTACCCAAACGGGAGTGCTGATTCACACAGTCTCCCCAGCCCCGCCAGAAATACACCCCTCTCACGTTGGTCGAGAACACTGACCGCTGCCTTGACGCAGCCGACTCCGGTCTGTCCTCGGCACTCTGGGACACCGCATCCAGCAGACCCCTCCCGACAGCCAAAACGCCCAGGCCACCATCCGAAAGCCAGTATTTCACACAAAGCAGTTTCCCACCTCCGACTCCCCCCACGCCCGGCGAGCAGCCCTTCTCAAGCTGTGTCCAGCACCCACAGTCCCCAGCCCAGAAAACGAGCTCCCGGCCCTTTTCCTTGGCACGCCTCGAACCCCCAACTCCAGCTGACCTTCCCGCAGCCGTAGCCAGAAAACCCCGAAGTGTCGGCCAGAGCGCCGACCGGGCCGCACAATGCAAGGCTCCCGACCGCGGACCCTCGGACGCCGCCGTCCGCCGCGGCCCGTCCCCGCCCAGCCGGCGCCCGCGCTCACCAGCTTTCCTCCTCCTCCTCCCAGCCTGACAGGCGCTCCAGCTCGTCGGGCCGCAGCGGCTCCACCTCGTCCAGCAAGCCGCCCTCGCCCGCCGCCAGCAAGGAGGTGGCGTCCCGCAGCTCCTCGCTGCTCGTCCGCCTCGGGCCCGTTCCCGCCCCGCAGCCCGACTTGGCGCTGAGGCCCAAGGGGAAGCCCCGAGGGGACGCCGTGCCGGAGGACGCAGCGGACCCGCCGGCCCGAGCCGGGCTGCCGGGCCCCAGGGAGCCTGCGCCCTGCACGGCCCCCGAGCGGCTCCTCAGCTGTTCGTTCTGCTTCTCCAGCTTCTTCACCAGCTCCTGCAGCTTCCGCACCTCCTGGTCCGCGTTCACGTTGGAGTTAACGTCCTCCATCCCGGCCCGCCGCCTCCGCCGCCGGCTACCCGCTCGCACTCCCAGCGACAGGAAAGAGCCCGAGGAAAGAGGCGTCGCCGCCGCCGCTCACTCTAGCCGAGGCGCCGGCATACAGCACGGCCAGGCCCCACCGCCAGGGTTCCCCCAGCTCGGGTTCCAAAGCGCCGCTGGCCCCAGCCGAGCCGCCTCATCTGCGCCGGCTCCGGGATTGGGGGAGGCGGCGCCAATATCCGGCCCCTGCCGCCATCTTCCCTCCGTCCCTCCGCCCCCCGCAGGCCGGCCCCGTCGGTGACCTCAGAGCGTCGCGGGTGGACGCGGCCGCCGGCGGGCGCTGAGAGGACCCGACGCCGAGCTCGTGGCGGGGCGGGCCCGTGGGCGGGGCCGGCGGGGCCGGGCCGAGCGCACGACGGGGTGGGGCTCCGGCCGGAAGGGGCGCGTCCGGAGCGCCGGCGTGGGCGGGACGTGGCCAGGACGGCTGGGAAACCGGACTCGTACCGCGGGCGCGGCCGGGAGCTGGAAAGGAGGCTCGCTACGGGCGGCGCTGGGACTGCGAACCGGACCTTGGCCCGGCCCCGTGATTGGTCTTGGAAGAAGGGCGTGCAGTGTGTTCTCCACCTCCAAACCGTGCGAGTGGGATCCGCAAGCCGTTCCTGCCCCAATTCCTGGCGGGTTCTCGGGCGAGCGCTCAGCCGGGCCCAGTGGAGAGACAGTTTACTTTGTTCAGCAAATATTTAATCGATGCCGGCTTGAAATAGGAGATTCTCGGGATTCATAGGACCGTCTGAAAATGAAAATCCTGAATTTTAGACCGTTAAGAGAGATGAGGTCAAAATAACATTCATAACTTGTTGAGTGTTTTGCTACAGGCCAGCCGCTGTGCTAAGTACTTAAAAATAGAGAAATTAGCCTGGCATAGAGGCGCGAGCCTAGATTCCCAGCTGCTGAGCCAGGAGGATCGGTTGAGAAGTTTGAGGTTGCAGTGAGCAATGATGATGCCCCTGCGCTACAGCCGGGAGACCCTGCCTAAAAAAGAAAAGGTTAAAACCTGGCTTAAAACCTAGTTAGTATTCCCGACTTAATGTTTACAGCACACTGGCGCCGCAGCAGAGGATGGGAAACCCTCCTCCCCTGCCTTTCTCCGTTAACCCATACTCTGCCCTTTGCAACATTTTCTTCAAAAACTTTTCTCATAGTATGTCTTGACTTTATAAAAACTTCCGTATTCAGAGTACTTAACCGCTGTGACAGATATCAGAAAATGCAGACTGATACATGAATGTAAAAATCTGCCTTTATAATGTATACTAGTGGCAGCAAAACCAAACAAAACTTAAATGCTTTGTTTTGATCAATTTAGTGCTCTTCGTATGTCAACTGTGAACTACTTGGCTTGGGTCTGCGACTTTCTTTCCTTAAACTTCCCCCTCCACCCTTAGCTAACACGGATCCGGTTATGTTACACCTGGGTGTGGACTCACACGGCAGGATTTACTTGTTTCTACCCTATAATTTTTCACATCTGTGTTTTCCTTGTCTATAATATCCTACCTGACAAATCCAATACCTTTTCTTAAAATCCGTTCTGTGGTGTTGGATATCATGAAAAGTATTCAGGGGACTTTTTCTTTTGCTCGTCAACACAGCTTTCGTTAGTGTCTGTTGTGTATTTACTGTGTGGCCCGAGACAACTCTTATTCTTCCAATGTGTGGAAATGTGTGGCAGGAAAGGAAAAACGTTGGACACTCTTGTAGCATTATCTGATCAATAGGTCTTAACAGGTGTTTGCACTATGCTTAAAATTGCATTTTTGGCTGGGTGTGATGGCTCACGCTTGTAATCCTAGCACTCTAGGAGGCTGAAGTGGGAAGATGACTTGAGTTTAAGAGTTTGAGACCAGCCTGAACAAGAGCTCCAGACCCTGTCTTTACTAAAAATAGAAAAATTACCCAAGCATTATGGTGGGTGCCTGTAGTCCCAGCAACTTGGGAGGCTGAGGCAGAAGGATCGCTTGAGCCCAGGAGTTCGAGGTTGCTGTGAGCTAGGCTGATGCCATGACATTCTAACCTGGGGCAACAGAGCGAGTCTCTGTCTCAGGAAAAAATATATATAATATTGCATTTTTTCCCAGAGGATTCTTTTTTTTTATTTTTGTCTCTTTACTTGATTAAAAGGAAGCATTCATTTTTGCTTACCATGTCTAGTATGGTATCTGCCGCAAAGGACATTGAATACTTGGTTTGTTGAAAGTTAAATAGAATCTAAGTCTGACAAGACCAAGAACCAGGTAGAGTTTTATTCATTACAAAAAACACATCGAGTGTGTTATAAGTAGCTGGTTAACTGTAAGTATATTCCTAGCTGTGCAGACCTAGTCCAAGTATGTCTTTGTTTGCTAACCTACAATTATATGTTATGTATTATTTAGTAATATATGTGTTGTTTATATACTGCATTTTGAAATATCACTGCTGTTTCTGACATGACTGGACTTGTTACCACATAATTAAACCTCATGACTACTTCACATATGGCAGTTTTCACTTGCATTTACACTCATTTGGGAAATGGATTCCATATATCCAGTTTTGGTAAGTAGAACCCTTCAAATATATTCCCTTGAAAAGAATAATACATTGGATGCTATAAACTTAACCGTAACATTTTGTGAAGCAAGGAGAGTTTGGTGTAATGTGAAACAATAGCCTGAGAATCAGGAGGCCTGATGAGGGTTTCTACCTGTACCATGAATGGGATGCTTGACCTTGATCTCTGGTCCTTAACTTTCTTCATCATGTGTGAATTGATGATCTCCAGTATCTCATCTAAGACCAAAAAGCAAAGGATTCTAATGAATCCTTATGGTTTCAAAACATAAAGGTAAGTATACTTAGATGTAGAAGTTCATAGTAGATATACTTGAACATTTTTTACCCAATTGCTTTACTCCATATCTTAATGTTTTCTACTCAGTAAATATTGAGTATCTACTGTGTGGCAGGTGCTATGAGGCATGTGGATGTTTTAATAGGTTTCTTGTTCAAAATGATATTTGATTCTCACACACACTGTTAAATCTGCTTCTTTTGTAGGCATCACTGTTTCAATAAAGGCCAGCTTTTTTGTTCTAGATGCTCAGGCCAAAAATCTTAGGATAATCGTCACTTCCTTTCACCCCAAATATTCAGTTTTTAAATAGGGCATGCTGGCTCTACATTCAAAATATGTCTGATCACTTCCCAGCACCTCCACTGCTCTTGTCTAGATAACTGTGATACTCTCTTAATGAGACTTTATTGTTTAAAGTCTGTGATGTACGTAGCAACTAGATAACCCTTTGTGTAAATCACAGCAGATTACTCACCTGCTTGGAATCCTCCAACACACTTCAAAGTCTCTTCCTTGGCCTATAATGCTCTGGACATTTGGCAACCATCTCAACTACCAATCTTTCCCTTCATCACTCTGTGTGATGGGCACAGGCCTTCTTGATGTTCTTTAAATAAGCCTCGCATGTTTCTCCTTCAGGGACTTGGCGTTTGCCTTCTAGCAAGGATCTGTTCTTCCATGTTGTCCCCTGAGTGATTCCCTCACTTTAGGTTTTGCTCAAATATCAGCTAAGTTCACTATCCTCATGTAACCATTCTCCAAAAAATATCATCCCTACCATTCCTCATCTTTTTGCCCTGTTTCATTTTTCTTTAGACACATACTTCTTTTTTTCTTTGTTTCTTTCCTGTGTCTTCCTAGTAGGATGTGACTTGTGTGAGAACAGAATTACATCCCTGGGGCCCAATGCATGGTAGGTGCTCAATAAATGTGTTGAGCAAAAGAATGAATGGATTTGGGTGAAGTTCAGATAAATATGTAACGTCCCAAATCATTAGAGTAGAAATTCCTAATTATGTTGAATGGTTGATTTTTAAATTATATTTTCCTCTTCTAAAAGAGCAACATGTCATACTATGTATGTCATCCTTGAAACTAGGTCATTCTCCTCCTCCTGAGAGCCAAGAGCCCTAAGAATTGCTGAGAACAGAGTCTTAGGTTCTTACTGAGAAGTATGAAGACAGGAATATTTCTTTTGTATCCTAAACTTTGCCAGGATCTTCCACTTTCAGATTAACCACAATTCTCTGTCTTCTTCGGTGACTCAGAAGTGTTACAACACGATTTTTTAAAAGTCACCCTGAAAGTGACTTCCTTGTGTGGATAGGAGGAGTAGAGCCAGTAGGCGTCTGAAATATGCATCACAATGGTCCCGCTCCCCATCCAGGCACTCGTTCATAACAAGCTAACTTTGTTTCTGGGTGGAGGAGTTGCCTCTTTTCTAAGCAGGTGTGGCCCTTCTTATGACTTGCTCCTACTTGCATGTTAGCTTTTACTGAAATTCCTAACAAAGTGGAAAATATTACAGACCACAAAAATTATTTAGTGTAAGAAACTATTACCAAATGGTTGAAGGGTATTTAGAAGTCCTAAAATCCTAAATCAAGGATTTAGTAGTTTAGAAATTGCTAGGCACTTACAGAAATATTTGCATTTCTGTAAAAATGCTCAAATTCTTTGAAAACACCTTCGCTGTCCAGTACATCCATTTTTCTTTCCCGGGTACACACTTAGCCAGTCACTTTCCACCTGTCCCCTCTCATCTAACCCCCACCAGACCTTCATCCCTCTGGTCTATCACAGGGCCTCTTCTTCCTCGTCTTGGCATAATGCAATTTTTGGAAGGAATCCAAAGAACCTTAAAGCTTAGGTATATAAAAAAATTCTGAATTGAAATTGAGGGGACAGGACGGTGCCTGTGGCTTAAGGAATAGGGCACCAGCCCCATATACCTGAAGTGGTGGATTCAAACCAGGCCCCAGCCAAAAACTACAAAAAAAGAAAAGAAAGAAAGAAAAGAAAAATGGAGGGGACAAAAAGAAGGGGGCCCAGGATTTGGATCTAGAATTTTTCCAGCCAGCATCAATCAGATTTTACAGTTATGGAATGCCTCAAGTGGCCATAATGGCAGACATCATTTCCTTAAGGAGGCCCTCTGGCCGGAGTGTGGTCCTTTACCACACTGTGAGGAGCATGTGTTATATGGGGTCAGGAAGTCCATGATCAGAGTAGAGGCAAACAGGTTCTTGCATTTCTAGAAGTCTGCTGTCTGGCCCAAAATGAAACAATACCTTATCTCCCACCCTTTTTACAGTAGCAGATGGGAAGATAGGATTGTTAAATAACAATTATTATTTCCTCTTTAAGTTGTGTATCAGCAGGGCACTGAAATTGGAAAGGTGGAATATGAACTACTTAATTTCTGTGATGTTCTAGAGAAATTCTATTCAAAGATGAGAGAAAACTTACAAGGAATAATTCAAGTCTTCAAGCTAATGAGATAGATACTAGTAATCTGATCTAGAATTTAAAATATATTATTCTGAGTATTGACTTAGAGATGAGTAGAAAGAGTAGATTGTAAATAGAGATTTGTATTAGGCTAAAGTAAATTGAGCTGTCCTTGGCACACTTAATGACTCTTTCATCGAGAAAGTCGTAGGGAATTCCATTTCTGTATCTTTGAAATACTCCTAGAGTATTACACTGACTGAAGGTCATCACCAACTATTCAGGTTTTCCTAGTACATTAGGAAGTGACTTTCTATTCACCTTTCCTATGTGGACAAAGTTATATGTGCCCTGGGAGTTTACTTTTGTAAATATCTGGGTCTCTCTGTATTGGTCTAATAATAGTAGCTAAAAATTATTGGCCACCTTATAACATTTAATAATTCATTTAAAAATCACAATAGTCTTTTAAGGTATTATTATCATCATCTTCATTTTATAAATGAAGAAACTGAAACACAGTTTCACTTCCCAGTCCCATAGCCAGGAAGTAGCAGAGCTGGACTTGAACCATCCTTGTCTGACTTCAGAATCTGCACTTCGCAATTCTCTGTGGCTCATGAGCATGATGAGCTCTCTGTTCTTTTACTTAAAAGAATATTGAGACCTCAGTTAGCTGTCATCTGTGGTAAGGATTGGGGGACAGTGTTGAGAACTGAAGAGTGATTACTTTGGGGATATTCAACAACTCAATCCTCTTGCCAGTTTTGATGTCTCGGTTACAGAGGGAGACAATTCCTCTCTCTCTTGTTCAAAAATATTTGTAGTGAACCGTTTACTGAGGCAGGACTCCAACTACTTGAGAAATGGTTAGGAAGGCCTGAAGACTTACCCGTCAGCAGTTTGCTAAAATGAAGCTCCAGCATCTGATCTTCTTATCAGAATGTCTAGTGAACTAGCCCAATGTACAGGAGTTTTATGGGACAGAAGTTAGTGGAAGGAATCTATTAGCCAGAGTAGTAATATCGCCAAAAATCAACAAAGTAAGAAGATTTAATACTCAGAATTTAGTAGCAAGAGTCCTGGGTTTCCAGAGAAGCAAAATTTGAACAGGTCCTGAAATAAGAAAGACTAGAAGCAAACAGTAGAAAGCAAAGTACAGAGCTAGGGAAACAGATGAGAGCAAGGAGCCTGGGTTCAGCAGTAGATGAAAGGGGAATTTATTTTTTTAATTTAGACAGGATCTTGCTCAGTGGCATCATCGCACTCACTGCAATTTCACATTACTGGGCTCCTGTGACCTTCCTGCCTCAGCTTCTCCAATAACTGGGACTACAGGCGTGTACCACCACGTCTGGCTAATTTTTCTATTTCTTATAGAGACTGGGTCTTGCTTTTTCTCAAGCTGGCCTCAAACTCCTGACCTCTACTGATCCTCCTGCCTTGGTCTCCTGGAGTGCTAGGATTACGGCATGAGCCGTTTCACCTGCTAAGAGGGTGATTCATTCCTTCCTTCCTCTTTATTTTATTTATTTATTTATTTACTCATTCATTTATTTTTTGAGACAGTGTCTCATTTAGTTGCCCTCGGTAGAGTGATGTGGCATCATAACTCACAGCAACCTCAAACTCTTGAGTTCTAGCAATCCTCTTGTCTCAGCTTCCCAAGTAGCTGGAACTATAGGCACCCACCACAACACCTGGCTACTTTTTAGAGACGGGTCTCACTTTGTCCAAGCTGGTCTCATTCTCCTGAGTTCAGGCAATCCACCTGCCTCAGCCTCCTAGAGAGGGTGATTTTTGATGAATACCAAGGGCCTCCCAGAGAGGGTGATTTTTGATGAATACCAAAGTTAAGTGGTTGCAGGAAGTTTCAGCCCTTGTTTCCTGTCCTTTATAGCAGAGTGTGAGGGAGAAACACTTGCATTTAAAGGGTAGGGGATTCTGTTACCTGGCAGGGTTGTGAGTTTCAAGCATTGAGACAAATTGGTAACCATATCTACTGGACTAGGGCCCAATCTTCAAAGCTCCCTAATGCAGAGGAGTCCACCACTGTGTAAACAGATTCTATCTCCCCTTAGTTCCTGGAAACCAGATAGCCTTCATCTCACATCTGCACTCTGTTCTGGGGAAATGAGGGTAAGGTGTTGGGCAGGGTGGAGGAGATGAGTAGTGGGTGTGGCACAGGTGGGTGCCTGCTGTCAGCAGGTGTGGTTTACCTGAGACGGGCACCTGCACATGAAGTTTTAGCCCACAATTCAACAGAGCTGCTGCTGGATGCTGCAGACTTGGCATAGATGTTTGTCAACATTATTGGAGGATTCATTTCCTTTTTCCTACCACCATGATACTTACAAAATTGAACTTTTTCTACTGCCTGATTTTGTAGCCCAGGTCAGTTGACTGGAAGGCCTGAAGACCTACCAGTCAGTAATATTTAGTATTTAGCCAAACTTGAGTCAGATGCTTCAGTTAGCACTTCTGCTTAAGCAGCCTCTGGATCCTTGAATATTGCACCCAAATCACAATGTAGCAGCATTTGTAGACAACTCACCAGCAAACCACCAGAATTTTGCTGTGCATTGGCAGCAGGGCAGGTCATGGGATCATCCCAGCAGGGAGAGGGTATGCGTCTGCTTCAGGATAGTCAGAGAGTGTGTTGCTTTCAAAGATGGGATTGCAGGTTTGAAGTTGCTGTGAGCTATGACACTACGGCACTCTACCAAGTGAGCCTCTGTCTCAAAACAAACAAACAAACAAAAAGCCTGGCAAAAATACAAAGTGAACTAAGCAGAAGGCTTTATTATTTATTTATTTATTTTTAATTATTATTATTATTTTTTGAAACAGAGTCTCATTATGTGTTGCTACTCAGTAGAGTGCCGTAACATCACAGCTCACAGCAACCTCCAAGTCTTGGGCCTAAGTGATTCTCTTGCCTCAGCCTCCCAAGTAACTGGGACTACAGGCTCCTGCCACAACACCCAGCTATTTTTTTTTCTGTTGCAGTTGTCATTGTTGCTTAGCTCGCCCAGGTGGGATTCAAACCCACCAGCCTCCGTGTATGTGGCCGGGGCCATAACCACTGTGCTATGGCACCAAGCCGGCTTTATTATTTATTATAGCATTGTTTGTAATAGCAAAAGATTGAGAGCAAATCAAATGTTATCAGTATGGGATTGGTTGAAAAAACTATGATACACTTGCAAAACAGAGTCCTATACATCAATACAAATGGAAGAGAGGACAATGTCCATAAAGCAGCAGGTTGGCTGGTTCTGAATGGTGCTTATCATAGGCTGCCTTTAGTATAAGAAGCAGGAAGGGATTTAAAAATATGTTCATGTATGTTTATATTTGTAAAAAGGAACTATGGAAAGATAAATGCCAAATCAATAAAATTGGTAACCAAATGGGGAGAAAAGAGTGAAGGGCAGAGCAACAGTGCTTTGGAGAAACAGAAATCAGCCAAGGGGATAGGGAATGTGGGTGGAGGGCATTCCAATATTAATTAGGATGCTCAGGGTATGTCCTGCTGAGAAAATGACTTTGAGTGATGTACCATGCAGAGTAGCAAGTACAAAGGCCCTGAGGCAGCTGTTCTTCAAGGTCTGATTAAACCAGCGGTTCTCAACCTGTGGGTCGTGACCCATGGGAGCTGTATTAAAGGGCCACAGCATTAGGAAGGTTGAGAACCACTGAACTAAACTGAATGAGTATGGGGGACAGGAGAGGAGAGACATGGGAGATGAAAGAAATCAGAGCGATGGAGGGAAGATTCCATAGGACCTGTAGGCAGTTGTAAAGACTGACTTTTACTCTGAGTCAGATAAGAAGACGGGGGACAGGATTCTTTTTTTTTTGAGACAGAGCCTCAAGTTGTCGCCCTGGGTAGAGTGCTGTGGCATCACAGCTCACAGCAACCTCCAACTCCTGGGCTCAAGCGATTCTCCTGCCTCGGCCTCCCAAGTAGCTGAGACTACAGGTGCTCGCCACAACGCCCGGCTATTTTTTGGTTGCAGCCGTCATTGTTGTTTGATGGGCCCAGGCTGGATTCAAACCCACCAGCTCAGGTGTATGTGGCTGGTGCCTTAGTCGCTTGAGCCACAGGCGCCGAGCCTGGATTCTTTTCTTTCTTTCTTTTTTTTTTTTTTGAGAGTCTCATGTTGTTGCCCTCAGTAGAGTGCCCTGGCATCATAGTGTTATAGCTCACAGCAACCTCAAATTCTTGGGCTTGAGTAATCCTTCTGCTTCAGATTCCGGAGTAGCTGGGACTACAGGCACCCGCCACACTGTGGGGCTATTTTTAGAGACACAGTCTGGTCTGGAATTCCTGAGCTCAAGCAGTTCACCTGTCAGCCTCCCGATTACAGGCTGATCCATCCCGCCCAACCTTAAGACAGGGCAGGATTCTGAGCCCCTGAGTGACGGGACCTGATTTACATTTTGACAGGATCCCTTTCTCTGCTTCTTGCATGTTTGCCACACGTTCCATTTCTCCTTATTCTCTCTCAGATTTTCTCTCAAAATCTCTTACTCACAACGTCTGTGTTCCCTTCCTAGTATCAGCTCACATGTGGCTTTTGGTTCAGTGTCGTAACAACTGTTGACATTTCAGTTTGTGTGCCTGCTATGACCTAATCACTCAATCTCTCATGTCCCAATTCCAGATTCTTGGGTGACATATATCAGACTCACATATTCTTAGACTAATATTAGCCCACCATGATTCAACAATCTGAGACCAGGATCAGAAGTAAGCAGAATTCTTTAATACAGCAGAACCTCCGTAGTTGACCACCTCCCTCTGCTGACCACCTCCTGAAGTTAACCTAATTTTCATAGACTGGACATCACATGTACATATCAGTATAATGGGCCTCATTCCTTATGTTGACCACTTCCATGTGTTGACCAGTTTGTTACAGTCCCTTGGATGGTCAACTCACAGATGTTCTACTATATTTCCAAGAGAGAATATGGGCAGAGAGGCATATCAACTTCATTTAAAAACCTCAAATATTTCGGGTTCTTAGTAAATACTTAACAGTCAATGAATGTAGCATATTTGCTAAATGACCTATAATCCTATCCTACTGGGTAATGCTCAGAAACCACTGAATAGTAATAGATGACTTTATACTAAATTATGGCTTTATACCAAAGCAGGACTTCTAAAACTATCTGTGATTGGGACTAGTTTTCTTATTTTTATTTCCAGTCTATAGGAGAATATTTTTGTAAAATACACTAAAAATGAATTCCTAGAAAAATCAAATTTTCAAAAATTGTACAAAGTTGAAAAAACAAAATTTTTTTTTAAATATATGTTCAGTTGCTCCATAACTGCTGAATAAGTGCCCACTGTTGTTTTCTTTTCTTTGGCTGTTTTTTTTTTTTTTTTTATTGTTGGGGATTCATTGAGGGTACAATAAGCCAGGTTACACTGATTGCAATTGTTAGGTAAAGTCCCTCTTGCAATCATGTCTTGCCCCCGTAAAGTGTGACACACACCAAGGCCCCACCCCCCTCCCTCCGTCCCTCTTTCTGCTCCCCCCCAACCTTAATTTTTATTAATTGTCCTCATATGAAAAAACAAATTTTTTTTATTATGAAATTCAGCAGACCGAAAATTGCTATGCCAAATTGCTGTAAGTTTTTTAACGCTTAGTTTTAATTTCTGTACTTAACTCATCACATACCAGTAACAAGCAGTTCCACGCTTTAAAGAGCACTGTACTAAAACTTACTTACCTAAATAGTCATTAAATTTTACAGTAATAATGGCTGATTAATGTTCTTTTTTTTTTTTAAGAGAAAGGGTCTTGCTCTGTCTGTCCAGGCTGGAGTGCAGAGATGCAATCTTAACTCACTACAGCCTTATCTCTTGGGCTCAAGAGATTCTCCCATTCAGTCTCTTAAATGTCTGGGACCACCATAAACAGCTAATTATTTATTTTATTTTTTAAAGAGATAGGGTCTAGCTATGTTGCCCAGGCCAGGCTCAAACTCCTGGCCTCACGGGATCCTTCAGCCTTGGTTTGCCAAAGCACTGAGATTTCAGGAGTGAGCCACCAAGCCTGGCCTTATCTCATATTCTGAGTGAGTATATTAAATAATATGAACTTGTGTAAGTTGTTTTGTTTTTCTGACTTTTCTCATTAAATAAGTTAGTCTTGCATGTAGTGCCCAATGAATATTCGTTGATTGAAATCTTTTCCTAGTTTAGGAATGTTGAGACAGTATGAAGTATTTTCCTAGTTTAGGAATGTATTTGCTCACATGAGAGACAGTGTGTAATTTGTTCTATTTAGCTTCGTTAGTAGATTAGCTCTACTGCTACTTATGTCTGAAATGGTTTGAACTTTCTCTTGGGTTAGAAATGGGAGAAACAAGGGGAAAAAACAGGAATTATCTTTCTTAAAATTTCAGAGACAGAAAGACAAAAAAAGTATTGATTTGGAGAGGAGCTTTCTAAATACTCGTCCTTCACTAAGATCTAAAATCCTCGTTTTGTAATTAATTTGGGGACTATTTTCTTAATTTAGCAAGTACTTAAGTACTTAATTGTTCTAGGCTTTTTATGAAGTTATTCAAACAGATTCAAACCCACTATTATACGGCTTCACCCTCTAAGACAAACAACATATCAACAAGTATAACTCAAGAAACAATAAACAAATACATTGTTGATTTATTTCTAAACAACGGTTCTACAATAATCAAAGAGAGATCACAGAGGAAGCTCACTGTAGTGGCAGTAAGCACTGGCCACAGATTTATCTCCTGTGAGGTAAGTATGTGTTTGACTTCATCACCCACTGTGTCTGGCTAACCAGAATTTCAAATTCATGTACAAATATAATAAAATTTCAAATGGTTATGGGGGAGTTGTCAGTGCATATAATCCTTGATCTCTTAATCAGAGCACTTTACTGCCTTGGAAATTTTTTTTAAGTAGCTGGAAGCGTTCCAAGTTTTGTTTTTATTTATACAGAATCAAAATACTTTAGATTTCCTCCAGCAGGAAAAATATGAACAGTACCCCTGCTTGCCCATTTGCCACAATATGCTCTTTAAAAAGCAGAAAATGAAAAATAAGAAGCCATTTTTTAAAAAATGATTTCAAATTCATCACTGCCAGGATTGATTGATTGATTGATTTTTGAGACAGAATCTCACTCCATTTGTTGTTGTAGGGTTGAGTGCCCCGGGTCATCATAACTCACAACAAACTCAAAATGTTGGGCTCTAATGATCCTCCTGTCTCAGCTTCCTGCATAGGTGGGACTATAGGCACCTGCCAAAATGCCCTGCTAATTTTTCTATTTTTTGTAGAGATGAGCTCTCACTCTTGCTCAGGCTGGTCTGGAAATTCCTGAGCTCAAGGGATCCTCCCTCCTCTGCTTCCCAGAGCTTACAGACCTGAGCCACCATGGTTGGCCCACTGCCAGGAATTTAAATTGTTCTCCTTACTGATTGTTGTGTACGTATTAGAAAGACATATCAGACAGCATGGTGGCTCATGCCTATAAGCCTAGCACCTTGGGAATCTGAGATGGGTAGATTGCTTGACGTCAGGATTTGAAGAACAGACTGAGCAAAAGGGAGACTCCATCCATCTCTATTAAAAACAGAAAAACTAGCCAGGTGTTGTGGTGGGTGCCTGTTGTCCCAGCTACTCAGAAAACTGAGGCAGGAGGATTACTTGAATCCAGGGATCTGCGGTTGCTGTGAGCTACGAGGCCACGACACTCTACCCAGGGTGACAATGAGATTCTGTCTCAAAAATAAATAAAAAATAAGAGAGATATCAATGTTTTTCTCAAGAAAAACAGTCTAATGCTAAAAATTTTTATAAAATACAAATTAATAAATATTCCCTAAATTCATTTGTAAAAAAGGGCTAAACTTACTGCCCTAGCCATTCCAGAGACGTGCCCATGGTGGTGTCTCTCGTCTTTTTATGTTTAGCTTTTCCTTTTCCTCCCTATCTGCGTGTTGGGAAATACTTCTCTGTGTATCTCTTTCATTTCTGCACATCTCCAAGTGAGGCACTGGCTGCCTTTTTCTGGGTTATGTTTTGAAGGATGTTTGTACAGCAACTGCCTTGGACTGGAGATGATGTCTCTCCCTGGAGCAAACAGCAGGGTTGTTTACCATCCAAGTACATAGCTAAAGGTAGTAGCTCCCTCTGGGGCAAAGGTTAGGTATGTTTGGTCACCAGTACAAAAGATACGGATTCTCCAAGCTTCCTTTCTCACCTGTGACACTCCCATTGAGTGTGTAAGCCTAAGCCCCCTGGGTTTTCTTTATGTCACCCTCAGGGAATTTGAGCTTGGAGCCCATGCAAATATTGACACTGACGACTACCATTGCTGTGAATGATGTATCATCCTTTGCCTCTAAGGCTGGAATGTCTTCTGCATATTAAAATCTCCCTTTTATTTAGGCTTAGGCCGTCTTTTGTTACAATCAAAATAGTCCTTATACAGCCAAGAAAATGTGTTTCTTTCTGGAAGTTGAACAATAGGGGGAAATATTTGAGTGGTTTTCTAACTGCTTTCACGCAACAAATATTTGTTGAGCAATTTGTGCACAACATTATTATGTTCCAGGTATTATCTGGATGCTAGGGCTACAATAGTAAACAGCAGGTGCCTCACAGAATTTCAGTTCTTGTAAGGGAAGAGGCCTAAACAGTAAGTAAACCAACACATCATAGTTGCAAACTGTGAGAAGTACTATGAAGAAAACAGAAGAGGGAAGAAGGTGTAAGGAGGGAGGCTATGCTAGATAGAGTGACTGGGGAAGGTCTTTGAGAGAATGACATTTGGGCTGAAGTGTGAAGGATGAGAAGGCAGAATATTGGTACAAATGGAGGAAACAGTAGGTGCCCACGCCTTGGAATGGAAGGAACTCAGGGGATTGTGAAGACGGAGAGAGGTGCAAGCATAAATAAGTATAGTAAGGGGAAGAACGCAGGAGTATGGTGGGAACTTAGGTGGGAAACAGATAATTCAGGGCCTTAGAGGCCAAGGTAGGCATTTGGACTGATTCTTGTGTGTGTACGATGAAAAGCTACTGAGCAGTTTTAAGCACTTGAGTGACAGGACCCAATTCGCATCACAGAAAATGCATTTCTGCTGTTGTGTGAAGTGCGGGCTGGAGGAAAGCAAAAGTGGAAGTGGAAAGGTCAGTTAAGGGGACATATAAAGGGGACCTCCTTTGTCCAGAAGAGAGGTGATGGCGGCCAAGAACAGGTGGTAACAGTGGTGATGGAGAACGTGGGTTTCATGCAGAGGAGGCTGCAATGATGGACAGAGGAGGAGGGTGGGGAGATGAGGGGCAGCCAGGTGGGAGGGCGGGAAGAGAGGTGTGGGGCTGTAGAAATCAAGAGTGCCGCTTGGGGCTGTGTTTGGCTTGCTATTTCTGTGCAAAACCCGAGGGAGATGGAAAGCTGGAGTTAGAAACAAGAGCTAAGTTAAAGATATAAATCGGGGGTTGTCAACATATGAATGCTATTTGGTTCCAGAATCCCAATCTTCAGTCTTCTTTCTGTTTACTCTTTTTCTTAGGCCTTAGTGTCCACCCTCCCCAAACCAGGGAATGCAGGAACATCTGGATCGCCTGCAAACTACACACAGGTCATGGAGACTGGGAACGCCGGGCTTTCTCCCAGTGCCACCATTACTGCTTTTTTCCATGTTGGTGAGTGTCTTCCTACAAGGCGGCCTCCTCCCAGACACCCTGACAGAAAGGAGCCTTTGCTTTCAGCCTCCAATTCAACCTTTAGGGAGGGTTTCTACCAAATAAGGTGGTAGGGTTCTAGGTCCTTTCCCAGAAACAATCCTTCCATGTTCATGTCTGTGAACTGAAATAACATCCTCCCCCAACCAAGTAGACGTGTTTGTTCTATTATTAAGTCTGCTTTTTAGAAACAACTTTAATAGACATATCAATGACATGCCATAATAGTCACCCTTTCAGGTGTACATTTCAAGGAGTTTTAGTAAATATTGCAAAGTTGTGCGACCATCACAACTGTCCACTTACAAAATATTTCCATCTTTCTTCAAAAATCCTTCTTCATGTCCATTTACAGCCACTGCTTGTTCTCTGCTCAGTCCCCAGCAACCATTAATCAATTTTTTGGTATTACAGATTGGCCATTTGCAGACATTTCATAAATGAAACATACGTACAGTCTTTTGTGTCTGGCCCTTTTTGCTAAGCGTAATGTTTTTGAATTTCATCCAAATTGTAGCCTATGTCAGTATTTCATTCTTTTTTTATTGCTGAGTTGTATTCTGTTCTATGGGTATAGGACATTTGGTTTATCCGTTCACCTGTTGGTGGCCATTTGGGTTGATTCCATGATTTTGCTATTATGAATAATGCTGCAGAAATAACATTCTCATTCACCAAGCTCACTCAGATGTGGGAAGAATTATTTAATGTTTAAAATTGCAGGGCAAAGAAGGAAATTTTTTTCTGTTTTCCAATTTCTCAGAAATTTGGCTACTTTTTTTATTGTTTGGGATTTATCGAGGGTACAAAGAATTAGGTTACACTGATCACATTTGTTAGATAAAGTCCCTCTTATAATTGTGTCCCACCCCTAACAGGTGTGCCATACACTGTGGCCCCCACCCTCCTCCTTCCTCCCCTCTCCCCACTCCCTCATTTGAAATTTGGCTATATTGTGTTTATAGTTTTAAAAATAAATTTCATCTCCACTCCCACTGCTTCACTTGACTAGCCAAAAAGAAATAAAAAAGAAAAAAATAAATTTTACTCATTTGGTTTAAATTTTATGATGGAGTTGTTCAGTTGTAGACAAAGGTATAAAATGTATAATAACAAATGGTCGCATGCCTACTGGAGCTCAAGAAATATGAGTCTATCTCTCTCTAGTAGATAGCCAATACTGTAAATTTGTGTTTATCATCCCTATTCATTTATACATTCATTTACTGATATGTATACATTCTTATACAATATAGGGTATTGTTTTGCAAGACTTTAGACTGAATATATACTACATAAAAATAATGGTGCCATGTACTTCCCTTAGGACTCTGGTACTAACCCATTTTAATTTTCACAATAACCATAGGAACAAATATTATCTCAACTTTATGGACAAGAAAACTGAGGCCAATTGTGGTTAAGTGATTTGCCCAGGGATCACAGTTAGTAAGTTGTGGAGGTAGGTTTGGACCAGTCTCACTCCAAGTCATCTGCCATTAATATCCAGACGATTCTTACCATGAAGAAATGAAGTTCCAATGTTACCAGATCTTTTTCAGAAAAATCTAGAAATTCAGATTTTCAGGTAAAATTCTCCCACTGTCCAACGTTGGCAACTAACTAAATAAAGGCAACAGTGATATTCTACAACTTCAACGAACTTAGGGGGCTGGAAGGGTCTGGTGGGCGCCATTTTGCCAGCTCTACCCTAAAGAGAGTTTTGGATTGGCCGGTTGGTTCCCAGACCTTTGCAGAATTGACAATGCAAAGTTAAGAAAATGGAAGGGAAAAACAAGATCTGGGACGTGAGATAGAAGAAACCTAGCTGAACAAGGCAAGATGATTGAGGGAACAAAGAACTGGTTAGTAGAGAGAGAGAAAGGAAGGTGGAACCCAGAGTTGGGTCCCCGAGGTGAGGGATTGTGAGGATGAGGGTCCAGAGAAGCTGCAGTAGAGGGAAAGCTTCCCGGCGTAGAAGTGGGTGAGGGAAGGGAGATGAATAGGTGCGGGTGAATATGCTTCATAAGGGATCCCAGTTAGCAGTACTCTTCAGAGGAATTAGATGAACATTGCAACTCTTTATAAAGTACTTTTTGGATGCAGGATTGGGTTTTTCTTTTCTTTTTTAATTTCAGATTAATGTGAGGGTACGAACAATTAGGTTACAATGTTTGCATTTGTTGGGTGGAGTCCCCTCTGTGCTTTCTCTCTCATACACTGAAAGTGAACTCAAAGGCAGTTTGCTTCTCAATTATGAGTCCACACTGCCCTGCCTCCTCCCCAGCTCAGAGGAGCTGAGTGATCAGGTGTAATGATGGACGTGGGGTTGTAGGCATGGAGGGTGGAAGAGAGAGATTACCAGCACCTCCAAAGTACAGCTCATGGAGGGCTGTCAACCTTCTCACCAGTGAGGCACCTTACTCCACTAGCCTTCGTCCTCCCTCCCCCACCTCTCCCAGCTGCTTTCCTTTCTCCTGGGCTTTTCTTCTTGCACCAATCTCTCCTCCTTTTGTCCTATTGTGGGAAGACAGGACTTAGAATGCTCAAGTGATCCCTTCTTATACCTTTCCATTTACTCTACACCCCTACTCCTAAAAAGAATATACTTTTTGACCTCATGAATGTTTCCAGTGCTTCCTAGGGTTCGCAGATTGAAATGTCTGTGGGACTCAGAAAAGCAATTGAGGAGGACTGGGCAAGGTTCATGGGCAAGTGGGGTGATGTCCCATAACAGGGCGTGGCTGCCCTACGTTCTTCCCCTCCCCCAACTTGAATTCAATTGAGTTAGGATTGAGCTTTTAAAATGTGATTTCATGTACAGACCAGGTCACTTTGGGCCCTAGGAATTAGTAAGAATAGGTAGGATTCTTGATTGCAAATAGCAGAAAACAACACTAGGTAAATAAGAAAGAAACTAATTGTTTGGAAGGATATTGGGCATATCAAAGACTCATTGGGAGAACTGGAGAAGCAGGCTCAGAAAATGAACAGGAACTCAGGGGATTAGGCATCCTGGGACTTAGCCAGGTGATGCCTCTGGAATAGAGTCTTGTCCCTTGCTCGCTGTCACCCCTTGACTCTGTCCTCATTGTGGTCCCTCCACCCAACATTGCCAAAAGCAAGGGAATTAATGCTGTACTACACTGTCCTGGGTTCTTTGCTGTCAAAGTCCTGAGTGAGTAGCAGCTTCCAGATGGCTGGCCATAGGCCATGTGCCTGCTCCCTAGTCGTGAGGAATCTACAGAACAGGTGTCAGCTCTTTTTGGCTTCCTTAGTAGGAGGCAAGGCCTGCCTTCTGCCAAAAGTCATGCAGATTTATACCTCACTCAAAGCAATGCCTGGTCTGAAAGGATGATTAGGCGGTGACCAGTATGTCAGGCAGGATAGGGTCCATTACTCTGCAGGAACAAATGACTCCCAAATCCCAGAGGATTACAACCACAGAGGCTTCTCCCTCATGGCCTTGCAGGTTGCCACTATTGTCTTCACTTTAGGACTCAAGCTGATGCAGCTGCCTCCCTCTAAAGCATTACTGATCACTTAACAGGGAAAAAAAGAAAATCAAAAAGAACTTAGCCAGTCACACTCAGGCTCTTAAAACTTCTGCTTGGAAGTTGTAAACATAACTTCTGCTCAAATATCACTGGCCAAAACAAATCATATGGCCAAACCTGATTTCTGTGTAGTAAGGAAGTATGCTATTGCCCCAGGGAGGAACAGTTAGCATTTTTGAAAAATAATAAGAATAGGGCGGCACCTGTGGCTCAGCGGGTAGGGCGCCAGCCCCATATACCGAGGGTGGCGGGTTCAAACCCAGCCCCAGCCAAACTGCAACAAAAAAATAGCCGGGCGTTGTGGCGGGCGCCTGTAGTCCCAGCTGCTCGGGAGGCTGAGGCAAGAGAATTGCTTAAGCCCAAGGATTTGGAGGTTGCTGTGAGCTGTGTGACGCCACGGCATTCTACCGAGGGCGATAAGGTGAGACTCTGTCTCTACAAAAAAAAAAAAAAAAAGAAAAATAATAAGAATATTTTGACTAGAATACTACCTTAGTCACTATCAAGAAGACAGGAAAGGGATGCTGGGTAGTGGGATAAGCAAATTAGAGGCAGGACAGAGGATGGTGTTGGAGCCGTAATAACAGGTGCAGCACAAGTCAGGCAACCCGACCCTTGTTCAGTAGGCAATAAGGCGTCCTTGAGGACCATTAGATGGAGGGGAAATGAGTAGATTTGTGTTTCAGACAGATTGCCTTTGCATGAAGGATGGAATTGAAGATTTTTTGGGAGGCTATTGTGTTTACTCAGGTGAAAGGTGACAACAGCCTGAACTAGACAATCTAATAGGGGTAGAGAGGTGGTGACAGAGAGAGGGCAGAGTGGCTGTATTTGTTGATTGATCTGATGTGAAGGGTGAGAAAAAAGGAGGAAGGAAGGGAGGATGGAGGGTCCCAAGTGTCCAGCCTGGGCAATTTAATGTTCTCACCTTCCTACCAAATAACAAATTTGAACAATAGAATTTGAAAATCACCATTTAGTAACAACCATAGTATTAGCTGATTCAGGCAAAATAGTGAGTGAAAGCTTGATGAGAAACAGGATATTTACATAGTCCCAAAATATCTCTCTACGAAATTATTATTAATTACATATTAATTGACCATTAAGAATATGTATTTAGATTAATAGTGGACAAAATGATAAAGGTTAATTCACCAGTAAATGGGGAAAATTGACGTTGAACACCTCCTGCTATGTTGCACTGAGAGCACAGCATCACTTCTGGGACGTTCCTGTGCCCCAAATCACATGTTCAGTCACGAGGAGATACCGGACAAACCCAACTGAGGGTCGTCTAAAGTATCAGAAAAGTCGAAAGACAGAGGCAGCCTGCGGAGTTGCCCAGACTGAAGAAGATGCAGGACAATTAAATGCGGAGGATGACCCTGGATCAGGTCTTGGAACAGAAAGAAAAAAGGGAAAGAGGAAAAGAATGTTTAAAATTGTTTTGTTCTTGTTGATTTTCGTTGTTTCTTATTTTGTTTTGCTGTATGTTTGATTATATTATTGGGACAATTGGTGAAATTTTAATGGGCATTAGATAGCATTGTATCAAGGGTAATTTACTGATTTTGATAGGTATACTATATTTTGTGTATATGGCCAAGGGGACATTATATCTATAACTCACACTTAAATGGTTTAGAAAATTAAATATAGCTGTGTATGGTGGTTCATACCTATAATCTTAGCACTCTGGGAAGCCGAGGTGGGTGGATGGCTTGAGCTCATGAGTTCGAGACCAGCCTGAGCCAGAGTGAGACCCATCTCTAAAAATAGCCGGGTGTTGTGGCAGGCTCCTGTAGCCCCAGCTACTCAGAAGGCTGAGGCAAGAGTATTGCTTGAGACCAAGAGTTTTGAGGTTGATGTGAGCTACGACACAACAGCACTCTACCCAGGGTGACAGAATAAGACTATGTCTCAGAAAAAAAAAAGAAAGACAATTATATATGAGTTATCCATATATATGTATGTGTGTGTGTGTATATGTGTATATATGCATATTTGTAGATATGGAAATAGAGATAATGGAGGGAGACAGATTAGTAAATTGTTAATAAATGGTAAACCTGGGTTCTGGGTGAAAGATATACAGAATTTCTTTGTATCATTTTGAAATTGTCTCAAAAAATTACAATAGATAGCATGGATATTATGTGAAATAATTAAAAATAGTAAGACTGAATTGAAAATATATCATCAGAAAAATACTCCTGACACAGTATTAGCGATAGATATTGCTACAAACTGATTAAAGTAAGGGTCTGGGGACAGCAAGCCTCACAGATGTGTCCCCAGGGGCAATGCAGCACAGCCGTGGGGGGCAAATGTGGCTGCGGGGTCCGGACTACAATTGCTGAGGAGGCTCTGGTGACTAGTACTGGTCCCTTCCTCCAGTGGACCCATCAGAAGTAAAAAGGGAAATGCAACTAAGTGTCAGAGGACAACTCAGTTAACTACTCAAAAGCCGGGAGGCACCATCTAGTGGCAAGAAGGTGTTTTTTCCCCCCCAGTTGTGTAATAATTGTCAAATTCAAACTACTTGGGCCAATTTGCACTCTTACCAGCAGGGTGAGAGAGTTTCCAATGTTCTACATTTTTGCCAAACTTGCTATTTTATCATTTGAATGAATATGGAATAAGTATTTCCTATAAACTGATTTAGAGGCTTGTTTTAGATTCAGTTGTATTTATTAATTTATTTAGGGCAAGAACACTTCGAACACGATGGTGTATATACCTCAACTGTATCTCATCCAGAGGCAAATATTGTCTGGGAGTCAATCAATGGGTTCAAATGTAGTGACCTGATTCACTGAGAGATAAACTAGTAAGGTTTCTTATCAACCTTTCACCTAATGGTTTTAGAACGATCATTTCATAAAAGGTTTGAAAAATAAAAATTTTATAATTTTATCATTTCCTCTGTATTTATTAACTGTAATTCTTCTATAAAGACTTTTTTGTCATCAATCATTAGGTACCTTCAAATTTAGCCCACATAAGAAAAGCAGGGTAAATGTTTGATAATTCATATTTATCAATTTTTAAAATAATGGGTTGGTATCCTAGCAATGTGGTGAGGAAATACATGGTTTTCTTTCTTTTTTTTTTTTCTTTTTTTTTTGTAGAGACAGAGTCTCACTTTATGGCCCTTGGTAGAGTGCCGTGGCCTCACACAGCTCACAGCAACCTCCAACTCCTGGGCTTAAGTGATTCTCTTGCCTCAGCCTCCCGAGTAGCTGGGACTACAGGCGCCCGCCACAACGCCCGGCTATTTTTTGGTTGCAGTTTGGCCGGGGCCGGGTTTGAACCCGTCACCCTCGGTATATGGGGCCGGCGCCCTACCGACTGAGCCACAGGCGCCGCCCGGAAATACATTGTTTTCAATAAAGAATTATTAAGGGCTGGGTGTGGCGGCTCATGCCTGTAATCCTAGCACTGTTGAGGCTGAGGTGGGAGGATCACTTGAGGTCAGCAATTCTAGACCAGCCCAGTAGACTAATGGGTCTTAATCTGTTGAGTGTAGCTATATAGGAATACTGTGTCAACAGAAAGGATGCCATGCTCCTTCAAAGAGGTTTATTCTGAGCCAAATTTGAGGACCATGACCCAGAGCCACACCCAAGAAGCCTTGAGCAAGTGGACTTCTGGTGACGGGGTGACAGTTTGGTTTATACATTTTAGGGAGACCGGAATTACAGGTGAGGTCATAAATCAATACATGGAAAACATACATTGGTTTGGCCAAAAAAGGTGGGACATTTGGCAGCGGGAGCGTACAGGTTACAGATGGGTTTGAAGATTCTTTAACTGACAATTAGCTGAAAGAGTCAGGCTTGGTCTAAAAAAGACCAGGAGTTAGAGAAAAGGAATACTTAAGATAAATGGTCTGTTAATCAGAGTATTGACAGACTCGGTTAAATTCATTTGTTTCAATATGTTATGCATATTGAGAATCTGCAGGGAGGTCTTGCATACCCGCCCCGGGCCTGTTAGAGAGTCACAAAGGATGTCCCTAAGAAGGGGAGGAGCATGAGGAGCCTGTCTGAGCTTCTTTCTCAGGGCCAGCAACTCAGTTTGGGGATCTTCTTGGCCAAGAGGGGGTCCAGCCAGTCAGTCGCTGAGGAGGGAGCCTTAAGATTTCATTTTAGTTCACAGCAGGGGAAAGAGGTTTATTTGACTCATGATTCTGCAGACTGTGCAAGGAACACACACGGGCACCTGCAGGGAGGCTGCTTCCCTTGGCGGGAAGGGGAAAGGGGAGCTGGCAGGTACAGAGATCACCTGGCAAGGGAGGCAGCAAGAGTGTAGAGGTGCCAGGCTGTTTGCAACAACCAGCTCTCTCTGCAATTGGGAACATATTCACCCTCAAGGAAGGGCACTAATCTATACGTGAGAGATCTGTCCCATTGGGTCTCAGTTCCAACACTGCGATCAAATTTCTCCAGGAGTTGGTATCCTAGCGGTGTGGTCAACAAATACATTGTTTTAAATAAAGAATTATTAAGGGCTGGGTGTGGTGGCTCACGCCTGTAATCCTAGCACTGTTGAGGCTGAGGTGGGTGGATCACTTGAGGTCAGCAATTCTAGACCAGCCTGAGCAAGAGACCCTGTTTCTACTAAAAATAGAAAAATTAGCTGGGTGCCATGGTGGGCATCACTCAGGTGGCTGCGGAGGAGCCTCGCTTGAGCCTAGGAGTTGGAGGTGACAGTGAGCTAGATTTTATGCCACTGCACTCCAATCTGGGTGACAGAGCAAGACTCTGTGTAAAAAAGAAAAAAGACCTCTGGGGATTTTTGTATGTTTGATTTATATTCATTGAAGTCACTATCCCTTTTAAAAAAATTATTGAGGTGGGGCGGTGCCTGTGGCTCAAAGGTGTAGGGCGCCGGCCCCATATGCGAGAGGAGGTGGGTTCAAACCCAGCCCCGGTCAAAAACTGCAAAAAAAAAAAAAAAAGGCTAAGGCAAGAGGATTACTTGAACTGAAGAGTTTGAGGTTGCTGTGAGCTATGACACCACAGCTCTTTACCCAAGGCACAGAGAGAGACTCTGTCTCAAAAAAAAAAAAAAATTATTGAGATATACCTTACATGCAATAAAATGCACCAATTTCAAAAGCGTGCAATTGAAGAAGTTTTGAGGAGGCACAGACCGTTGGGTAGCCACCCCCATAGTGAGGACCTAGAACATTTCCGTCTCTCTAGAATTTCTCTGCCCTCCGCAGTCAGTCTTATCCCCACCCCATCGGTGGCCCTGGGTATCCACCGATCTGCTTCATGTCCCTATAGATTAGATTTCCTTTTGTAGAAAGTCCTAAGCTATACACAGAATCATGTCCCTGAATTCTTCTAATCAATTGAATCCTATGAAGTGTCTTGTTATTCTTTTGATGCTCAAATTGTTGCCATTTTGGGCCAGGGGAGCCTTTCAGTTTCACTCTTTTACCATTTTGGTATACCCTGGTGGTCTCTGAAGGCTTCCTGAACTTCAGGCACTACAAGTGGTCCCAGGCTTATCATGTATATTTCCTCTTCTGGATCTGATATTTCTTCAAGCCCCTGTTCCATTGGTCTATCGAGACTATCATCTGAGCGCTAGGGGTAATCATTGCTATTAAGTTATTACCACTTTCAGATCTTTTCGGTAGACAGGAAATAAGTGTTTTTTAGAAAGATAAAAGTAAATAATGAGTTTACACAGATATTTTTTATTTACATTAAAGATAACATTCACTTCACTTTTTATTTTGTATTTTCTCTTTATTCTTTTAAACTAAAAATCTTGATTTTAAATAACATTAACTTTTTTTGCTCTTTGCTACTATAGAAATAGTATATATTCAATATATGGCAAGTGTATTATTTTCTCTCTCTCTCTTCCTTTCTCTCTCTCTCTCTTTCTGAGATGGGATCTCACTACGTCGGCCAGGCTGGAGGGCAGTGGCTATTCACAGGTGTGATCACCACACACTCTAACCTTGAACTCCTGGCCTCGGTCTTCCTCCCTCAGCCTCCCCAGTGGCTGGGACCACAGGGTCCCAGGGCGCATGCCACCATGCCCACCAACATTGTATGTATTTTTAAAATAATAATTTCAAAATAGCAACTCTACTACCCTGTTTCCCTGAAAATAAGACAGTGTCTTATATTAATTTTTGCTCCCAAAGATGCACTAGGTCTTCTTTTCTGGGGACGTCTTATTTTTCTGTGAAGAAGAATACGTACACATTTATTGTTCACCTCGACCCGACCGCTCTGATCCTCCTGTTCTACACGCATCTGCCAAAGTCTCCTCCTCTCTCCTGCGCCCCCTCCCCGCGTCACCGCTCACTTGGACCTCCGCTCCCCTCCACACGGCAGTGACGTCAGGACTCTGCATAACGTCACTGGTTGCTAGATGCCAGTCGGGGGGCCCTAGCAACCAGTTTACGGTAAATTAATTTTCATTCCGAGACAGAGCCGGGGGGGGGGGGGGGCTTATTTTCGGAGGGATGCTTTATATTTCACCCAGAAGGAAACCTGTAAGTAGGTCTTATTTTAGGAGGATGTTTTATTTCCGGGGAAACACGGTATTGTCATTAACAATAAAACGATGAAACATAGGTTAAGCTTTCTTTGCAATCTTTTAGTCTTTATAGTGTTTTTCAACCTTTTAAAATTTCATAGCACACTTGAACCTATATAGTTAAACTTCTTAAATTATGCACACTTAAAATTAGGCACACTTACATTATGTTGATTAAAAAAAGGGTGAAAGGTTTGGTGCCCCTAGCACAGTGGTTATGGTGCCAGCCACATACACCGAGGCTGGAGGGCCAGCTAAAACAGCAATAACAACTGCAACAACAAAAAAAACAACTGGGCGAGGTGTTGCCTGTGGCTCAAAGGAGTAGGGCACTGGCTCCATATACTGGAGGTGCTGGGTTCAAACCCAGCCCCGGCCAAAAACAAAAAAAACAACAGGGTGTTGTGGAGGGTGCCTATAGTCCCAGTTACTTGGGTGGCTGAGACAAGAGAATCGTTGAACCCCAAGAGTTGGAGGTTGCTGTGAGCTGTGACGATACAGCACTCTACCGAAGGCGACATAGTGACACTGTCTCAAAAAAAAAAAGAGTGAAAAAAAAAAAGAATGTACTTACTGTGCTTTGAACTTCTTTCAAAAATAATTCAATTAATGATCTTTAAAAATTTTCACAGCACATCTAAAATCCTCTCATGCCACACTGTTTGACAATCACTGCTTCAGCATATGTCTCACAAAAAAATAAAAGGCAAATCCTGTTTTCACAGCCACTTGAAATAGTCCTTTCATCATGCCACCAACTTGATATGGAGCCAAATTCATTTGTTTCAATTGGCTTAGATGTTTAGGGAATGCTTTGTTCTTTTGTTTTCCTTTTAAATTAATTTTGTTTAACTCATTAATAATCACAGTTACATGACTCCAAAGTCAAAATCATATACAAATTTCATTCGGGATGGTTTATTTTTATCCCTGTCCCCTGGCTTTATTTTTTTAAAATAATAAATTTAATTTTTTAAAATTGTTTTGGGCTGGGTGTGGTTGCCCACACCTGTAATCTCAGCACTCTGAGAGGCCAAGGTGGGTGGATTGTTTGAGCTCAGGAGTTCAAGACCAGCCAGAGCAAGAGTGAGACCCCCATCTCTAAAAAAATAGCTGAGCTTTGTGGTGGGCACTTATAGTCCCAGCTACTAGGGAGGCTGAGGCAAGAGGATCTCTTGAGCCCAAGAGTTTGAGCTATGACGTGAGCTATGACGCCATGGCATTCTACCAAGGGTGGCTGCAAAGTGAAACTCTGTCTCAAAAAAAAATAAATAATAATAAAATAAAACAGTTTTGGGTTTACAGAAAAATGAACACAAAGTACAGAGTTCCCATACGCTCCCTTACCCTTCTGCACCTGCCTACACCCACTTCTTCTTCCCACTGTTATTAATTTGCATTATTGCAGTACATGTTACGATTGATGAGCCAACTTTCACACGCTATTTTTTTTTTTTTTTTGTAGAGACAGAGTCTCACTTTATGGCCCTTGGTAGAGTACCGTGGCCTCACACAGCTCACAGCAACCTCCAACCCCTGGGCTTAAGCGATTCTCTTGCCTCAGCCTCCCGAGTAGCTGGGACTACAGGCGCCCGCCACAACGCCCAGCTATTTTTTGGTTGCAGTTTGGCCGGGGCCGGGTTTGAACCCGCCACCCTCGGTATATGGGGCCGGCGCCTTACCGACTGAGCCACAGGCGCTGCCCCCACACACTATTATTAACCAAAGAAAGACCATGGTTTACATTAGGATTCATTCTTTGGGCTGTACTGTCCGGCCGGGACTGGCCAGGTCTCCGGCCCCGGCCTATGAAACTGTCTGGATGCGGACTGCTGTGCTACCTCGCTCGGGAACAACTCCCCTTAGGTGCCAGAGATCAATTCGTCTTAGCAGGAGAGAGAGATACACACAGTGTTCGAGGGAGGGGAACAGTCTTAGTAGGAGAGCCAATTTTAGCAGTCTTTATGGAAGGGAGGAGCAAAGACTCTCTTTTGCTCCTCCCTCTCTGAGCAGGAGGAGCAAAAGAATTAGAGTGAGCCAGTCCATAAGAGAATGAATGAACCCTGACTAACCTCTCCTGCAGCTACTTATGGAAGTGATCCCGTGGCTATTTGCACCACAGGTGTGGAGACTGCCAAGCACTGATGCTCATGTTCTCATGTTAAGGACAGCCGAACCCTTCCATGCCCTTATCACCAACGTGTTATCGAGATGTTACATCACAGGTGTTTCTTACAGTTATAGAGCATTCAAAGCTTAACTCTCACTGCTCCTTCCCTTGAATCATCTGGTCTCCTACATTGTACATTCTATAATGTGGATTTTGACAAATGTTTGACGACGCATCCACCATTACAATAGCATACAGAGTAGTTAAAATCACCTAACTTCCACCTGTTCATCTCTCTCTTCTGTCCCCCTAAATCCCTAGCAACCAATGAACTTTTTCTTGTCTCCATAGTTTCCCCTTTTCTATAATGTCATATACCAGCGGTTCTCAACCTGTGGGTCACAACCCCTTTTTAACAATGAAAATACATCGAGGCATTAGGAAGGTTGAGAACCACTGTCATATACAGTAGTGCTCCCTTATCCTTGGAGAATATATTCCAAGACCTATGGTAGATTGGTGAAACCACAGATAGTATGAACCCTATATATACTGTGACAAAGTTTAATTTATAAATTAAGTACAGTAAGACATTAACAATAATAAAATAAAACAATTATACTGTGATAAAGGTTATGTGAATGTGGCCTCTCTTCTCTCTCTAAATATCTTATTGTACTATATTCACCCTTCTTCTATCTGTCAGTCTGATCACAAGAACAGCTACTAAGTGATGAACGTACATGCTCTAGCGCAGTGGTTCTCAACCTTCCTAATGCTGCAATGTATTTTCGTTGTTAACAAGGGGTGGTGACCCACAGGCTGAGAACCACTGCTCTAGTGTATACAGCATGGATATACTGGGCAAAGGAATGGTTCAAGCCCAGAGCAGGACGAAGAGGCATAATGCAAGATTTCCTGATGCTACTCAGAGTGGTCGTTCTTTTGATGCTTAAGAATTTAAAACACAAATTACTTCCTAGAAATTTGCATTTAATATTTTCAGACCTCGGTTTACTGCGGTTAACTGAACCTGCAGAAAGTGAAAAGAAACCATGGGTAAAGGAGGGACTCCTGGGCTGGACTAGCCTGTTCAGACTGGCTTCTTGCACTTAGAAGTATGCATATAAGGTTCCTCCATGTCTTTTTCTGGCATGGTAGCTCATTCCTTTTTAGTGCTGAATAATATTTCATTGTATGGATGTATCACAGTTCATTAATTCATCTACCTCTTTCAAGTTTTGGCAATTATAAATAAAGTGGCTATAAACACCCATCTGCAGGTTTTTGTGTGGATATAAGTTTTCTTTTTTTTTTTTTTTTTTTTTTTTTTTGGCCGGGGCTGGGCTTGAACCCGCCACCTCCGGCATATGGGACCGGCGCCCTACCCGTTGAGCCACAGGCGCCGCCCTGGATATAAGTTTTCAACTCATTTGTATAAATACTAAGGAGCATGATTACTGGATCTTATGATGAGAGCGTGCTTGGTTTTGTAAGAAACTGCCAAACTGTCTCCCTAAGTGGCTGTACTATTTTGCTTTTCCACCAGCAACAAATGGGAGTTTCTCCTGCTCCATATCCTCACAAGCTTTTGGTGTTGTCAGCTGTCTCAGATTTTAGCCATTCTAATATGTGTACAATGGTATCTGAGTGTCGTTTTAATTTAATTGTGTACTGATGCATGATGTTGAACATCTTTTCTTTATGCCAGTCATTTTCTGCTTTCTATTTTTTTCTTTCCTCTATAGATATCCATTTTTTAAAATTGGAGTTTGGTTTATCTTTTTGTTATCACTTTTTAAAAATGTATATATATGTACACATATTTATAGGTCCTTTTTCTTACACAAAAAGTAGCATGCTGTACACATTTCATAGAGTATTTTTTTTTTTTTTGTAGAGACAGAGCCTCAAGCTGTCACCCTGGGTGGAGTGCTATGACATCACAGCTCACAGCAACCTCCAGCTCCTGGGCTCAAGCAATTCTCTTGCCTCAGCCTCCCAAGTTGCTGGTACTACAAGGCACCCGCCATAACGCCCGGCTATTTTTTGGTTGCAGCCGTCATTGTTGTGTGGCAGGCCCGGGCTGGATTTGAACCTGCCAGCTGAGGTGTATGTGGCTGGTGCTTTGGCTGCTTGAGCCACAGGCTCCGAGCTTATAGAGTATTTTTTACAGCAGCATAGTACTTCATCATATTGAGGTACCATTATTTCTTTAGCTAGTCTCTTATCAATGGATACCTAGATTGTTTTCCATCTTCTGCTATTACAAATGGTAGTACCACGGATAACCTTGTACACTACATCATTTCATATTTCTGCATATGTATTTTTTCTTTTTCTATTTTTTTTTATTAAATCATAGCTGTGTACATTAACGCAATCATGGAGCACCATACACTGGTTTTATAGATCATTGGACAGATTTTCATCACACTGGTTAACATAGCCTTCCTGGCATTTTCTTAGTTATTGTGTTAAGACATTTATATTCTACATTTACTAAGTTTCACATGTACCCTTGTAAGATGCACTGCAGGTGTAATCCCACCAATCACCCTCCCTCCGCCCATCCTACCCCCTCCCTCACCTCCTTCTCCCCCTTCCCCATATTCTTAGGTTATAACTGGGTTATAGCTTTCATATGAAAGCCATAAATTAGTTACATAGCAGGGCTGAGTACATTGGATACTTTTTCTTCCATTCTTGAGATACTTTACTAAGAAGAATATGTTCCAGCTCCATCCATGTAAACATGAAAGAGGTAAAGTCTCCATCTTTCTTTAAGGCTGCATAATATTCCATGGTGTACATATACCACAATTTATTAATCCATTCGTGGATCGATGGGCACTTGGGCTTTTTCCATGACTTAGCAATTATGAATTGAGCTGCAATAAACATTCTGGTACAAATATCTTCATTATAATGTGATTTTTGGACTTCTGGATATATACCTAGTAGAGGAATTTTAGGATTGAATGGCAGATCTATTTTTAGATCTCTAAGTGTTCTCCAAACATCTTTCCAAAAGGAATGTATTAATTTGCATTCCCACCAGCAGTGTAGAAGTGTTCCCTTTTCGGGCGGCGCCTGTGGCTCAGTGAGTAGGGCGCCGGCCCCATATGCCGAGGGTGGCGGGTTCAAACCCAGCCCCGGCCAAACTGCAATAAAAAAAAAAAAATAGCCGGGCGTTGTGGCGGGCGCCTGTAGTCCCAGCTGCTCGGGAGGCTGAGGCAAGAGAATGGCGTAAGCCCAAGAGTTAGAGGTTGCTGTGAGCCGTGTGACGCCACGGCACTCTACCAGAGGGTGGTACAGTGAGACTCTGTCTCTACAAAAAAAAAAAAAAAAAAAAAAGAAGTGTTCCCTTTTCTCCACATCCATGCCAACATCTCTGGTTTTGGGATTTTGTGATATGGGCTAATCTTACTGGAGTTAGATGATATCTCAAAGTGGTTTTGATTTGCATTTTTCTGATGATTAAGGATGATGAGCATTTTTTCATATGTCTGTAGACCGTATGCCTGTCTTCTTCAGAGAAGACTTCAGAGAAGTTTCTCTTCAAGTCCCTTGCCCAGCCTGCGATGGGATCACTTGTTCTTTTCTTGCTTATACGTTTGAGTTCTCTGTGGATTCTGGTTATTAAACCTTTGTCGGAGACATAACCTGCAAATATCTTCTCCCATTCTGAGGGCTGTTTGTTTGCATTACTGACTGTGTTCTTGGCTGTGCAGAAGCTTTTTAGTTTGATCAGGTCCCAGCAGTGTATTTTTGAAGCTGCTTCAATTGCCCGGGGGGTCCTCCTCATGAAATACTCGCCCAGACTGATTTCTTCAAGGGTTTTCCCTGCAATCTCTTCTAATATTTTTATAGTTTCATGTCTTAAGTTTAAATCTTTAATCCAGTGAGAGTCTATCTTAGTTAATGGTGAAAGGTGTGGGTCCAGTTTGAGTCTTCTACAGGTTTCCAGCCAGTTCACCTAGCATCATTTGTTAAAAAGGTAATCTTTTCCCCACTGAATGTTTTTAATTGGCTTTTTTTTTTTTTTTAGAATTTTAAATACTGCATAGAAAACACAGGGTTAATAACAACCACTATTTACTTAGCACTTTTTATATGCAATGTCATGACAGTCATGGCAAGCAGAATTCATGCCCATTTTATCCCAAGAAAAAAAACTGAAGCTCAGAGAATCAGAGCATTGCTGAAGCTGGAATTAGAATTCCAGGCTATCAACTCCAAAGTCTGCTCTGAACCATCATACATGGATTATACTATCTTTCAAACATATCTTTTAAAATCCTAGTTTCCCAAAACAGAAAACCTAAATGGTCACATCTTTTGTAGATAAAGACCTGTTATTTACCTAATAAATTTAACCACTTTCTATAAAGTTTCTTGTCTGAAGGAGACTGGCAGCATTACTACTTACAGTCATACTGCTAATCAACCTTCAACTATCTGTATAGCACATAAGTTTAATTGGCTTGTCAAAGATCAAATAATGGTAAGTAGCTGGGTTCATCTCTTGGTTCTCTATTCTGTTCCAGACATCTACTTCTCTGTTTTTGTGCCAATACCATGCTGTTTTGATCACTATCGATTTATAGTATAGTCTGAGGTCTGGTAGTGTGATTCCTCCTGCTTTGTTTTTATTTCTGAGTAATGTCTTGGCTATTCGAGGTTTTTTCTGATTCCATATAAAACGAAGTATTATTTTTTCAAGATCTTTAAAGTATGACAGTGGAGCTTTAATAGGGGTTGCATTAAAATTGTATATTGCTTTGGGTAGTATGGACATTTTAACAATGTTGATTCTTCCCAGCCATGAACATGGTATATTTTTCCATTTGTTGACATTTTCAACTATTTCTTTTCTTAGAGTTTCATAGTTCTCTTTATAGAGATCTTTCACGTCCTTTGTTAGATAAACTCCCAAATATTTCATCTTCTTTGGCACTACTGTGAATGGAATAGAGTCCTTAACTGTTTTTTCAGCTTGACTATTGTTGGTATATATAAAGGCTACCGATTTATGAATGTTGATTTTGTAACCTAAGACGCTGCTGTATTCCTTGATCACTTCTAAGAGTTTTGTAGTAGAATCCCTGGTGTTTTCCAGATATACAATCATATCATCTGCGAAGAGCGAAAATTTGATCTCTTCTGACCCTATATGGATACCCTTGATCGCCTTTTCTTCCCTAATTGCGATATGCATCTTTGAGACAGATTTATAGAAAGGTGATTGTGGCTTCCAGGAGTAAACGCACATGTAATTTTGCTAGATATTACCAAATTTTTGCACTTTCACCAACAATGTATGAAGGTGCCTGTTTCCTTGCAGATTTACTAATAAGGTATTTTGTTAAAGTTAAAGATTTTTGCCAACTGATAAATGAAACACTGTAATGTTCTATATGTATTTTAGCTGAATGGTGGGTACACGGAAATTTGTTCTATTCTTAATTATACATTTATATATATCTACAAAGTTTCATAAAATAAGCCGACATAAGGAATTTTTCTTAAAGAAGATTGGATTTCCATTTTGGTCTTAGAAGAATAAACCATTTTCATGAATATATTAACTATTGACTAAAGAACTAGAATGACCCACAACAAGAATTGAAAAGAATTTTAGAGATAAGAGAGTCTGAGTCTCTCATTTAATAAATTAAGGCTCTTGGCTTCACAGAAGGCAAGTAATTAACTTCAAGTCACATGATTAATGAGAAATAAGCTTGCTTTTAACTGTAATTGATACTATAGTCAACATATAAAATTTATGGAGAACTCCATCCAGATAACTGGGACCCATAGCACTCATGTTTATAACAATTCCACCACATTTAAATGATGCAGGAAGTAGAACGCATTGTACCAGAGCCAAAGCCCTGGACCGACTGCCATTGTGTTTCTAAGTGTAATTCTGCAAGCTGGTGTGAGCTGCGAGACCCAGTGCCTTTGATTATGACAGCTTTATTAATCATCTTTCTCCTCTTTCAGTTTTGCAGTAGAATAGGTCACCTAATGAACTTCTACCAATGGCTCCCAAGTTTATAACACAGACAGGACATATATGTATCAGAAATTCTCTGTAAAGTGTTTGTAATTCTTGAAAGGAAACAACCCAGTAAAAATGGGCAAAGGATATGTGCATATATATACTGCCTGTATATGTATTTTCTCTATATATACTATATACATATACTCTATATAAATTTTACTTTCATAAAAATAAATCACAATAGGATACAATTTGTGTATAATTTTATGTGCACAAAATGTTTTATGTGAATTGGTATCATATTGATTATATCCTATTGTAAGTTACTTTCATTTTTACTTAATATAATATTTAAAAAAAATTGGTCTGCCTGGATAATTGTACATATGATTTAGTTGTACATATGATTTACTTGTTTTAACTACGACACGGAAACCCATTATATGAATAGTCACATGTTTATTTCCCAGCCAATGGTGAATTAGGCTGCTTTTATTTTATTTTTATTTATTTATTGGTGCCATGAAGAGTGAGGTAACAAACTTTTTTGTACATTCTTCCTTGTACATATGGCAAGGAAGGCAAATCTCTTTGAACTAAATATTCTGAGTCATGGTGTAAGGACATTTTCAGCTTTGCCAAGTGTCGTCAAATTATTTTCCAAAGGTTGTTCCCATTTTCACGCCTATCGGCAACTTGCATCTTCTCTATACTTCCCGTCATCAGACTTTCTACTTTGTTTGCAACTAGAAAAATGTGAGCTTTTTTTCTCCTTATTGCTTAAACTTGCATCTTTTAACTTGTAGTAGAATTCTTTTTTTTTTTTTTTTGGCTGAATTCAGGGAACTTTATTGATGTTACATGACAAGGTGGGGCTCCTTAGGCCCCTCCTGTTCTTTAGGGGGTCTAGTGTGGAAACTGTGTTGAGGGGAGATTCTCAGTGAGGTGGGGACTGAGTAGGCAGGGGCACCCAGCAGCTAAGGGCCTTTCTCTTCCTCTCGTGCTCTGGCTGGGGCTGGTGGTCTGGGGGGTTCTTACTCCTTGGAGGCCATGTGGGCCATAATATCCACTACCCTGTTGCTATAGCCAAATTCATTATCATACCAGGCAATGAGTTTGACAAAGTGGTCATTGAGGGCAATGCCAGCCCCAGCATCAAAGGTGGAAGAATGGGTATCACTGTTGAAGTCAGAGGAGATGACCTGGTGCTCAGTATAACCCAGGATGCCCTTGAGGGGGCCCTCTGATGCCTACTTCACCACCTTCTTGATATCATTGTATTTGGCAGCCTTCTCCAGACAGCAGGTGAGATCCATGACTGACACGTTGGCAATGGGGACCCAGAAGGCCATGCCAGTAAGCTTCCCATTCAGCTCAGGGATGACCTTGCCCATAGCCTTGGCTGCACCAGTTGAGCAGGGATGATGTTTTGGAGAGCCCCGCAACCATCATGCCACAGCTTCCCAGAGGGGCCATACACGTCTTCTGGGTGGCAGTAGCAGCATGGACTGTGGTCATGAGTCCCTCCACAAGGCCGAAGTTGTCATGGATGACCTCAGCCAAGGGGGCTAAGCAGTTGGTGGTGCAGGAGACATTGCTGACAATGCAGAGGCTGTTTTCGTACTTCTCGTGGTTCACACCCACCACAAACATGGGGCCATCAGCAGAAGGGGCAGAGATGCTGACCCTTTTGGCATCCCCTTGTAGGTGAGCCCCAGCCTTCTCCATGGTGGTGAAGACACCAGTGGACTCCGCAACATACTCAGCGCCTGACTCTCCCCATTTGATTTTGGTGGGATCTTGCTCCTGGAAGCTGGTTATGGGATTTCCATTGATGACAAACTTCCCATTCTCAGCCTTGACTGTGCCATGGAATTTGCCATGGGTGGAATCATACTGGAACATGTTGACCATGTAGTTGAGGTCAATGAAGGGGTCATTGATGGTGACAATATCTACTTTGCCAGAGTTAAAAGCAGCCCTGGTGACCAGGCGCCCAACTTGACCAAAGTCATTTATTCCAACCTTCACTTTTGCCATGGTGCCTCAGGGTTGTGGCTGGCACTGCACTAGAAGAAGCAGTTGTCTGACGAACAGGAAGACCAGCTAGAATTCTTTTGATGTGCTTTCACTGGTGGGTTTTGTTTTTCTCTAATATACACGTTTATGTCCTTTGCCCATTTTGTTTGTCATTTTCTCATTCATCTGTAACCATTATTTATTATTATTTTAATCCTTTGTTCTGTGCCTTGCAAACACTTTCTCCCTCCTGTAACTTATCTCTTTCTTTACAATGCTTTTGATGAACAGAAGCTTTCTATTTCATATAGCTAAAATAATTAATCATATAGTTGAATTTTTTTTGTATCTTGAAGACCAGACAAGCAGCATTACCTAGAGAATGTATTTGCATGTACTGGTTTGGCTGTGTACACGTTCCCTGGTTCTTTATCCCAGCCTATGGGAGGAGAAGAAACTGCAAAAAAAAAAAAAAAAATCTTGGGCGGCGCCTGTGGCTCAGTGAGTAGGGCGCCGGCCCCATATGCCGAGGGTGGCGGGTTCAAGCCCAGCCCCGGCCAAACTGCAACCAAAAAATAGCCGGGCGTTGTGGCGGGCGCCTGTAGTCCCAGCTGTTCGGGAGGCTGAGGCAAGAGAATCGCGTAAGCCCAAGAGTTAGAGGTTGCTGTGAGCCGTGTGACGCCACGGCACTCTACCCGAGGGAGGTACAGTGAGACTCTGTCTCTACAAAAAAAAAAAAAAATCTTAGAGTTTGAACATAGATGAAGATCTTAAGACTGACTACAAGAAGCTACAATTTGGACAAATGTTTTCTATGAGCTAAATGGAGCAAGTTCATACCAGTTCACAGTCTATTTGTTTTGGTTTTGTTTCATTTGGGGAAGACAGACGTTGAACCAGCTAGCCTGTTGTTGCTTAACAATTATCATCATTTACATTATTCCTAAAAGAAACATGTATTTGATGGGAAAGGGCAGTCTTGATACTCTGGAATATGCTACTGTTGAATAATAAGAAAAAAATTATCAAAAAAGATAATAGATTTTGAGTTACTCTATTGGAAAGGAATAGTTAGAATATTTCTCATAATAGCCTGCTACTTGTGTTGCGTGAAGTCCCTTATGTGTGATTGGTGATGCAGAGTATAGACCTGCAATTGAAATAGCATGGAACAAAGAATGTCTACAAGCTCTATGATCGCGAGCAGTAATGTTCTTTATTTCTTCCCAGCTTATATAGGCACATAACTTAATCAATAAACACATGACTTAAAACTTGGCCCCAGGCCTTTTACTGCCTGGTACTTACAGGCCTATGGATAAACCAGATTCACTGATAACCATTTTACTAACATTATCTAAAGCTGTCCTTATGGGTTAAGGTTTAACTGGATTAACTGATAACTACATCACTAAAGTTATTCTAACACTAAGTAATCAAAAACAAAACCACCAAACAAGATTCTGGGGAAACAAGCTGTTTGAATGCTTGACCATCTGGAGGCAGTTAATCATCTTTAGGGAGTAGTCTGGAAAATCCTGAGATATACAGGTAACTGCCTGAAGACCTGCCTCCACGAAGCTCTGCCCTAAATCACTTTTACATGATTAGGTTTTAAGCCACATATGGAGTTCTATCCAGGATTTTTTCCTTTCTAACTCACAAAAGCCTTTAAACTTGCCTTCACAAAATGGAACCATTTAAAGGTTTACTTATAGGCTTTGCCCCTATATACTTGTGTGGATGACAGCTGCAATTTTGTAATACCTGATGCCTCCCACTCTTCCCTGTGTTAAAAAATTTCCTTCTTGGAAGGATTAGAGGGGTAGCTACTTTTCTTATCCAATAAGAAATAGCTCACATCTAATCTCACCTTGCTAAATGCTTGAATAGTAGTATGTATACAAAGCCAGTCTAATACCTATGATACTCCTACCAGGAAGAAAAAGGTAGAACCACTTCCTATTTAGTAACTGTGAGAACTAAGGAAGTTGCTTTCTCTATAACACTACCTACCCGAATCAAACATCATCCTCCTTATGCAAACTATTTTAAAGCCAAATTAATGAACAACTTATTAGTCATTACTCACACTACAAATTATGCTCTTACTTCATTGATGCTCCACAGATAAACTCCCAGAGAGGTGGGGCAGACAGAAACCTGTCTGAAGCAATGACTTCCTTTAATGCTTTCTTTCATGTATGAGGCTTTCTTCACTTTACACTGTAATCTGCCTAACCTATATTCAGAACTGTTTTTATTCTTAAGCTATTGAATTTTATTTCTTAGATAAAATCATGACTTTAAATTCAGTAAAATTGTTAAGAAGGAGAATTAAAAAAAAAAAAAAGCCATGGCCTGGTGTGGTGGTTCACACCTGTAATTCTAGCACTCTGGGAGGCCGAGGCAGGTGGATCATTTGAGCTCAGGAATTTGAGACCAGCCTGAGGAGGAGTGAGATTCCTGTCTCTACTGAAAGTAGAAAAACTAGCTGGACATGGTGATGTATGCCTGTAGTAGTTCCAACTACTCGGGAGGCTAAAGCAAGATCATCACTTGAGCCCAAGAGTTTGAAGTTGCTGTGAACCATGATGACGCCAAGGCACTCTACCCAGGACAACAAAGTGAGAGACTTTATTTCAAAAAATAAAATAAAAATAAAAATAAGAAGGCTGAGGCAGAAGGATTGCTTCAACTCATGAGTTTGAGACTAGCCTAAGCAAAAATGCAAGACCTTGTGTCTAATAAAAATAGAAAAACTGAGGCAAGAGGATTGCTTGAGCCCAGGAGTTAGAGGTTTCTGTGAGCTATGACGCCATGGCACTCTACCCAGGGAGACAGCTTGAGATTCTGTCTCAAAAAAATAAAATTATAAGAAAACCCACAAAAATGTAATCATAGAAAAAATACATACTAATTATAGAAAATGTAAATAAATCAATAAAAATCTGTAAGTACACCACCCAGAAGTAACAACTACATATTAGTATTTTAGAACATAAATTCAGTCTTTTTAAATGCATGTAGCTAATTTTTAACCAAAGATCAAAAAGTCCCTTTGTTTTATAAATTTATTTTTTGCTCTATCATTTTTGCTCCAACATTTTATGTTGCTAAATGTTCTTCTAAAACATTATTATGTTTATGCATATAGAATATACCTAATATTCTTACAGATTTGGTACATAACATATATAAATACTAATCATTTCTAATTTCTATGCTAAAAATTTAGGTACCCATCCACGAGTGCTTTCTTAGTATATGATCCCCAAAATGGAAGGGCTTGATCAAATGATGAACACATTTTTAGGGGTTTTGATATTTACTATAAAATTTCCCTTGATAAAGCCTATAGTATGTATAATGTATACAATTAAAAGCATTTGAACATTTATTTTTATTGTTACAGATAGTATTTCAGATTTAATGGCATTACTTTGTAGATAATATATGTCAAGCTTCCTAATGGTTTTCAATATCCAATAGGATGCTATTAGCATCCATTTACTAGAGTGCTATGCAGCAGAAGTCTCCACAATATGCTAGGTAACCATTAATTTGAGAGACGTTTCTAGCATTACATAGAGATGAAAAGTAAATTTAAAAACATACCTTGTATGAACTGTTTCAAAACACATTCAAGAGTGGGCCGGAGACAGTAGCTCATATCTCTAATCCCAGCACTCTAGAAGGCTGAGACTGGTGGATCTCCTGAGCTCAGTGTTCAAAAGCAGCCAGAACAAGACCCCATAAATGCCTATAGTCTCAGCTGCTTGGGAGGCTGAGGCAAGAGGATCTCTTGAGCCTAGGAGTTTAAGGCTGCTGTGAGCTATGACAACACAGCACCCTGCCTAGGGCAACAGAGTGAGACTCTCTCTCAATATAAACAAACAAACCCAAATACATTCAGGATTATATATATATATATATATATATTTTTTTTTTTTTTTTTTGAGACAGAATCTCACTATGTTGCCCTGGGTAGAGTGCTGTGGCATCACAGATCATAGCAACCTCCAACTCTTGGGCTTAAGCAATTTTCTTGCCTCAGCCTCCTAAGTAGCTGGGACTACAAGCACCCATCACAACGCCCGGCTATTTTTTTTGTTGCAGTTGTCATTGTTGCTTAGCTGGCCTGGCCAGTTCAAACCCGCCAACCTAGCTTGGTGCATGTGGCCAGTGCCATAACCACTGTACTATGGGTGCCAAGACAAAATATATGTTTTTTACAAACTTTCATATAATTGGAAGAATGAGAAAAAGATATAAAAAAGGCAGTTTTGAAAAAAAGCACACCTTTATGTCATAATACAAACACTTGGAAATTGTTATCCTTAGAATTTGTATAGTCTGATACTATAAGTTAGAAAATTTTTAGGTAAATTTTTGGATAATTGAACATTGATGTACTCAAAAATCAAAGTTACACAGAGATAATTATTTATAGAACAAAACTTTTTTACCAACTGGATTCATCATAAACATTAGATAGCCTAATAATCTGACCCAAATATAATTATTACATTCTGGTGTCTGTCCTTATGTTCACTCATTCAGCAAACATTTGGGTGCCTATCTGTGCCAGAAATTTAAAAATGTTTAGTCCTTTTTCTGTAAACAATCTTCCATTGGCAGTTTCATATGCTACATAGCACGAGTTTGGAATTTTATGATACCTAAATTATAAAAGAATATAGAGAGTATTAAACCCTTGATACTTGTGGAGACAAATATGATTGGTGAATGAGCTTGGAGGCCCCAAAATGAGAATGGCTAGGCTAGGGATTCCCTCTCTGCAGTGGAAGGAACTACCTCCAAACTCATCTGCCCACAAAATCTCCAGATGTCCGGCAGTTTTGACGAAATAGCTGGCAATTAGGCTCAAACTACCCAAGAAGCCCGTTTGTTCCCATGCCACTCTCACACTCACCTTGCTTACAGAGAGAGGAAGCAATAGAGGTGATGGGGTCCCTCCACCAGAGCATGGCCCCCCACAGTGCACCCTTCTGTTTCCTGGCTTGTGTAGAGAAAGAGAAACCATCCCACCTGCTGGCCTGGAATTCCAGCTTCCTCCAAGTCATCCCAGTGACACTCTCTGGAGTTCTTTGCATGGCAACATTAAAGTTCTCTAGGGCTGTGGGAATCTAGGATCTGGTAGAGTCCTACCAGGACCTTCTATGGGAATCTAGATCTGGCAGGGTTCCCAGCACCTTCTCATCTTCTCTTTGTCCTTCATGACTGGTGGAAATATCAGAGTTCCAGACAGAGTCTTCAAGGCACATTCCACTCTATGCTAGGCCCCTAAACCTTCCTGGAAGGAGCTCCATGGCTCCTAGCCCAGCACACAGGAACTAAAATGTGGAGTTTGAGAGAGGTTGACCAACCTCTAAACCCCCTGGTTTCCCCTTAGATTCTTCCCTGTCGTCTACTGGCTTGTTGCTACCTTTGATTTTTGGTGAGAGGGATGTGAGTGCATTTGCTTCCACATATTTTTCTATGGCCTTACATCTGGATATTTCTTTTAAATCTAAAAAACTATTTGCATCCCACAAAATGCAGAAAAAAAAACAACTAGAACTCCACACAGAACTAACCAGTGCCTGGCCACACCCTCTGCCTCTCATCCTGCAGCCCAAAGAGAGAGATGGCCCCGGGTATTGTGGTGCGGGGGTACATACATGAACTAACAGTTCAAAATATCATCTCATCACATATATTCTGAATATTGTGTTCTACATAAAGAAACAGTTATATCATAGAAGGTGAAAAGAGTAGGAAATATGTATTTACAATATGATTATAGCTCTATAAAATGGAAATGCCTATACAGGCAGAAGATAAGACAGGAATGAGGAATGCTAAATAGCTAATCATGGTTAATTTTAGAGTGGTGAGTTTATGGGTGAGATTTCACCTCTATCTTTTCCAAATGCTTCTGGTTACTTTGATAAATAGGAAAAAATGAATTTACCAAAATAGAGAAAAACCTTATTGCTTGCAGGTATATTTCCTTGACCAGACCTTACATAATGAAAAAATAACCTGTATTTATAGATAAAGACCCCATTTTCTTATGGTAGGTCATTTTAATGTTTTAATAACCCAATCAGGAAGTCTTCCTGTTAGCTATCATCAAAAGTCTTCTGCTATATTGAATGCTTCTTTTATCTCTAGCTGAAACTTTGTTGTTTAATCAATGCCATCATTGTGGTTAACCACAGAAGTATCTTTATGTATTATAAATAACAATAATATGTTGGCTAGATTGTACGATGTTAATTGATATATTGCAAATTATATAAACCTTCATCATAATGTACTGGAATAAATACAAACAGGGGTCAAATCATTTGTCTTATGGTCTCAGTATTCATCAGACTTCTTAGCCCAAAGGAGATTCCCAATAAAGGATTGTTCAACAAATACACTGGGTGGTGCCCGTAGCTCAGTGGGTAGGGCGCCAGCCACGGACACTGAGGCTAGTGGGATGGAACCCGGCCTGGGCTTGCTAAAACAACAATTGCAACTGCAACAAAAAAATAGCCAGGCATTGTGGCAGGCACCTGTAGACCCAGCTACTTGGGAGGCTGAGGCAACAGAATCTTTTAAGCCCAAGAGTTAAAGGTTGCTGTGAGCTGTGGCACTATACCCAGGGCCATAGCTTGAGACTCTGTCTCAAAAAAAAAAAAAAAAAACCCAGAAATCCCCAAATACATTATATTTAAAGATTTTCAAAGTATTTTATTTCTTAAGGATATAAATGATTTAAAATATCTTGATTTTTGAAAAGTATATGGATTAAAATCCAAGTCTAGACTCACGGATATTTTTAAAGAAACCTGGTTCAACTACATATGAGAGATTTCGTCTGTAAAACCCCAAACCCTTTCACGATCTATGAAAGTATACAATTCTATTTCATGATTTTATAACTTATTGACCTACTTATGACAATAAATAAGAACTGTAAATTTTTTAATACCCTTTTTTTTTTCAGAAAACCTTAAAGAAACACAGCCTAGACCTGAAATAGTTAGACCAGACCTGCATTGTCAATGGCAAACCGAATTCAGCAGGTCATGTGGTCTTGTGGATTTGGATACCAGAGCTGTGTGACTAGTCTAAACAATTCTTACTCAAGATGACAGAGTGTATGTTATTTTTATATGTAGTGAGAATAATTTCAAAAACATGGCTATATGCTTTAAATACTCTTTTTTTTCACACTCCATGTTGGGTATGCACATGGCCTGAAATAAATAGAATTGTAGTTTCTACACTACACAACTCGGGGCAGCTAGCTGACAATTAGCAGCTTTGAAAGCTTGGATTATACTACTGTAGAACTTGCCAGAAGAAAGAGAAGCAAATAGAACCAATTGTCTGATAAAACACTTTGCAGCTTCCAGTCTAGAGTTTTGCCTGGTTTCAGCAGTGCCCCAAAAGAGTGGCAGTTCAGACCAAGGAGAATCCAGACGTGTCTGTCTCAGCTTGAAGGCTGTAAGATAGGGTAATCAATCCCTAGTCTGGAGGTTATTATATCTGGGGAGGCCAGGGGCAATTCTAGGGGCAACTCAAAAATCTCATTCAGTGTAAGATGACTCAGGGATCTCCTCATGTCACGCTCTCAGGCTGTGGAAGCTCTGATGGCGCTGTTTCCCAGAGTGTGCTGTCTGGGGAGATTTAAGGCAGTGGTATTTTCCCTGCCCATCCTTCTGTGAATGTACAGCCATTGACACATATACCCATAGTGCAATATTTCTTGCTGTTTTTTATTATGAATCCTTAACTTTTCTATTTCATTTTAATAGGGGGCCACGAGCCACATTTGGGTATTGAGTACTCAGAAGTGGCTAATCCAAATTGAGATATGCTGTAGGTGTAAAAATGTATACCCAAATGGGAAAGCTTAGTACAAAACTAGTGTAAAATGTCTCATTAATAATTTTTGGTACCAATCACATGTTGAAAAGATAATATTTTGGATGAATTGTGTTAAATAAGATAGCTCCTTAACATTAGTTTTGCTTGTTTCTTTTTACTGTTTTCAATGTGGCTACTAGAATTTTTTTGTTTTGTTTTGAGACAGTGTCTCACTTTGTCACCTTTGGTAGAGTGTGGTGGCATCATAACTCACAGCAACCTCAAACTCTTGAGCTCAAGCAAGCATCTTGCTTCAGCTTTTCAAGTAGCTGGGACTACAGGAGCCCACCACAATGCCTGGTCATTTTTAAAGAGGTTTTGCACTTGCTCAGGCTGGTCTCGAATACTTGAGCTGAAGCAATTCACCTGCCTTTGCCTCCCAGAGTGCTGGGATTACAGTGTGAGCTATGGGATTACAGTGTGAGCTAGTTTAGAATATTTGTGGCTCATCTTATCTTCCTACTAGACAGTTGCTGCTCTGGATGGACTTTGCTTGAAGGGCTCCTGTCCCCCAGGACACTCCACTCCCACAGTACACTGGGGGTTATGCCTGGGACTAGAGAAGACTCTATCCCAGGCAGAATGAGGAACATTTATTGGACAGTCAACAGCAGGGGACCATTTGTAGGAGTTGGGTGCACGGGCTGAGTCTGAGGCTGAAAGTGGATGAAGTAGAAGGAAGAAGTAAGAGATCATTGACCTATTGTTTCCTAAAGTTTCCTTATTAAATAGATTTATTTAGTGAAAGAAGTAAGTACATTAAAAAAATATATATATGGATAGTTCTGTAGATACGTAAATATAGCAATTGAAGTTTGTTCTGTATATCCATGTGACTGTTTGCTTAAGAGTTTTGAATAAAACCATTGATACATACATCTGTATTATAATATTTCTTGCTGGTTTTTTATTAGGAATTCTTAACTTTTCTATTTCATTCTAAATACAGCACAGGGTTTATTTTCTCTAACACATCAGGAGACATTTGTGGGTCATTTAAGAAGGAGAGAAACTAACTTCCCCACCCACAGTATTCCTTCTCTCACTTTTTCTGTATCTGAAGCAGTCATGTTCTCTCGGTGCTTTGCCCTTGACCGTCAAAGTGCCTGTACTTAGGATCTGGGGGAAGAGTTAAGAATATCCTGAGCTGTCCTTCTCAGTGTTTCCATTAGTCTCGAAGGACCTCAGTCACGTTTTTATGGAAGGATGTTCAAAGGTGGCGGGTTCAAACCTGGCCCTGGCCAAACTGCAACAAAAAATAGCTGGGCATTGTGGTGGGCGCCTGTAGTCCCAGCTACTCGGGAGGCTGAGGCAAAAGGATCACTTAAGCCCAAGAGCTGGAGGTTGCTGTGAGCTGTGATGCCATAGCACTCTACCAAGGGCAACAGAGTGAGACTCTGTCTCAAAAAAAAAAAAAAGAAATTTCTGTTTAGATAAAGTACAAATCTTATTTATTTATTTATTTTTTGAGATAGTCTCACTTTTTTTTTTGAGATAGTTGCCCTGAGGTTCAGTGCTGTGGCATCATGGCTCATAGCAACCTCAAACTCTTGGACTCAAGAATTCCTCTTTTTGTCTCAGCCTCCCAAGTAGCTGGGACTACAGGCACCCACCACAACGCTTGGCTAGTTTTTCTATTTTTAGTAAAGAAGGGAACTCACTCTTGCTCAGGCTGGTCTCGAACTCCAGAGCTCAGGCAATCCACCTGCCTCTGCCTCCTAAAGTGAGCAGATTATAGGAGTGAGCCAACATGCCTAGCCAGATAGGGTACAAATCTTACAAACAATTTTTTTTTTTTATCTTAAAGTTAACAATGCAGGAAATTATAAAGAACAGAAAAACAGCCTCAGCCATGTAGAATAAAAGGCCATTTTTCCTGCACAGCCAAGAACACAGTAAGTAAAGCAAGCAGACAGCCCTCAGAATGGGAGAAGATATTTGCAGGTTATGTCTCTGACAAAGGTTTAATAACCAGAATCCACAGAGAACTCAAACATATTAGCAAGAAAAGAACAAGTGATCCCATCTCAGGCTGGGCAAGGGATTTGAAGAGAAACTTCTCTGAAGAAGACAGGTGTACGGCCTACAGACATATGAAAAAATGCTCATCATCCTTAATCATCAGAGAAATGCAAATCAAAACCACTTTGAGATATCATCTAACTCCAGTAAGATTAGCCCATATCACAAAATCCCAAGACCAGAGATGTTGGTGTGGATGTGGAGGAAAGGGAACACTTCTACACTGCTAGTGGGAATGCAAATTAATACATTCCTTTTGGAAAGATGTTTGGAGAACACTTAGAGATCCAAAAATAGATTCAATCCATTATAGGATTGCCATTCAATCCTATAATTCCTCTACTAGGTATATAACCAGAAGACCAAAAATCACATTATAACAAAAATATTTGTACCAGAATGTTTATTGCAGCTCAATTCATAATTGCTAAGTCATGGAAAAAGCCCAAGTGCCCATCGATGCACGAATGGATTAATAAACTGTGGCATATGTACACCATGGAATACTATGCAGCCTTAAAGAAAGATGGAGACTTTACCTCTTTCATGTTTACATGGATGGAGCTGGAACATATTCTTCTTAGTAAAGTATCTCAAGAATGGAAGAAAAAGTACCCAATGTACTCAGCCCTACTATGAAACTAATTTATGGCTTTCACATGAAAGCTATAACCCAGTTATAACCTAAGAATAGGGGAAAGGGGGAGAGGGAGGGGAGGGAGGGTGATTGGTGGGATTACATCTGCGATGCATCTTACAAGGGTACATGTGAAACTTAGTAAATGTAGAATATAAATGTCTTAACACAATAACTAAGAAAATGCTGGGAAGGCTGTGTTAACCAGTGTGATGAAAATGTGTCAAACGGTCTATAAAACCAGTGTATGGTGCCCCATGATTGCATAAATGTACACAGCTATGATTTAATAATAATTTTTTTAAAAAAGCTATTTTGAAAGTAGGACCGAGTTCATTATCCCATATTCCTCCTCAAAGAGAAATTTATTCATTTATTCACTCACTGGACAATTTGATGAGAGTCTTCCAGCTAGGTACAAAAAGAAGGTATACAGCACGTGTTACTTTTATGAAATTTTGCAGGCAATTACGGAGAAACCTCACAGAAGACAATTTATCTAAAACCTTAAAAATGGGGAAATTCTAAACTGGCAAATGGGGGAAAATTCCTTTTAAAGTAAAAGGATATTAATTTTTGCCTCTGAAAAAAATTCACAGGGCTGTCATCAGTGCTAACACATTTCTAAAAATCCCAACTGTCGATTTGAATTTCCGTATGGACTTTGTTCTCACTCTTGTTCAGAAGCCAAGATACAAGTAGAATGAAAGAAACCTAGCCTGTTTTTGGTCTCACATTGTGTTATGAATGAGATGAAATAAGATACAATATTAGGAAAACCAGAACAGCAAAAAGGAGTTTTTCATAACTTCTCCATTTCTTCTGTATTTAAATAGGGGGAAAGGTAATAGAAGAGGCAATCTTTTCCATTTTATAAATAAATATAATCCAAAATCTCCTTACTTTGGATTCAATTTGGCTGAGCACCTCTGAGTGGAAACATCTGGAACATGGCGTGGAGCATACCTGGTCTCAGTCTCTTGATACCAATTGTATAGTAGCTATTAATGACTTTACAATGCCAGGGTGTAAGACATGTCATATTCCTTACTTTACAAACCAAATATCATCAGCTTTGAGCGCTCAAAAACCTGGCAAAAATGTAGTTATTGTTTAAGACCTGTAACTCCCCTTCATGGACTCATATAAGAATCACAAGCTTACACAGTCCTGGGGACTCTGGGCTGCACACTGAGTCATTGAATAGATCTTGACTCAATCCCCATTGATTCTTTTCCCAATGTGGCTGCAGATCACTATTCTGGTAGGCAAGGCAGTGGTGGGTGGAGTAGAGCTTTGCTTGGAGTATCTCTGCTTTCATTTGGAGGAGCTCTGGATACACACTTTGGGTGGTGCATATGACTGGGCCCTGATAGATGCCATGCCTGGAAATCCTTCCAAACTCCAGACCACAATGTTAGCCCTAGGAGCAGGCTCTGCCTTAGGTTGGCTTCCCCCCATAGTGGAGCCTGAGATTAGGACTTCTATGCAGGCATTAGGAAACAGGAGTGAGATAGTGGGGAGAATAAATTAGGGAAGGAGGAAAGGCAAATACAGGGTGTTTTATGGATGGTAGAGGGCCGTGCATGGGGCAATAGGGCCTTGACCCTGCTGAGACCTCCTGAGACCTCCTGAGCAGCACACTGTGTTTCAGAATTATCTGTTCAAAAGACTGGAGGTAGAGACTTTGTGTATATCAGATCACCCCCCATTTGTTGAGGGTTGTCATATTAGTCTGAAAAGGCTGCTATAACAAAATACCACTGATTGGGTGGCTTTCACAACAGAAATTAACTTTTTCACAATTTTGGAGCTCAGAAGTACAAGATCAAGCTGTGTGGTTTCTCCTGAGGCCTCTTTCCTTGGTTTGAAGATGGCCACCTACTCGCTGTGTCACCGGACTCACAAGATGTCTTTCCCTTTTCTGACAAGAACACCCACCGATCCTATTGGATTAGGACCCACCCTTATGGTCTCATTTAACCTGAATTACCTCCTGAAAGTTTTTATTTTGAAGTACAGTCACACTGAGGGTTAGGGGTTTAACCTATGAATTTTGGGGGGACACGATTCAGTCCCTCACAGCTTCCCTTGGAGGAGTTAATTGAAGTTTCAGGGTGGAGAGAAAACTCATCAGCATGAAATGACTTGAAATGAAGAAGCAGCTGAATTCAGAGACGGGAAGAGAGGACAACAACTGGGGCTTCACCTTCTTTTGCCTTTACCTTCTCCCTTTTCAGTTCAAAGTTGGGGCATATTATCTCTCCATCTAAAACCATGCAGTCCTTCTCAGTGGGTTAGAAACACTTTCCTCCTGGGCGAGGTTGGGTTTTAAAAGACACTGTGCTGGTTTCTCTTTCCCGTGAAGAGACTCTTACACTAGGTGAGTGCTCATGAAACCCATATGGTTTCATGCATATGGTTTATTTTGGAGGAGACTCTAGGAAGCCTTTTAAGAATGTGAGAAATTGCAAGGAAGGGAATGAAATGAATAAAGAGTCTATTAGTGAGCAGGTTATTGCCCAGGGCAACAGCCCCTCAGTCCTGCTGGGAACCATTGGGAACGTGCCTCAGTGCAGTCCCACCCAAGGGGTATGGAAACTAGAGTATTTACCTTCCTGTTCTCATTCATCCTTGCTGGGTGGCAGCCCCCTGGGGATAATTCTCTTGCCATTTGTGCCCTGCTCCCTATTGGAAAACTCAGAGAAGTTGCCTGAGGGTGACCTTGTGCGTTAAGAGAAAGGTAACTCCCAAAGTGACGGATGAGGGACACTGAGGGCTACACTGGGAGTGAGGAGGGGGAGTTAAAAACAGCTACTTTAAAAAAGAGATGAACTGAATAATAATATGATACCAGCAGATCCCTAGAAATATTTTTTATTTGAAAAAATATACCACAACACGAGCAGAATTTATTTGCATTCGCTTTACTATAGTTACCTTAAAATAGTCTACAATTCAGAGTTAATGTTAATTCTAATGGTTCTGCTACTTTGCTAGATTTAAATCAATACAATTCTTTTTATTTTAAATATTTAAAATATTCAGTTTAATATTTTTTTCCTCTCCATTGCTTTTTCATTTTGCAAGCTCAAAGTAATGTTGTATGCCAGGACCCCCAAATTTAAATGTGTACAGTACATCAGTGAATGAAGTGACCTGGGGTTAGCAAATGAAAATCGACTGTGGAGGGCGGCGCCTGTGGCTCAGTCGGTAAGGCGCCGGCCCCATATACCGAGGGTGGCGGGTTCAAACCCGGCCCCGGCTGAACTGCAACCAAAAAATAGCTGGGCGTCGTGGCGGGCGCCTGTAGTCCCAGCTACTCGGGAGGCTGAGGCAAGAGAATTGCTTAAGCCCAGGAGTTGGAGGTTGCTGTGAGCTGTGTGATGCCACGGCACTCTACCAAGGGCCATAAAGTGAGACTCTGTCTCTACAAAAAAAAAAAAAAAGAAAGAAAATGGACTGTGGAATACAGCAGGGGGTGCTGTGACAAATGTATTACACTGCTCTGCCTAATGGGGGCAGCAGCTACTGATGTTCAGCCAAGAGTTGCCAGGTAGCAATGTTAATGCAAATTTCAAGGAAAGCTGAAAAGCCTGAGTCTGTGAAGTTTTTTGATTTTTGGCATGATGGTCAAGATCACAGACTCTGGAGCCAGACAGCCTGAAATACATATTAACTGTGTCAACTTAAGCAAGTTACCTATCCTCTCTCAGTTTTCTCATCTGTAGAATAGAACTAATGATTATACCTATGTCACAAGGATTGCCGTGAGGATTAAATGGATTAAGTGCTTAGGATAATACTTGGCACAAAGCACTCAGTAAATGTTTGCTTTTGTCTTTATTCGCTATTGGTGTTTTAAAAAATCTAATTAAACTTTAAATTTTGAGATAATTACAGATTCACATGCAGTTGTAGGAAAATGCAGATTGTGTTGGCCAGCTTCCTCCAACGGGAACTTGCAATACTGTGGGACAATATCACAGCTGGGCCATAGATGCTGATAGTGTCCAAGCAGAGAACATTTCTATTTCCATAAAGATCACCTGTGTTGCCCTTTTATAGCCAAACCTACTTCTGTCCTGTCCCACCCCCTCCTTAAAACCTAGCAACCACTAATCTGTCCTCCATTTCTATGACTGTGTCCTTCCAAGAATGTTATGTAAGTGGAATAGGATAGGACGTAAACTTTTTTGTTGGATGTTTTTCACTAAGCATGATTTTCTAGGGATATTTATCTAGATTGCTCCTTATTATTGCTGATTCGTATTCCTTGGTATGATACACAGTACCATAGTTTGTTTAATCATCCACCCACCAAAAAACTCAAATTTTCCCACGTTTTGGCTATTTTAAAGAAAGCTGTTTGTGTACAGGGTTTTTTATGTGAACATAAGCTTTCATTTCTCTGGAGCAAATGCCTAAGAGTATAATTGCTGGGTCATATGGTAGTTGCATATTTAACTTTTTAAGAAACTGCACAACTATTATATTTCCCTGAGTGGCTGTGCCATTTTACATTCCCTCCCACCCTCGGCAACGTGTGAGTGATCAAATTTCTCCACACACTTACCTGCATTTGGTACAGCCCCTGTGTTTTGTTTTAGCCATTCTGATAGCTGTGCAGTGATATCTCATTTTGGTTTTTTTTTTTTTTTTTTTGTAGAGACAGAGTCTCACTTTATGGCCCTCGGTAGAGTGCCGTGGCCTCACCCAGCTCACAGCAACCTCCAACTCCTGGGCCCAAGCGATTCTCTTGCCTCAGCCTCCCGAGTAGCTGGGACTACAGGCGCCCGCCACAACGCCCGGCTATTTTTTTGTTGCAGTTCAGCCGGGGCCGGGTTTGAACCCGCCACCCTCGGTATATGGGACCGGCGCCCTACTCACTGAGCCACAGGCGCCGCCCATCTCATTTTGGTTTTAATTAACATTTACCAAGTGTTTGATGATGTTGAAGATCTTTCCATGTACTTACTTGCTATCTGTATTTCCTCTTCAATGAAATGACTCTTCATGTCTTTTGTGTAAATGAATTTCTTTTCTGCTGTTGAGTTTTGAGAACTCTTTATACATTTATTACTTAAATGTGGCCAGAAACTTTCCCCCCAATCTGTAGCTAGTCATTTCATTCTTTTAACTAGGTCTTTCATAAAATAAAAGTTTTTTTAAAAAATTGGATATAATTCATATAACATAAAAATTCACCTTCTTAACGTATACACTTTACTGGTTTTTAGTGTATTCATTATGTTGTACAACCGTCATCGCAATCTAATTCCTGAGCATGTTCATCAGCCCCAAAGAAAATCTACACTTGCTCTTGGTTAGTCCGAATTCCTCTCTTCCATCCTGCCCTTGGCAATCAGTAGTCACTTTGTGTTCTCATGGATTTGCCAATGCTGCACATTTTATATAAATGGAGTAAATACACCACATGGCATTTTCTGTCTAACTTCTTTCACATTGTGTGACTATATGACATTTCATCTGTTCATCGCCGTGCCTTTTGGCTGTTACAAATAATACTGTTATGAATACTTGTGAACAAATATTTGAGAACTTGTTTTCAGTTCCTTTGGGCATATATGAATGAAGTTGTTGGGTCATGCAATAATTCTGTTTTACTTTTTGAGGAATTGCAAAATCATTTTTCATAGTGTAAAAAATTTTTGTTTTTCAAATAGTGAACCCAGTTCGCATCCTGGAGTAAACCCCCCTTAGTCATACTGTATAATTCTTTTTAACTATTACTGAATTTTACTGGCTAATCTTGTGTTAAGAATTTTTGCATCTATATTCATGAGAGATATTTGTCTGTAGTTTTCTTTTTGGTACAGCCTTTTTCTGATTTTTGTATTAGGATATGCCAGCTTCATATGATGAACTTGGAAGTGTCCTTTCCTCTGCTAATTTCTGTTAAAATTTTGAAAAATTGGAGTTAATTCATTTTCAAACCGTTGTAAGAATTATCTGGGTCTGGAGGTTTCTTTCTGGGGAGGTATTCAACTATGTAATCAATTCCTTAAAAGTTGAGTTTCTCTGTCCTCACACCAGGTGACAATCCACATACAAGACTTCTGTGACCGGATGTGCAGGGATTTCTTCCCAGCAGCAAGCAAGGGATCATTTCTTCCGTGGACACCAGCTGGCTGTCCTCCAATTCGATTCTGACACTATCTACCTGGAAGTAGTATCGAATTGCACAGGCTGAGGACTCAGTCCCACAAGACTGCCTCACCTTTTCACCCTAACTTCTGAGGCCCAGGTTCTTTTACCTGTGCTCTCGACCAAGTGGCTATAAATTGGGGTTTCCATGACCCCCTCCTTGGGTTTGATTAATTTGCTAGAGTGGTCCATATTACTCAGAGAAACATGTTTACTGGTTTATTATGAAGGATATGACAAAGGACACAGATGAAGGGGTGCCTAGGGCTGGGCGTACGGGAGGTGTGTGGCGCTCCCACGCCATCTCCAGGTGCGCCACGCAGATGAAGGGGCACATAAGGCCGGGAGTATGGGAGGTGTGTGGCGCTCCCACGCCTTCTCCAGTGCACCACGCAGATGAAGGGGTGCATAGGGCTGGGCGTACAGGAGTTGTGTGGCGCTCCCATGCAATCTCCAGGTGCCACACTCTAGGACCATCCATGTATTCAGTTGTTCAGAAGCTCTCTGTCCCCTTGGGCACTTTATAAAAGACTTCATTGGATAGGCAGGTAACACGCATGTAGAAATGTGATGGGAAAGGATACGAACTCAGGCTAATAGACCGAGTGGGAAACCCAGTGAAGCCTGTCTGTTCGGATTATTCTCGGCTGTTCTGGGTTCCAGCATTTCTTCCTCCCAGGTATGGGGCAGGACTCCTCCTGAAATGCGGATCTTATGACCTGCAATCTGATAATGAGGGTTAGAGAATTTCCTTTTTTTAATCTAGATCTTTTAGAGTAGAGAATTTCTTTGTGGTGAGCTTAAAGACAGAAAGGTGAGGAAAGATTCCTGCCTTGGGGAAAAAAGAGCAGGTGAAGGAAGGCCGGAGATGCAACAGAAAGAGAGATTCTCTTTTCTGAACCCTGCTTCTAGGGCCTAGAGTGCCCCAACATTCTAACAAAAGACCGTATGTGACAAGGGATGTGGAAGTTGTCAGCCAGAAACAGTGGATGAAAGTGAAAATGAAAAAAAAAATCTATATCTCATCACAGTAGTTACAGGGCTTTTAAACTTACTTATTTCATATTGGTTAGGATATGGCAATTTATACTTTTTAAATAATTGGTTGATTTTCTCTAAATTGTCGACGCATAGACTTGTTTGTAGTATTCTCTTATTATCCTCTTGATTTCTGAAGAGTTTCTAGGTGTAGCTTTTGTGTTATTCCTGACATGGGTAGGTTGGGTTTTCTCTCTTTTTCTTTTTGACAATCTTGCGAGATGTTTGTCAATTTTGTTAATCTTTTAGAAGAATTAGCTCTTTCACTGTTTTTTTCCTATTGTTTTTCTGTTTTTAATTGCACTATTTTCTTTTATCGTTATTATTTCCTTCTTTCTGTTTGCTTTGGATTTATATTGCTCTTCTTTTTTTAGGTTCTTATAATTGGGAATGTAGATTATTTTGAGATTTATCCTTTTTTCTCTTTTTCAGACAAAGTCTTACATTGTGGCCCTGGCTAGTTACATGGTGTCATAGCTCATAGCAACCTCGAACTCCTGGGTTTGAGCCATCCTCTTGCCTCAGTCTCTTGAGTAGCTGGGATCACAGGAACCCGACAACACTCAGGTAGTTTTTCTATTTTCAGTGAAGATGGGATCTTTCTATTACTCAGGCTAGTCTCAAACTCTTGAGCTCAGGCGATCCACCCGTCTCAGCTTCCCAGAGGGTTTGGATTACGGGTGTGAGGATGCAACCAGCCTTTTCCTCTTTTTTAATGCATTAACTGCTATAAATTTTTCACTCAACACTGTTTAGCTGGTGTCTCACAAATTTCAATATGTTGTATTTTCATTTTTATTCCATTTAAACATTTTTTTTTTGTTCGTTTTCCCTTAAGACTTCCTCTTTGATCCATGGATTATTTACCAGTGTGTCGTTTAGTTTCTAAGCATTTGTTTGGAAACACTCCTGATATCCTTCTGCTTCTGTTTTCTGGTTTGATTTCATTGTGCTCAGAGAAAACACTAATTTCAATTATTTACATTTAGATAATTTACACAATTACCAATTATTTTACATTCTTTGGGATTTATGAGCCAGGATATATTTTATCTTGGTATATGATCCATGGACACTTGGAAAGTATTATTATTTTTTTTTTTTGAAAGTAGTTGTGTTGCGGGCGGCGCCTGTGGCTCAACGGGTAGGGCGCCGGTCCCATATGCCGGAGGTGGCGGGTTCAAGCCCAGCCCCGGCCAAAAATAAAAAAAAATAAAAAAAAAAAAAAAAGAAAGTAGTTGTGTTGCTGTTGGGTAGTTCTCTAAGTGTGCTGATGGTATCGTTGAGTTCTATATCCTTGCTCATTTTCTATTTGTTCTATGAATTGTTGAATAGCAATGTTTTTAGAATTCCATTTTGATCTATCTATAGTGTTTTTGAGTATATTTCTTTGTATAGCTTTTTTAGTGGTTGCTTTAGGTTTTACCATATATGTATCTGTACATATATATGTAAAATATACACATATCTGCATGTATAACTTCTGTTGTCACCAGTTTTCCATTTGAAGGAAGAGTAGAAACTTTGCCTCTCTTGATGTCCTTTACTCCCCTCGACTTATAATTGTCTTAGATATTTCCTTTTTGTACTTCTAGAACCACTCAGTGTCAAAATTTTTGCTTCCAACATCCATTATAATTTAGAAAAAGCAAAAGGAAAAGGAATGCTTACTATATTTACCTGGTTTTTTGCTTACTGTGTTCTTTCTTTTTCTCTAATATTCCAAGATTCCTTTTTCTTTGTATTATTTTCTGTTTAGAGAATGTAATTTCACCATTCTTAGGTAGGTCAGTTGATGATATATTGTCTTTATTTTCTTTTATCTGAGACTTCTTGAGTTCCCCTTCATTATTAAAAGATCTTTTGACTAGATAGAGGATTCTGGACTGGTTATTTTATTTCAACACTCAAAAAAAAAAATGCCATGTCACTTCCTTCTTTAAGGTTTCTGATGGGAATCTGCTGTCCTGGAATTGTTTTCTTTCCTATAGGTGAGGTTTTATGCCTCTCCTGCTGTTTTCAATATTTTTTTCTCTGTCTTTAGTGCTAAGAACTTTGTGATGTGATCCTGTATATCTTCTTATGCACCATGTGGAATCTATGAGGTCTGACAATTAAGTTTGCAAACTCATCCTAGAAAAAGTGCTATATACCTCATTGCTGAATACCACTATAGTCACCTTTGAAGTTCTCCCCTTGGGAAGCTATGCACTGACAGCAGCACCTAATCTACCCTTCAAAGCAATTTTAGAGCTCTTGGCCATCAGAGCCATCAGAGCTTTCATTATATGAAAGTTGGACAGTTGAGTTTGTGAACTTGCCACCGTGAGCTTACATTAGCAGTCCTGTACAAACAACTTGGTAAGGTTTCATAACCTTGGCATATCAGTGTCTCTCAGTTGTGCTCATGTTGACATGTGGTGGCATCTTGCTGAGTGGCGTTCATCATCGCTGTTGTGTGTTTTTGTGTTCTGTATGATAACAGCTCTGATGAGAAATAGTTCCAAAATTGCTTTGAAGGTGGGCTAGGTGCTAACATCAGTGTACAGTTCCCAAGGGGAGTACTTTGCAGGTGACCATAGTGAGATTCAGCAATAACGTTATATAGAACTTTTTCCTAAGATGAGTTCGTGAACTTAATTGTCAGACCAAGAAGTTTACATAAATGCTGTTTCTATAACTTAACTTTGTTCAAGAAAGAGATTTTTGAATTGTTTGAGTCTTCCTCTTGGAGGCAGGGGGAGAAATCTTTTTTTTTTTTTTTTTTTAAGAGACAGGCTCTCACTTTATCACCCTTGGTAGAATTCTGTGGTGTCACACAGCTCACAGCAACCTCTAGCTCTTGGGCTTAGGTGATTCTCTTGCCTCAGCCTCCCCAGTAGCTGGGACTACAGATGCCCACCACAACACCCGGCTATTTTTTTGTTACAATTCAGCTGGGGCCGGGTTTGAACCCGCCACCCTCGGTATATGGGGCCGGTTCCCTACTCACTGAGCCACAGGCGCTGCCCGGGGGAGAAATCTTTTTAAGTTCACCATCAGATTCCTTCTTTTGGCTAGGGACTAATGCTAAGTTCTGTATGTCCAAACTCTGTATTCATCTAAAAAATAATTTAAAAACATAAAAACCAAACGTTATTTTTAGCCAACCACTTTCTGAATTAAGTATTTATATCTTTTGCTTGACACAGCTGAAGTTCTCTGATGGTCTCTTTTTCTGTCTCAATCTCTCTCCTTTTATCAACACCCTGCTGAAAACAATTCTCAAGGTTCTCTCCTCCATGATCTGTATATGGTATAATGTGGAAACACCCACTTAAAACTGTTTGATAGTGCAATGTAATGAATGCTTTCTTCAGGAAACAGTGTACCATTATGGAAATTACTGATTATTATTTAGAATTATGTTGATCTAAGTATTTTGTTTACAGATTTGTCCTCTCTCGTTTTTCTGAGAATTATAAGGGATTGTACATATACAGATGTTTTTCTCTCTTAATTTTCAACCTTATTAATGAGTTATGTGAGGTTCTGGGTTTTCTGTCTCTTTTCAAACTTGGTAAACACAAACAGTCTTTTTTTTGAGACAGAGCCTCAAGCTGTCACCCTGGGTAGAGTGCTGTAGCATCGCAGCTCACAGCAACCTCCAACTCCTGGGCTCAAGTGATTCTTCTGCCTCAGCCTCCCAAGTAGCTGAGACTACAGGCGCTGGCCACAATACCTGGCTATTTCTTGGTTGCAGCCGTCATTGTTGTTTGGCGGACTGGGCTGGATTCGAACCTGCCTGCTCAGGTGTATGTGGCTGGCGCCTTAGCCGCTTGAGCCACAGGCGAGGAGCTGACAGTCTTTTTTTTTTTGAGACAGTCTCACTATGTCGCTCTCAGTAGAGTGCTATGGCATCATAGCTCATAGCAACCTCAAACTCTTGGGCTCAAGTGATTCCCTTGGCTCAGCCTCCCAAGTAGTTGGGACTACAGGTACCCGCCACAACGCCCAGCTATTTTTTTGTTGCTGTTGTCATTGTTGTTTAGCTGCCCCGAGCTGGGTTCGAACCTGCCACCCTCAGTGCATGTGGCTGGCACCATAACAGCTGTGCTACAAGCGACGAGCCAACATTGACAGTCTTATTTCCACTAAGTCAAGAACACGTGCCACCAGAGTCAAGTAGCTAGAACATGCAAAATGAATTGGAAATTGGCTCTTCTAATAGTCACAGTAATATCAGTTAATCCCTTAACACTGTGGCTCTGATTATTTCAGAATCAGTCAATATCATAAAAGTTATGAGTCCTCTGACTTAAAAATATATGCATATGAACATTTTTCTTGGGAGAAAATTAACTTTGTTATTATAATTATATAACTATAACTCTCTCTCCCGTACACATTTTTCACATACAACTAGAGATGGTTCATGATTCCATTACCTCAAAGACCATCTGCACTGAAGAAAATTATGTTAACCAGTCAAACAAATATCTGAATGGGGCAAGAGGCAGGAGAGACGGAGGCAGGGAGGAAACAACAGAAAACAAAAGAGAAATTTTACTAGATCCATTCAGGTTATTCTACTCAAGGCCCTCAGTGGAGTGAAAGAGGATTTGGATTCAGAAGGGTTTGGTCCAAATCTGTGATCTCTTTCCATTTCTTTTTTTCCCTAAGTAATTGTCTGACTTTAGAAAAGTCATTGAAATCCCTCTGACCTTTTTTTGTTTTTTCCTGTCAAATGGAATCTTGTCAGACTTCTTCTCAGGGTTATTACAGTTTTCATAGGAGAAATAATATAAGAAGGCACTACTTCCAAGTCCCAAATGAATATGAGGTGTGGTAACTATTAATGCCCTGGCAGTTCCCTTTGCTTCCTCTTGAGGTTGGCGCCTGCCTCATCATTCAGGTCTCAGCTTCAACTGTCACCTAGAGAAGCCTCCAGGACCATCCTGTCTAAGGCAGACTTTCACTCTCATTTTCACAGCCTTGTTTTATTTTAATCCAGGCACTTCTCACTTGTGAAATGGTTTCATTTTTCACTTGCTTATTATGTCAAAGCAACAAACAGAAGGAGTGATTTCTGCTTGGCAGCGTCATTTCACAGAGCCCTGGACTCTGTGCCAACTCGCAGCTCTCCAGAAAGATGCTGTGAAGACAAAACAGGATACAGCACAGGACTCTGGCGTCTCCTCCTGACTCACTACATTCTTTAAAAGTTAAATGACCCGAGTCCTTTCCCTTCCCTGCCCATAAGATAATGTCCGACGGGGGGTAGCGATTATGCTGCTGGAATCTGTAACTACAACTCTTACACCCAAAGTTGGATGTGAATTTGCACGTACTGAATCTTCACCAGCTGTAGATAAACTGTGAACTAAAATAGCTTTTGGAGGAGTCAGAAAAAATTCCTCCTGGGTGGAAGGCCTTGTTCTGTAGTCCTCAGTAAGACTTCTGAATAAAACTAACTTTAATTCTTTAAAAGTTAATTTATTTTCCTCTAGTCAACAGTCACTTACTGTTTTTCTCTCCAGACCACAATAAAAGCTGGTTGAGGGCAGATCTCTTGTCTTATATCCCCCAGGCGGGTAACAGTTCCAGGTATATGAGGAACACAGATTTTGGTGAGACAGGACAGCGTGGTGAAGAGCCACGAGTCCAGGGGACCACCTGGATTTGCAGCCCAGCTCCTCTACTCACTAGCTGGGTGACATGAGGCAAGTTATTGAACTTTCCCATGCCTCACTTTCACCATATGTAAAAGTAATATATACTTCACAGAATTTTTTTTTAAATTTCAGATTAATACACGGGTACGAATAACAATGTTTGCTTTCATTAGGTAAAATCCGCGTTGTAACTGTGTCCTCACCCGGGAGGTGTGCCACATACCCTTTCCCTGGTATGTGGGAGCACATCAATCTTCGTCCTCCCCCCCACTTGAATTGAGTTTTTCTCTTGTGTGGGCGTGTATTAGTTCCTCTACTGACTTCATATTGGTATTGAGTACGTTGTTTACTTGCTTTTCCGTTCTCGTGATACTTTACTAAGAGGAATGACTTCACGGAGTCTGTAACGCATGGAGGTACCAAGAGCACCGCCTGACTCTCCTGTGAAGGTCGGTCTCCGCTCTGCAGGGGGTCAAGTGTCAACACGCTGTCACCGCCGCCAACTCTCAGCTTGCTGCCTCGGGCTTGACAATGAAACGACTTATTCTTTAGCTAAAATTCGCTGCTTGGCCCCACGCACCCTGTCACCCGTCCGGCCCGCCACCGCCTAGCGGAAGGGGAGGTGCTGCTCCTAATTCCGACGGGGCTCCAAGTCACCCACGGGTGGCACTGCTCGGTGTAGTCCCGGGTCGGGGGATACGAGGCCTCGTAGGGCGGTTCTCCTAGGATGAGAAACCTGGGCCCAGGGAGACGCAAGGCCACGTCCGAAAACATAAGGGACATCCCTGAAACTCTGGCTGGGACAGCCGGGACCACGGCCTGACAACCGCCGTCTTGGGCTCCTGCGGGTGCCCGCGTGGTGGCGGGGTGGAGCGACCGAAGACCCGGCTGAGCGATGAGAGGCAGGGCGGGGCGATGAGGGGCAGGCGAGCCAATAGGGGGCGGCGCGATGAGGGGCAGGGCGGGGCGATCAGGGGAAGGCGGGCCAATAGGGGGCGGGGACGGAGCGGTCCGGGCTCCCGACTCCGGGTTGCCGAGTGGCCTCTCACTCCGCGGGCTCCGCGCAGCTGGCGCGCTCCAGACAGGTAAGGGCGCCGCGGGCCTGCGGGGACAGCCTGGGGACTGCGGGCTCCGGGCGGGGAAGGCTCGGGATGGGGATGAGCGCGGCGAGGCGGTTTCCACGTGTCCAGAGACTGATTCTCCAGGAACGGGGAAGGATTTCGCCCCTCTGAGCTACGAGGAGTGTGGACGCGCCGCGTCAGGTGAGGGAGCTGTCCCCTTCGGTCCAGGAAGAGGGGACAGGTGCACGCCCGGCGTGGCCGCGCCCTCCCGCCGGCGCCGCCTCTCCGCCCCCGGGGCTCGGGCGCTGGTCTCTCCCAGGCAGCACCCGCCCCTTCCCTGAGGTTCCAGGCCCCAGGCCACTCGGCGGCCAGTTCGGCGTTAGGTTCACGTCCCAAATGCGAGGCAGGGTTGATTACAGCGCAATCTTGATTGAAAGTCGGCAATATCGGACAAGATATTCCAGAGCTGCACATGCCCTAGTGCCTCACCCCATCAAGTTCACACACACACACACACACACACACACACACACACACACACACGCCCCCGGTATATTGTATTTGAATCTTGAAAACCGGGGCTGGCGAATATACGTACTTATTGGAAAAACACGGGCCTTGACCCAGCAGAGTGCACTTACCCTCGGATCTTAATTTTTAATTTTTATTTTTTTCCTTTCATGGGCAAATAACTTGTTTGCGGTGTATCAGGTTCTGAAGTAATCTCATCGATTGCCATTCTTTGCAAAGTGGAATATTTGAAGAGTTGATGTCAATGTTAACTTGGAACAACAGGATGGCGGGTGGCGAAGTAGATTTGAGGCTATCCAGAATAGCTACAAGTTTTGTGCTTATGCCCTACATTTTTCCCGTTAGTGATCATTTTCCTCTTGGGAAATACTAATTATTTACTTCTAGATTATTCTCTATTAAAGAGCGGGGAGGAGGGAAGCCCCCGACAAACCAGAGAGTCTCCCAAATAAATTTTGGAATTTAGTAGATTAGTTTTCGAAAATCACATTAATAGGACTATCATGATTAATTTAGATGAGGGAAAGAAAAGTGTGGATAATTTTCACATTATGTATTTGCAAGTACAGTAGAAGATATGTAATTTGACCACTTGAGGGACTGCAACAACTTGGTCCACATACAAAGGTGGTCAACATAAGGGCCTAGGCCTCCCGAACTGTTAGGTACATGTGGTGCATGTCCAGTCTATGAAAATTAGGTTAACTTAAGGAGGTGCTCAACTATGGAAGTTCTACTGTATTTTTTAGTTACATTTTCAGCCTTCACAAAACTTTCTCTGTACTTCTTCCATCCTCTTTAATCTGATCAATTACTCCTCTTGCTAACTCAGGATCCTTACTGTAGTGTATTTATGTTAATAATCTTGATTCTTCCCACTAGGGTGTGTACACTTTGATCTGTGGAACTGTAAACACGTGCAGATTAGTGCTCCACTGGAGTTGGAGATGCCTTTGTCCTACATAGGTTACATCTTCCAAATAGGAGAAAATATAGAATATAGAATATAGAATATTAAAGCTAGAGCAGGCTTTAGCTTTTTTCTGTATCAGGACAATCATGTTTTCTTGCAGCTAGTTACTCAAGAGCAGGGACTGTGTTTTATCAAAGTATGGTAAAGTTCAGAGAATGGCAAATTCGTTCCCCAGAGTTGACCCTTGACTGGGGTTGTAGGCAGTGTCTAGCCTACTTTTTATGCTTGGGGAAGAATTACTGGCCTGACTGCTTTCCTGTGGGCATCCAGAGTCCTGGATGAGCTCCCTGGGGAGCCTGGGCCTTGGGCCTCCAACCACACCTCTGCCTATGGGTTTCTCCAGCTTGACCACATGGGTACCTCTCCCCTGCTCCAGTTTTTCCTGCTCTGTGGCTTCCACCTCACCATGTCCCAGATCCCTCTACCCGCTCAGGGAGAATCATCTCACTGTTCAGTGTAGGGAGATGTGCTCCACAGAGTCAGCCGGGATGTTGATCTGCAGCCTGGTGCCGGGTCCCCTGTGGATGCTCAGTAAATGTCTGTTGACCACAGGGTCACTTGTTTCAGAGCCTTTGCTGTGCTCTCTTCTTCAGGGAAAGCAGACTAACTGAAGTCACACCCAGATCGCCAGCCTTGGAGGCCAACTGTTTTGGTTGATTAGGGTTATGACTTGGGAATTTAGGTCTGTTACAAAGGACAAAATTGGCCCATGGTCACTGGTAATTGTAAAATGATCCTGTACCAAGTGATTATGCCATAGGATAGCTTTGTTGAAAAGTAAAAAACAATCCAGAGGAGAGGGGCTTAGTAGTGTCTGCACTTCCATACATACTTATTCCTGGGCTCACCTTTTTACTCTGTCCTAGCTCAAGGATTAGATTATAACTATTCTTTCCCTGGATTGGATTGTAACCATTAATTTTTCCATCACGTGGAACTGCTCAGAGCTCAGATGAGCACCACTACTGTGGTCTGGATGTAGAAAATTACACTGTCTATTGTTTAGAGGAAACGAAGATGAAAATTTTCAAAATAATTGTTTTTAGAGAAACCAAGAAAAAGCAAACAAATAAAAAAATGTGTGGGCATTGAAGCCAGTGTAGTTTTTTGTTTGTTGTGTTTTGTTTTTTAGTTTAAACTTTTATTCAAGTTATATTTCTCCTTTTCCAGAAATAGTCATTTACCATTCTTTGTCATGTTTTACTTGTAATTAATGTTTCTTGAGTTTTTCCATTTTAAGCATTATCTGTTAACTTCCCATTGTTGGCTCTCTTTTTCCTTCCCATGCCCAACACGAGTAGAGCTTCCCTATTTTCCCATCATTGCAATAGTTAAAACAGACTGTTGATTAATGGTTAGGTCAAAATTCACAGCTAAGCCAAGCAGAACTTTTTGTTTTCCTTGGAGTTAATAATTGATTTGTTTGTTCATTTTGTACTTGTCACTGATTCAACTCACCACTGTTGGCCAGTTTTCTAAATCCTCCTTCAAATGCACCAAGTATTCTCAATTTCATTCTCCTCAAGGAGCTGCCCCTGAGCCCCCTGGGTAGCTGTGATCTGGACCTGTAGCTTTCTGCACACGGGGCACAGCTGTCACCCTGAGGGCTCCCTCATCACCATCCTGGGTATCCCATCATCTGCCTCCTAGGTTGGATTTCATGATACCTGCAGCTCCTGCCTTCTCAATTTTAGCTTACTCTTTTGTTTTGGTACATCAGATCTTCAGGGAACTTTCTGGAAAGGATGCATAATATGTCTATTTTTCTGAGACTGTGTAGGCCTGAAAATATCTGTTTTCCACTGACAGCTGATATTTTGTCAAATATGGAACTCTAGGGTGGTAGCTTTGAAAGAATTGTCCCATTGCCTTCTAGCTTTGTGGTATTGCTGTTAAGAAACTCAGAACCTTTCTGATTCCTTGGTTTGTGCTTATAATATGTGTGTGCGTTATAAACCTGCTGTGTCTTCCCTGGAAGTTTATTGAATTTTCTCTCAGCCTTCACAGTCCTGAAATTTCAGGACGCTGTGATGTGGGGTGTGTCTGTTTTCGTAGATTGTGCAGGGCTCTTTAAATCTGGAAACTTAACATTCTTCAATTTGGGAATTTTTTCTTTTTTTTTTAGACAAGGTCTCCTTCTTGCTCAGACTGGTCTTGAACTCCTCAGTCTACCTACCTTGGCCTCCCAGAGTGCTAGGATTACAGGCTTCAGCCACTACACCCTATCTGGGAAATTTTCTTAACTTATCTCATTGGTAATTTCTTCCCCTCTAATTTCTGTGCCATGTTTTTGAGAAATGTCTGTTATTCAGATATTGGATATTTTGGACTGGACCTCATAATTTTCTTCCTTAATTTCTACCTCTTTATTTCTTGGTTCTACCTTTGGGGAGATTTTCTCAGTTTTATCATCTATGACTTCCACTGAGTTTTTCATGACTATAATTATAGTTTTAGTATTTTGAATTAAAAGTTCTTTTTTGGTTCTCTATGTAAATACCTATATATATTTATGTGTATAGTTTGTGTATCTTTTTTTTTTTTTGAATAGTTTTATTGTTTTCTCTTATCTCTGTGAGAAGTATACTTTTGGGAGGAAGTTTTTTCCTTCCTGCACAGACTCAGTTTCCCCGACTTGCTTATTTTTTTTTTCATTTGTTTAGATTTCTGTCTTTCATGTTACATGTTTTCTTCTAGTTTCTAATGCCCTTAGTTGCCTGCTCACATTTGAATGGGGGGATTAAAAGGCTGAAGACAGGGAACTCTACTGTGGGGACATCTGGGCCTTTTATTTATTTATTTATAGACAGAGTCTCACTTTATTGGCCTTGGTAGAGTATCGTGGCATCACAGCTCACAGCAACCTCCAACTCCTGGGTTTAGGAGAGTCTCTTGCCTCAGCCTCCTGAGTAGCTGGGACTATAGGCTCCCACCACAATGCCCGGCTACTTTTCTATTGCAGGTTGGCCAGGGCCGGGTTCAAACCTGCCACCTCAGTATATGGGGCCGGCACCCGACCCACTGAGCTCCAGGCACCGCCCCAGGCTGGGGCCTTTTAAATACCTCTGATGTCTTTACCTCTTGGCCTGGTGAGAGTCCTCAGAGAAGAGGCTTGCAGTGTTTTTCTGGGAGGTTGAGGAGAACCTGGCTGGGAACTAAGTGGAGAAGTAGATGGGAAGGCTGAGCATCCAGCGTGCAGAAGTTCACACAACCCCTCCATGCTGTTTATGTGCAGACGTCTGGGGGGTGAGGAGTGGGGAGAAAATTCTAGGTTTTTTGCAAGGCTGGAGGAGGGTCAATTACCTCATTGCTCAAAGTAGCTGAAGGAAACTGAGGGACCCAACTTTTTAAAGAGACTTTCTTTCTTTCTTTTTTTTGAGACAGAGCCTCAAGCTGTGGCATTATAGCTCACAGCAACCTCAAACTCCTGGGCTCAAGTGGTTCTCCTGCCTCTGCCTCTCAAGTAGCTGGGATTACAGGCGCCCGCCACAATGCCTATTTTTTTGTTTGCAGCCGTCATTTTTGTTTGGCAGGCCTAGGCTGAATTTGAACTCAGCTCAGGTGTATGTGGCTGGCGCCTTAGCCGCTTGACCCACAGGTGCCAAGCCTTTAAAGAGACTTTCAGAAGTGTTTTTATTTTTAGCTCATCCCTCTGCCCGTAGTGGGTCCAATTGCCTTTAATTATTTAGCCTTTTGGAGATTCCATGGTATAAATCAGATTGTTTCTTGGCTTTCTATCATCCTACCAAGATGTTTTTGCTGTTATCTCTTCTCATTCTTTCCAGCCTTGCTGGCTTATACATTAAAGAAAAAAAACAGTCCTTACTGCCGTGGTGTTGGGCTTTCAGCAGGGAGAGGATGTAGAGGTTTTAGTTCAAACTATCATTAGTGCCTGGAATGTAGATTTCTTTTTTAAAAACAATTCAGATTAATATGGGGGTACATAGGATTAGGTTACGTGGTTTGCTTTTGTAGGTTTACAGTCCAAGTTGTAGGTGTGTCTTTTGCCCAGGAAGTGGGCAGTGTATCCATTGGGTGGGAATAGACCCAATCCCTTCCGCTCTGCTCCTGTACTCGAATTTCATTGAATTTTTCTTTCACGTGAAGATATAGGTGTTAATCTACTAGCTCCAATTTAGTACTGAGTAGATGCAGTGTTTGTTTTTCCCTTCTTGTGACACTTCCCTTAGGAGAATGGTCTTTAATTCCATCTAAGGTGTTACAAAAGATACAAAACTTCTGTCTTTTCATGGCTGAATGATATTTCATAGTATTCATATACCGCAATTTATTAACCTACTCATGCATTGAAGGGCACTTAGATTGTTTCCACATCTTTGGGGTTGTGAATTGTGCAGCTATGAACCTTTAAGTGCAACTGTCTTTATGATAAAATACCTTTTTATCTTTGGAGTGTAGATTTCTTTACCGGCTATAACCAGAGACGGGTTTAATCCAGGCAGTGTGTGCTGCCCTTCTCCCTGCCTGTACCCTTAGGAAACATTTTCTGATCAGGCTGGTCATATTCTCTTGCTGAGGCCTGTTTGGATCTCAGATGCCTTCCTATGTCACTCTGAGTGTCCACTACCAATTGATCATAGTTGTCATAGGAGGCAAAACCTGTCTCTAGCAAGGTATGGTGGCCCATGCCTGTAATCCCAGTACTTTGGGAGGCTGAACTCCTGCTTGAGGCCAGGAGTTCAATACCAGCCTGGGTGACATAGTAAGACCCTGTCTCTACCAAAAAAAAAAAAAATTACCTGGGTGTGGTGCTGTCCATCTGTAGTCCTAGCTACTTGGGAGGCTGAGGCAGGAGGATTGCCTGAGTCCAGGAGTTTGAGACTGCAGGGGGCTATGGTTGCACCACTGCACTCCAGCATGGGTAGCAGAATGAGACCCTTTCTTAAAAAAAAAGTTGAGAACCAGGCACGGTGGCTCATGCCTGTAATCCCAGCACTCTGGGACATTGAGGCAGGTGGATTGCCTGAGCTCAGGAGTTCAAGACCAGCCTGAGCAAAAGTGAGGCCCAATCTCTAAAAATAGCTGGTCATTGTGGCAGGTGCCTATAGTTTCAGATACTTGGGAGGTTGAGGCAAAAGGATCACTTGAACCCCAGAGTTTGAGGTTGCTGTGAGCTACAACACCATGGCACCCCAGGGCGAGACTGTCTCAAAAGAAAAAAAAAGTTGAAGAAGAAAAAGAACAATATAGTAATAATACTCCCCCCCCAGACCTATCTCTAATCCTAGCTTGGGCAGTAGGTAGCTTACTGTTCAAACAGCTCTTGGTCTTATTTCTCAAACTCACTCTGTGCAGGAAGACTGTGACCTTGGCCTCTAAACATCTTAGCTTTCCGTGAAGCTGAGCTTCTGTGTGTCTGATACTATTTTAATCTGAAAGATGGGCCAGGTGTCTTTGGTGGCCAAGTGGCCTCAGTGAAAGTTATCATTATTTCCTCCCCGGGCTGGTTTTTCACATAGTCCTGTTACCATCCGTGGCACCCTCTCTTCCCGTTTCCACAAATGTGCCCTTTTCAGCTTGTGCACAAGTTCCTGTTTCTGGCTGAGCAGAGCAGAGGTGACTGACCTTCTCTGCTCCTTGTGGACGATTGCCACTCTCCAACCCAGTTTGTCAGTCGAGTCATTCCTCAGTCTCCCTTTGTGCACTGTGACCTTCCAGCATTCTCTTCCGGTCACTTTACAACATCACTTTATGGTTACCAAGAGAGGAATGATGACAAGGGTCGCCTTCCGCTGAAGTAGAAGTGTTGTTCCTGTATGGTCTGATCTGCGCGATAAAACAATGCTCTGCACTCCATGATGGTGGCTGTGCCCTGGGAATACAGAAAACCTAAGAGGTCACAGTTGTTATGATGGGGCAGGCATGGTGGCAACTTTATTTCCATCATCCACAGGATGACAGTGAAGGGTAGGGTGGTCACAAAAGGCTTGTTCAGGCTGCACCAGGAGGTGTCACGAGGAGCAAAAGCTTGGCCAGTAGGGACGCTGCAGAGCTTATTTCCCAGGCATCCTTCCCTTTTCTGAACGAAGTCATTGCAACCTCTCCTGCCACGCACTGTAGTTTTTCTCAAATGTGCTAAGTGCTTTCCATATGTTCTTTTTGCCTTCCCAGCTTGGATTGTGAATTCTCCTGGGGAAAAAAACAATACCTAGTACATAATCAGCTTAGTGAATGAATTTTCCAGATAGTTTTGGGCACTTTGCACTTGAGAAGAAAAGATATTTGGGAGGCAGAGGCTGGTGGATCGCCTGAGTTCTTGGGTTCAAGACCAGCTTGAGCAAGAGTGAGACTCAGTTGCTTAAAGAAAAAAGAAATTATATGTGTGTATGTGTATACAACCGGGCTTTGTAGTGGGCACCTGTAGTCCCAGCTACTAAGGAGGCTGAGGCAAGATAATCGCTTGAGCCCCAAGAGCTTGAGGTTTCTGTGAGCTGTGATGCCACACCACTCTACCAACGGTGACCCCCCCCAAAAAAAGAAAAACCTCTTTTTTTCTTTTTCATAATTATCCAAGTTGTATCCAACGGTGTTAATTCCCTCATTTCTTTATTACACTTTGATTTCACATTGGCTGGACGGAAGTGTGGAGCATTCAATTGGTTTCTCGTATGATTCAGAAATATTCCTGACCAAAAACATTGTTGAGGAGACAGCCTATTATTTTTTTCCATCCATTTATTTCTTCTTCTTTTTTTTTTTTTTTTAAAGTATTTGAAATCTTTTATTTTATTTATTTTTTTTTCTTTGCAGTTTTTTTGGCCGGGGCTGGGTTTGAACTCGCCACTTCTGGCATATGGGGCCAGTGCCTTACCCCTTTGAGCCACAGGTGCCGCCCATAGTACTGTGATGGTCTTGGTTTTTATGGCTTTCAGAGGAAGGAGGGAAGTATGCACTGGTTGGATTGTCAAATCGGTAGACAATTTAATCTAACTGGTAGAAGATTGTCTAATTGGTAGACATTTCCCAAGAAGGAAGACCTTTGTTTGGATTTCAACAATGTATATTTTTTTCCTTTGTAACTATATCCTTTATCTTTCAAGGTTAAAAGCTTTTGAAATACCACAGAGTATCAAAATGACAGACCTCAAATTATCATATACTATATGGGGTACTTAGAATGCAAAACTCTGTTAAATATTTTACTACCTTTTTAAAAATTTTTTTTAGATTTTTAAAAAATTTCAGATTAATATAAAGATACATACAAGTAGGTTACATTATTTGTATTTATTTCCTTGATCTTTAATTTTGGTGAAATTCTAACCTGATTTAGTAGGAAAAAACTTTAATGTTTTCTTTTGTCCTACATGGAATTCCAACAGTGTCTTTTCTGTATTTCTTTGGAGACTCTTAACGTCCTGAGAAACTCTCCAATATCATGTTTCAGCCGCGGCTTACGGGATGTCCACATGACTTCCCCAGAAATGAAATTGTGGCTTTCTTTTTCCTACAAAGGAGTAATTTAAAGTTTCATTTTTCTGCTGATATGATTTAAGTACACAGTAAAGTTAGTTTTTGCCATTATGTTTTTTTTTTCTTTTCTTTTTAATTGTTGGGGGTTCATTGAGGGTACAATAAGCCAGGTTACACTGATTGCAATTGTTGCCATTATGTTTTTTTTGTTTGTTTCATAGAAGGCAGTTGGTTTCTTTATTTTTCTGCTTGGGAAGATGAACGTGCTTGATCTTTTAACCATGCAGAGAAACAGAAATACAATTTAACTAGATTGTGAATGCTGCCAGACATGTAAATTTAGGCATAAGTGCTCTTTAAAATGTGTAAGGATTGTCAATTTCTTCATTATTTATTTATTTATTTAGAGACAGAGTCTCACTATGTCACCCTTGGTAGAGTGCTGTGCTGTCACAGCTCACAGCAACCTCAAACTCTTAGGCTTAAGCGAGTCTCTTGCCTCGGCCTCCTGAGTAGCTGGGACTACAGGCTCCCGCCACAATGCCCGGCTATTTTTTGTGGTTGTCATTGTTGTTTAGCAGGCCCCGGGCCGGGCCGGAACTGGGCCTGAACCCACCAGCCTTGGTGCATGTGGCTGGCGCCCTACTCACTGAGCTACTGGCGCCAAGCCTCTTTGTTACATATTTAAACCATCTATAGAGGCATTACATTAAGGGGGGTGTGGAGTCCTAGCTGAAAGATGTTTTCTAGACTCAGAATTGTTGCTAAATCTTCTTGCCTTCTGCAGAGAAGATCTCTGAAGGCAGATCTCTGCCACCAGGGTCTTAGATTCTCAGTGCGCTCCCCTGCCATTGTTAAGAAAAATTTTTTTTTATTTATTTATTTATTTATTTATTTATTTTTTGCAGTTTTTGGCCGGGGCTGGGTTTGAACCCATCACCTCCAGCATATGGGGCCGGCACCCTACTCCTTTGAGCTACAGGTACCACCCAAGAAAAATTGTTATTTTGTAGAGTTTTATTCTTCAGCAACTTTCTAGAAAATCATTAAGGAGCATCAGGTACGACTGTTTTTGTAACTCCAAATCTGTAGTTGTTGGTTGATCTTTATGTACATGTGGTTAGCCTACTTTACAAGGTTGTAAGGAGTTCATGCATAATTTTCCTAGGGTTGCATTATTTCACATCAGCATTTTCTTTTCTTTCTTTCTTTATTTTTGTTTTTGAGATGAAGCCTCAAGCTGTCACCCTGGGTAGAGTGCTGTGGCATCACAGCTCACAGCAACCTCCAACTCCTGGGCTCAAGCAATTCTCCTGCCTCCACCTCCCAAGTGGCTGGGACCACAGGCACCCACCACAACACCCAGCTATTTTTTGGTTGCAGCTGTCATTGTTTGGCGGGCCCGGGCTGGATTTGAACCCGCCAGCTCAGGTGTATGTGGCTAGCACCTTAGTTGCTTGAGCCATAGGCACCGAGCCACATCAGCATTTTCTTATAGTAATGAGTATCACTTTTAATAACTAGGCGATATTTGTCATGTTAAATATACAATGGTATTTTTGAGCCATTCCTCAATTCTTGGGTATTTAGATTTTGTTTTTAAGTACATAGTGTTGCTATGTCTTTTTCCCTGTTGAGAGTTATTTACTTGGTGAACATTTCTCAAAATATGACTCTGGGATTAAAGATTTCTAGCTTCTATGAATCATCTTCAGTAGGTCACCTGCTAGCTATATGAAGTTATATGAAGTTCCCATTATGTCTTTTTTGCTCTTTTAAATCAGCAGTGTCTTTGTTGTAGAAGTGAGGACAGGATTAGCTAGAACAGTTAAGGCCGTGTTATGTATCCTGTTCTAGGTCAGATAATAAAGCTAGAAGAACCTGACAGGCCCATTTTCAGAGGCTGTGTTCTTGTTGGTAATGTCTACAGCCTCATTTCATTTGATTGGATGTCTGGTAAGAAAAATTTCTAACATTCGGTAATGAAAGGTGGTGAGGTGGTTATGGTAACTGCAACTACATTAGACCTCAGTACCTGGTCTAGAATGTCTGAGCCTTCTTGTGGGCAGAGAAGGCATCAAATTCGTAGGCAATTCCAGCCCCCTCCCCCATTCCTTCACTGCTTGAGTAATCAGGGCTCAGTAAGGTGTGCGCGGCAACCAGCAACATTAGAGAATTTTGCATTAATGTACTTTCTTGATAAGGAACTAGAACAGAGCGAATTTCTTTTTCTTTTCTTTTTTTTTTCTGAGACAGAGTCTCACTTTGTTGACCTTGGTAGGGTTTCTTGGTGTGATAGCTCACAGCAATCAACCTCTTTGGCTCTAGCCATCTTCTTGAATCAGCCTCCCAAGTAGTCAGGACTGCAGGTGCTAGCCAAAACCCTGGCTACTTTTAGAGATGGGGTCTTACTCTAGCTCAGGTTGGTCTCCAACTCTTGACCTTCAGCAACCCACCTGGCTTGGCTCCCCAGAGTGCTGGGATCACAGGTGTGGCCATCACACCTGGCTGGAGTGAATTTCTATTCAGATTTTTCATTTGCTATCTTTCTGGATATCATGTTCTACTGTTTAAAGCCTCAGGTGGATTTCTAAGTCAACTATTATCTGGAATTAAGTTCCTCTGCTTCAGGCTTTCCATCTATTAAAGCACAGTGACATATAATTAACAGTCCACTTCAGAAAGATTCATGCCTTAATGCTTGTAAAGAACTTTGAGCTTTTCTAAGAGTGTTTTATACACATTCGTGAATAATGAGATGGCTTGCTCCATTTGGCAAAAAGCATCTATACTAGGCCTATTTTATAAAGCAGTGATTTTCAACCTGTGTGCCGTGGCACACTGGTGCCATGAGAGGATCTTAGGTATGCCTCAAAATTTTTTAAAGATCATTAATTAAATTATTTTTGAAAGAAATCCAAAGCACAGTAAGTATATTCTTTTCTTTACTCTTTTTTTGGGTCAACATATATATATATTTTTTGTCACTAGGAAATAGCTTTTTTTTTTTTTTTATATTGTTTGGGATTCATTGAGGGTACAAAGAATTAGGTTACACTGATTGCATTTGTTAGGTATAGTCCTTCTTATAATTGTGTCCCACTCTCAAGAGGTGTGCCATACACTGACCCCCAATCCACCTCCCTCCTCCCCTCTCCCCATCTCTCATTCCCTACCCCCAACCTTGTATCCATACACTGACTCCCAATCCACCTCCCTCCTCCCCTCTCCCTATCCCTCATTCCCTACCCCTCACCTGGTATTGGGTCTTGATCAACATAATTTAAGTGTGCTTTGGGAGTTTAACTATAGGTTCAAGTGTGCCATGAGATAAAAAAGGTTGAAAAACACTGTAATAGAGGATAAAGGCTTGCCAAGAATCAGAAGATAAATTTAACGTGGTGTCTATGGAATTTTTCTTGGATTACGTGGGACAAGTAGAATCTAAAATAAATTCTGTATATGTGTAGGGAAAGTAGATTTATGCTGTTCTAATCCAACATTTTGGGGGGATAGACTACTCCTTTGTAAGTGGAATCATGTTTGACAAATTTCCTAGTGTTCTTAAAGAGCATGAAATAAATAGGGACACAATGATAAATGAAGGTTTTCAAATTGATTTTTTTTTTTTTTGAGACAGTCTCACTATGCCGCCCTTGGTAGAGTGCCGTTGTGTCACGGCTCACAGCAACCTCAAACTCAGGCTTAAGCGATTCTCTTGTTTAAAAAAAAAAAACTACGAACAAATTCCTATGCACACTGCACATATCTTATTTTGAAGTAAAAAGACAAAATGGGAACAAATACAATCACATCACCTCATGTGGCCCGCGGGCCGCACTTTGAGGACGCCTGTCTCTTAACTGGAGACATTCGCTAAATGTATAACTTAGAACAAAATGGCTCACCATTTCTTAGCTGTTGTCACAAATAATTCAGAAATGCCAATTTATCCATTTTCTTTCTTTTTTTTTTTTTTTGGAGAGACAGAGTCTCACTGTACCACCCTCGGTAGAGTGCCGTGGCGTCACATGGCTCACAGCAACCTCTAACTCTTGGGCTTACGCGATTCTCTTGCCTCAGCCTCCCGAGCAGCTGGGACTACAGGCGCCCGCCACAACGCCCGGCTATTTTTTTGTTGCAGTTTGGCCGGGGCGGGGTTTGAACCTGCCACCCTCGGCATATGGGGCCGGCGCCGTACTCACTGAGCCACAGGCGCCGCCCCAATTTATCCATTTTCATGATGGTTTGGTATCTGAGATAGTTTCTGCAGTTTTCTTTCTTTCTTTTTTTTTTTTTTGGAGACAGAGCCTCAAGCTGTCACCCTGGGTAGAGTGCGATGGCATCAGAGCTCACAGCAACCTCCAAATGCTGGGCTCAAGTGATTCTCCTGCCTCTGCCTCCCACGTAGCTGGGACTACAGGCGCCCGTCACAATGCCAGGCCATTTTTTTGTTGCAGCATCATTGTTGTTTGGCAGGCCTAGGCTGGATTCGAACCTGCCAGCTCAGGTCTATGTGTTGGGTGGTGTCTTAGCAGCTAGAGCCACAGGTGCTGAGTCATTTCTGCAGTTTTTATCAATGTACTTTAATTAATTAATTTAGACAAAGTCTTGCTCTGTTGCCCAGGCTACAGTGCCGTGGCATCAACCTACTTCACAGCAACCTCAAACTCCTGGGCTCAAGTGATCCTCTTGCCTCATTCTCCAAGTAGCTGGGACCACAGGTGCCCACCACAATGCCTGGCTAGTTTTTTAATTTTTAGTAGAGACAGGGTCTCACTCTTGCTCAGGCTGGTCTTGCCTCCCATCTTGCCCTCCCAGACATCTATGTACTTCAGAGACCTAATGGATTTAGGAAAGCAAATAAGTTTTTATCAATGGCATAGAAGATTGAGGAGAATACTCCACTTCTTCCATCTGGAAAGATAAATGAGGAGACACAGGGACAGAGTACACCCTCCTGTACTGTGGCAAACTGAGTTAAATAATATGAATGAAACAGTTCATTTGTATCTTCTTAATTTCCAAATTACAAACAATTTAAAGTGTTTATCGGGCACTTAGATGCACCAGGTGCCCTGCTAAGCTTTTCACATGGATTATCATGTTTAATCCTCCAGGCAAACCTTGGGGGTGGATAAGAGCCTGAAGTTCTGGAAGGTTCTATAATACTTGGCAGGAGATGAGTGGTAGGGGTAGAGTTCAGAACTCTGGCTCCGGAGCTCTCTCTTATGAGCTCTGCTCTCTGAGCTAAGCACTTCTTTCCTTATTTTTCCTCCTGGTAAACAGAATGGGACACCCTAGAAGGAAATATAAAGTTCTTCAAACAGAACCAAAGCAGTCAGTTTCTCTGGGTTTCACCCCAGGCCCCATTGTCACCTATATAGACTCTTAAGACAGTGATTCTCAACCTTCCTAATGCCCGACCCTTTAATACGGTTCCTCATTTTGTGGTTGACCCCCAACCATAAAATTATTTTCGTTGCTACTTCATAACTGTAATTTTGCTACTGTTATGAATTGTAATGTAAATATCTGATATGCAGGATGTATTTAGGTGACCCCTGTGAAAGGGTCGTTTGACCCCCAGAAGGGTCGTGACCCACAGGTTGAGAACTGTTCTAAGATGTTTTCATGGCAGCAGAGTTGAATAGAAATATTCTGGAAACTCTCTGTATGACTTAAAATTTGCTAGCAGTTACTTTAAAAAAGAGAAAAGCAACAAGTGAATTAAGTTTAATATTTTATGCAACCAATATATAACAATATTATCATTTTACCATATATTCATTTAAAAATTATGTACGAGATTACTTAAAAATTAACAAGATACCAGAAACAACTGAGGAGAAATGCAACACAATACTTCTTTTGTATTACAGTGGATACAGAGTGATATGTGGTTCTACCAAACTAAGTTCTGATTAATGGAAACATATTTGATACTGCTTCAGTTTTTTTTTTTTTTTTTTTGTAGAGACAGAGTTTCACTTTATTGCCCTCGGTAGAGTGCCGTGGCGTCACACAGCTCACAGCAACCTCCAACTCCTGGGCTTAGGCGATTCTCCTGCCTCAGCCTCCCGAGTAGCTGGGACTACAGGTGCCCGCCACAACGCCCGGCTATTTTTTTGTTGCAGTTTGGCCGGGGCTGGGTTTGAACCCGCCACCCTCGGTATATGGGGCCGACGCCCTGCTCACTGAGCCACAGGCGCCGCCCGATACTGCTTCAGTTTTAAATTTTAAATTTATATTTATTAAAAGTAAATAAAGTAGGCCAGGCGCAGTGGCTCACGTCTGTAATCCCAGCACTCTGGGAGATCAATACTGGTGGATTACCTGAGCTTAGGAGTTCAAGACCAACCTGAGCAAAAGTGAGATCCCATCTCTATTAAAAACGGAAAAACTAGCCAGGTGTTGTGGGGGGCGCTTGTAGTCCCAGCCACTCAGGAGGCTGAGGCAAGAGGATCACTTGAGCCTAAGAGTTTGAAGTTGCTGTGAGCCGTGATGCCACAGCACTCTACCCAGAGCATAGAGTGAGACTCCATCTCAAAAAATAAGTAAATAAAGTAAAAAAGTAAATTCCTCTGGTTGCACTATGCTATGTTTCAAGTGCTCACTAGCTATTTGTGGCAAGTGGCTATCATATTGAATGGTGCAGCTCCAGAGGGAATGGTAATCTCTGTGTTCCAAGGACTGGGGACTCCAGACACTCTATCCCTATCCCTTATTATTGTCCCTGACTATGCCCAGGGTGACCATGTACAGTTGTGAAGGTTACACCCTGCAAAATTGTGAGATGTCATTTGCATTATAGGCCTAGTAGATTTGCTTATTTACTACAACAGTTTTTAGAAAGATGCAAGTCCAGTTTTTGAAGGAAGACACATGTTCTCCTAATTCATGCAAAGACATTTTTTAGGGGGGCAATGGGCAGATGGTTGTAGCTTTTCTGGTTCTTCCTAGCATTCCAGCAGTTGGGCCCATTGCATTGTTCTCTTGTTTGCTGAGCACGCTACCAGTGCCCTGCCTGCGACCTATGGAAGCAGCCTCGGTCAACCCCTCTTCCCTAGGAAATAGCATCACAGAGTCCCTCCTCCTGTTGGTGACAGTTGGGTACCACATATGTCGTATTCATGTTGTATTCCCGGAGCTTGGTGCACAGCAGGGACTAAACACACTTGTTGATTTGAATTGTTACTTTCGTTTTGACCCTGTTTGGGCCTCTGTGCTGTGCCCTCAGTTGCCCTTAATGACACTTGTCCCGGGGCTGGTTCACCCTGATGCTGACATGGTGTCTCCTTCACTGAGTCTCAGCTCGCCTTGTGTGGTACCCTCGTTCCCATAGTACTAACTGTCATTATTGCTGCTGTTCCTAAGGAGCTGTCACTTACTGATTCCACTTCAGGTCAAGCGTTGTGTGTAGCGTTTGTGTGCGTTATTTCCTTTAGTCCTGAGAAATGTCTCTAGGAGGTCCCATTTCACAGTGAGAACACCGAGGCCCTGAACTGTAAGTGGTTTGTTTACCTGAGGTCACATAGCCAGTAAGTGTCACAGCTGCCCTTTCAAACCAGTTCTGTCTGACTTCAAAGCTCTTTTCTATGCTTTCAGGTCCAGGACTAGGCTTCCCCCTTTGGCATCTGGGCCTTCCTGACCACACCATAATGGACTTATTATTTGTCTTTACAGATTTCCTTCCTTTGCAGAACTGCTCTGTCCTCAATTCATGTGGTTTGGGTGGGGCCAACACTAACCCGGGGTGGACATGTGACCCAGCTGTGGCCAATCTGAGCAGTCTCTGCCCTCAACTAAGTGACTGTTTCAAGGGTTAGCCCACAGCCCCGGCTGGCTCAAGCCTGATTATTTTCTGCTTGCATTTAAGAAGGGAGGTACTCTTTTCTTCTGTGGAGTTTTTCTTTTTCCCTGATAAAATGATGTAAGCTGGAGGTCCTGGTGGCTGTCTGTCCCTGCTCCATGGAGGAGCTGTGTGCAGTGCAAGAGAAAAATGCCACATGCAAGGAAGCAGCACTGAGCCCTGGTGAGAAGACGCCGCATCCTTTGGGGTGCAGGGATCCACTTTGCCTAAAACATCGGAGTTTGAGAGCCAGCATGCTCCTCGTTGTTTTGGGAGTTTGCTTAAATCTAGTGATTGGCATTTGAAAGAACCTTGCCTGACTATACTTAGACTTTTGTCTGGGATTCCTTGTGTCTACCCTTTGCCTGAGCCCAGGACTCTTGGGCCTTGGTGCCTACTTGGTGCCTGGCGTGTGCCTGGAGGCTTTTGATTGCCGTGGACTCTGCAGCATGGTCAGCACGCTCTTTCCCTTTATGGTCAGTAAGCCCTGCCCTAGTGAAAGGAGGAAGCACACTCAACCCTGCTCAGCCCCTTCCCCTGGGGCACAGCCCACACAGGTAGGCCTGGCTGGGATACGGACTGTGCCCTGAGTAGAACATTGGAGAAATCTGTTCTTCATGGACAACAGAAAAATTACTCATGTATCTCTCTCTTTGAGCGCTGATCAAAGTCTTTGGAATGCTGAACTCTGGCCTTTGACACTATCTGGGGCCTCTGCCTGTCAGAGGCCAAGGCCTTTCCTCTTATCCCATTTCTTTGGCGACCAACCTTTCTGATCGGCTGTCTTTCTATAGGCTCTCAACCCCCTGGGGTTCTGACTTACACCCTTCTGCTGGCTTCCTTCCCACATCTTTCCGGTGGCCCTCTGAGAGCATTGTTCCATTGTGAATCAACTCTCCCACACCCGGCCTCACTCCCTGCCTGTGGCTTGCTCTGCTGTGGCCTACGCCTGGCTTCCCTTTGCTGCTACCCTGTTCTGACTTTTCTGCCTTCGTTCAAAAACCCTCTCGCCTTCAGGGTACAAGCCATTCATGCGAGCAGCATTGGGGTCTTTACTTTTGCTGCCAACCTCCATCTTCTCCCTGATTTACTCACTGGGTTCATGGCCTTTTCTCCTAATTCTCCTATCTCTGCATTCACATATACAACTAACTTTATATGCTTGCAACAGTTACACGGTGGGCCTGGGGATAGTTAATGGGGAGCGGTTAACTGTGGTGGGAGTAGAAAATAAGGAGGATTCCATAAAAGAGATTACCTGTGAGCAGGACCTTGAAAAACATAGGATTTCAACAAGTGGATAAAGGATGAGCCTTCCACCAGAGAGAATAACTCGAGCAAAGGCAGGGAGTCTTGAAAAGGTCTGGTTTTGCTTGAATCTTGGGAGACAAGTGGTAGGGAAGGAAGAGGGAACCCAGATGGGATTGGACATGATTATATTTGCTTAAGATTAAAGAATGGCCCTAAGGAGGATCCGAGTGGGAGAATGCAAGAGAATGAACAGCCTTGATCATGAAAGGGGGAGGGATGCGCATAAATGATAAGATTAAAATGTTTTGGAGTGATTATAAACATGGAGGAGGAGTAAAGTAGGTTAAGAAAGCTCATAGTAAAATCAGGGGTATAGAAGAAGAGGTGGAGGTATTTGCAGGGCAGGTGGGTTATGAGGGAGCAGGCGGCAGGGCAGAGAAATAAGGCAGGTACCTGCTGCTGGCGAGACAGGCGAAGAGAGGCCCTGCCTGGCGAAGGGGTGGGATTCTGGGAGACAACAGCTACATGTGAATCACATTCCTTGGCCTTTTAATTATCTGGTGAATAAAGAGTAAGATAACTTAGGTACCTCATGATAGTAAAAATGACTACATCATGTAAGCTTCAGATGTTGCCCAAGCTCTGCTTTATAGCTCAGCACAACTCTAGGAGATGCTAAAAAGGTTCAAGGGAAATAAAATGAGTTCTCTGATCACTTAAGGTTGGGAAACACTGCATTCGATATGATTCATGGAGCCTATTCACATATGAAAAGCTCTGAGAAATGCACACAGGAAACCAGTTTGATGCGGTTGAACCCAGCTTTTCCTGAGTATATTTGTCCCTTCATTAATTTCATTCATTCATTCAGCAAGGATGCTGTAAACATATGCTATGATCGTGTGTTTGAGGCACTCTGCTGGCTGCTGGTCTTACAGTGGAGAATAAAGTCAGCCTAGAGTCCTGTGTTTGGGAGATGAAGGTCTGGTGTGAACACATGTTATCATCTCTCGGGTCCTGGTTTTCTGAGAACATGGTTTTGGAAGCCTTGAGTTAAGCTGTTTTGTTATTCCTTTCTGTGCTCTGGAGTGATTGTCACCTGTCTCTCTGCCTTTGTGTCTCTATCTTATATCAATACCTCCACCTTCTCACAGAATGTTTCCCACACCTCCTGCTTGGGCATGGACTGAGCTGATGACAAGGGAACTTTCAGGTCTGGGAAGTTGGTGACTCATCCAAGGTCACCCAGCTCGTTAGGACTAGCGTCAGAACCCGGATCTTCTGGCTCTAGGTTCTGTGCTCATTCCATTCTCAGTGAGAAGGGACCATTTGTTTTTCCTTTTTTTTTTATTAAGTCATATATACATAGATCATGAATACATTTATACATATGTGGAGTACAATGTGTTGATTTTTTTATACAAAAATGCCTGAAAAAAATATTACGTAGACTCAACAGGTTGAGTGAGATACGGTGGATACGGTGGACTGCCAACTTAATAAATAATAGCAGGGCTAATTTAAGTGTCATCGCCACTACCACCACCACCATCATCATTGTCGTCACTGATGTTGAGTGAGTATTATGATCCCGTACCATGCTAAATACTTTATATACACTTCTTTGTTCAATTTTTACAAGTGCCTTAAATAGTAATTATCACCCCATCTCGCAAATGAGGAAGCAAGCTCAGAGGGGTGAGTAATGTGTTCACGTTTACACATGCGGTAAGGAGCAGAGCCAAGCTTCTATTCTGTTTTGAGAGTCTAAACCCTTACCTTTGTTGACTTTGTCTTGTATCAGGTGAAATGTTTTTTCTGCTTCATGACTTCCCTCTCAGAATCATTTGTCTTTTCCCCCTTCCATTTCAGCCCCACCCCCCACCCCCAGATCCTTCCTCTCTGTAAAAACCTGACTTCAGAAGGGATCTGGGTTAGTCAGACATTCCATGAGCCAAGAAGTGATCATGAGATAAGTAATGAGGGCCTATTAGATGAAGGAACTGCCTTAGGAGTGGAGGATCCGGTGGGGAACCAACAGACTGTGTTCCTCTTCCTGTGGAACTTACAACCAGTGAGGAGAGCACACAATTAAAGAAACCACTCTCAAGAAGAATGTCATGTGGTGATGAGAATCAGTGTGAACAATTAAAGTGGGATAACAGTGAGGGTCACTGGCTGTCCTCTTTAGATTGGGTAGTCAAGGGAAAGCCTTTTTGTGAAAGTGTTGTTTAAATGGAAATGAGAATTATAAGACGGAGCGAACAACAAAGAGAGAGAGATTGGAGGGAAGGTTGGAGGCAGGAAGAAAAAGAGGAGGTGGAACACTTCTAGGTAGATGGAACATGATGTGCAAAGACCCCAGCCTTGAGTTTGCTGTGTTTTAATATTAGGAAGAAGATGGAATCATGGTGGCCCAGGGGCAGAGTGCTGCTAGACGTGGTTGGAAAAGTGGGTTGTATGCTAGGTAGAGGGGTTTGGGTTTTGGTCTAAGGGCATGGGGCAGCCCTTGGAGGGTTTAAGTACCGCTGACACATGGACTGACTGCTGAATGTTTTTTTTTTTTTTTTTGCAGTTTTTTTTTGCCAGGGCTGGGTTTGAACCCGCCACCTCTGGCATATGGGGCTAGCACCCTACTCCTTTGAGCCACAGGCGTCACCCCTGACTAATGTTTTTAAAAGATTGTTTTTACTGAAGAATAGAGAAATGATCATAAGGAGATAAGAAAGGAGGTAGTGAAACCTGTTAGGAGGAAGTTGCAGTAGTCCCAACAAGGAATGATGGTGGCTTTATCAGTTATCACTATAGTAATGGTGTATTGCAGACTTCCCATAAACTCAGCAACATACAACAATGTGGATTTTTGCTCATGAGTCGATGGGCTGGTTGATCTTGACTGGGCTTGCCTATGTGTCTGTGATCAGTGGCAGGCCAGGTGGGCAGCGCTGCATTGTGGCCTGGGTTCTCTAATGTGTTTGAGGGCTAACTGGCTATCAACTGGTCTACGATGGCCTCAGCTGAAATGGCTGCAGCAACTCTGATTTCCTTCCTAGGTATGTTACTGCCTCCAGGAGGGTGGCTGGGGCCTATTCTCATGGCGAGAAGAGAATTCTAAAGAAGTGAGAGGGAGCAGGGCCAGGCAAGCACATTCCTAAGCCTTAGCTTGTAGAGTTCATGACTGTCCCATTGGTCAAAGCAAGTCTTGTGGGTGTACCCACAGCCAGTGCGGGAGGGCATTGCCAAGGGCGGGGTCAGGGAGGTGTGAGACAATGCAGGAGGGTAGGAAGAACAGGGACCATCTGCACCCCCAGTCCAGTCTGTAACACTGACGGGAGAGGAGTGAAGAGGAGAGACTTGGGTAGGTTAGGAAAAATGTTTTGGAGGTACAGTCCAAAGAATGTGCTGATGAATTACACCTCAGATATGAGAATGAATCAAGGATAACTCTTAGATTTCTGGCTGAGCAGCAGGGGACATGGTGAGTCCATTTACTCAGATGGCAAAGACTGGGTATGAAGAGCAAGTTTAAAAAAAAACGTTAGAGGGCGGCGCCTGTGGCTCAGTGAGTAGGGCGCCAGCCCCATATGCCGAGGGTGGCGGGTTCAAACCCAGCCCCGGCCAAACTGCAACCAAAAAATAGCCAGGCGTTGTGGCGGGTGCCTGTAGTCCCAGCTGCTCGGGAGGCTGAGGCAAGAGAATCGCGTAAGCCCAAGGGTTAAGAGGTTGCTGTGAGCCGTGTGACGCCACGGCACTCTACCCGAGGGCGGTACAGTGAGACTCTGTCTCTACAAAAAAAAAAAAAAAAAACAAAAAAACGTTAGAACATACGAAAAAATGTTCATCATCCCTGTCTATTAGAGAAATGCAAATCAAAACTGCCCTGATACCATCTAACCCCAGTGAGAATGGCCCACATCACAAATTCCCAAAACTGCAGATGCTGGCGTGGATGTGGAGAGAAGGGAACACTTTTACACTGCTGGTGGGACTGCAAACTAGTACAACCTTTCTGGAAGGAAGTATGGAGAAACCTCAAAGCACTCAAGCTAGACCTCCCATTTGATCCTGCAATCCCATTACTGGGCATCTACCCAGAAGGAAAGAAATCCTTTTATCATAAGGACAGTTACACTAGACTGTTTATTGCAGCTCAATTTACAATCACTAAAATGTGGAAACAGCCTAAATGCCCACCAACCCAGGAATGGATTAACAAGCTGTGGTATATGTATACCATGGAATTCTATTCAGCCATTTAAAAAAAATGGTGACTTTGCATCCTTTGTATTAACCTGGATGGAAGTGGAAGACATTATTCTTAGTAAAGCATCACAAGAATGGAGAAGCATGAATCCTATGTACTCAATTTTGATATGAGGACAATTAATGACAATTAAGGTCGCAGTGGGGGTTGGGGGAAGGGGAGAGCAGAGAGAGAAAGAAGGAGGGAGGGGTGAGGAAAGGAAGAGCTGAGAGAGGGAAGGAGGGAGGGGGCGGGGCCTTGGTGTGTGCCACACCTTTTGGGGGCAAGACAGGATCGCAAGAGGGACTTTGCTAATAAATGCAATCAGTGTAATCTGGTTTATTGTACCCTCAATGAATCCCCAACAATAAAAAAAAAAATAAATAAATAAGGGCGGCGCCTGTGGGTCAGTGAGTAGGGTGCCGGCCCCATATGCTGAGGGTGGCGGGTTCAAACCCAGCCCCGGCCAAACTGCAACAAAAAAATAGCCGGGTGCTGTGGCGGGCACCTGTAGTCCCAGCTCCTCGGGAGGCTGAGGCAAGAGAATCACTTAAGCCCAGGAGCTGGAGGTTGCTGTGAGCTGTGTGATGCCACAGCACTCTACCAAGGGGCATAAAGTGAGTCTCTGTCTCTACAAAAAAGAAATAAATAAATTAAAAAAAGCCCCCAAAACATTGTTAGGGTTTTTTTTCTTTTGTAGAGACAGAGTCTCACTTTGTGGCCCTCCGTAGAGTGCCGTGGCCTCACCCAGCTCACAGCAACCTCCAACTCCTGGGCCCAAGCGATTCTCTTGCCTCAGCCTCCCGAGTAGCTGGGACTACAGGCGCCCGCCACAACACCCGGCTAGTTAGTGTTTTTTTTTAAGAGATGAAGTCTTGCTGTGTTACCCAGGCTGGAGTTAAACTCTTGGGCTCAAGCAGTCTTCTTGCCTCAGCCTCTCAAGTAAGTAACTAGGGCTGCAGAGAGTCCCAGACTAGAACGATTTTATTTATTTATTTATTTTTTTGAGACAGATTCTCTACCCTAGAGTCCGATGGCATCATAGCTCACAGCAACCTCAAACTCCTGGGCTCAAGTGATCCTCTTATCTCAGCTTCCTGAGCAGCTGGGACTACAGGGGCACACTACAATGTCCAACTAGTTTTTCTATTTTTAATAGAGATGGGATCTCACTCTTACTCAAGCTGGTCTTGAACTCCTGAGCTCAATCACCCACCTCCGCCGCCCAGAGTGCTAGGATTACAGGTGTGAGCCACCATGTGTGGCCACATTAGAACAAGTTTATTATTATTATTCTTATTAAAACATAGCTGTGTACATTAATGCAAAGAACAAGTTTTAAGAGAGTATCTAGAGTTCATTTTTAGTGTGATACCTGCTAGATGCTTAAATAAAGATGTCAGGTTTGCAGTTAGATATAGAAATCTGAGGTGCTGGAGGACTTTAGGGCTAAGATGTAGATTTCAGAGTTATCCACATATAGATTGGGTTTAAGCATGGACCTAGAGATGATGCCACCCATGAGGAGTGGAGAGAATGTGTGGATGGAGAAGCAGAACAAGTCAGGACAAGCTCGGGAGGGAGGTCGGGGTCGGGGGCCGCGCACGTCAGTGCTGGGGAGGGAGGTCGGGGTCGGGGGCCGCGCACGTCAGTGCTGGGGAGGGAGGTCGGGTCGGGGGCCGCGCACGTCAGTGCTGGGAGCGAGGTCGGGGTCGGGGGCCGCGCACGTCAGTGCTGGGGAGGGAGGTCGGGGTCGGGGGCCGCGCACGTCAGTGCTGGGGAGGGAGGTCGGGTCGGGGGCCGCGCACGTCAGTGCTGGGGAGCGAGGTCGGGGTCGGGGGCCGCGCACGTCAGTGCTGGGGAGCGAGGTCGGGGTCGGGGGCCGCGCACGTCAGTGCTGGGGAGGGAGGTCGGGGTCGGGGGCCGCGCACGTCAGTGCTGGGAGCGAGGTCGGGGTCGGGGGCCGCGCACGTCAGTGCTGGGAGGGAGGTCGGGGTCGGGGGCCGCGCACGTCAGTGCTGGGGAGCGAGGTCGGGGTCGGGGGCCGCGCACGTCAGTGCTGGGGAGGGAGGTCGGGGTCGGGGGCCGCGCACGTCAGTGCTGGGGAGCGAGGTCGGGGTCGGGGGCCGAGCACGTCAGTGCTGGGGAGCGAGGTCGGGTCGGGGGCCGCGCACGTCAGTGCTGGGGAGGGAGGTCGGGGTCGGGGGCCGCGCACGTCAGTGCTGGGGAGGGAGGTCGGGGTCGGGGGCCGCGCACGTCAGTGCTGGGGAGGGAGGTCGGGGTCGGGGGCCGCGCACGTCAGTGCTGGGAGGGAGGTCGGGGTCGGGGGCCGCGCACGTCAGTGCTGGGGAGGGAGGTCGGGGTCGGGGGCCGCGCACGTCAGTGCTGGGAGGGAGGTCGGGGTCGGGGGCCGCGCACGTCAGTGCTGGGAGGGAGGTCGGGGTCGGGGGCCGCGCACGTCAGTGCTGGGGAGGGAGGTCGGGTCGGGGGCCGCGCACGTCAGTGCTGGGGAGCGAGGTCGGGGTCGGGGGCCGAGCACGTCAGTGCTGGGAGGGAGGTCGGGGTCGGGGTCGGGGGCCGCGCACGTCAGTGCTGGGAGGGAGGTCGGGGTCGAGGGCCGCGCACGTCAGTGCTGGGAGGGAGGTCGGGGTCGAGGGCCGCGCACGTCAGTGCTGGGGAGGGAGGTCGGGTCGGGGGCCGCGCACGTCAGTGCTGGGGAGGGAGGTCGGGTCGGGGGCCGCGCACGTCAGTGCTGGGGAGGGAGGTCGGGTCGGGGGCCGCGCACGTCAGTGCTGGGGAGCGAGGTCGGGGTCGAGGGCCGCGCACGTCAGTGCTGGGAGGGAGGTCGGGGTCGGGGTCGGGGGCCGCGCACGTCAGTGCTGGGAGGGAGGTCGGGGTCGAGGGCCGCGCACGTCAGTGCTGGGAGGGAGGTCGGGGTCGAGGGCCGCGCACGTCAGTGCTGGGGAGGGAGGTCGGGTCGGGGGCCGCGCACGTCAGTGCTGGGGAGGGAGGTCGGGTCGGGGGCCGCGCACGTCAGTGCTGGGGAGGGAGGTCGGGTCGGGGGCCGCGCACGTCAGTGCTGGGGAGGGAGGTCGGGGTCGGGGGCCGCGCACGTCAGTGCTGGGGAGGGAGGTCGGGGTCGGGGGCCGCGCACGTCAGTGCTGGGGAGGGAGGTCGGGGTCGGGGGCCGCGCACGTCAGTGCTGGGGAGGGAGGTCGGGGTCGGGGGCCGCGCACGTCAGTGCTGGGGAGCGAGGTCGGGGTCGGGGGCCGAGCACGTCAGTGCTGGGGAGCGAGGTCGGGGTCGGGGGCCGAGCACGTCAGTGCTGGGGAGCGAGGTCGGGGTCGGGGGCCGCGCACGTCAGTGCTGGGGAGCGAGGTCGGGGTCGGGGGCCGAGCACGTCAGTGCTGGGGAGGGAGGTCGGGGTCGAGGTCCGCGCACGTCAGTGCTGGGGAGCGAGGTCGGGGTCGGGAGCCGCGCACGTCAGTGCTGGGGAGCGAGGTCGGGGTCGAGGGCCGCGCACGTCAGTGCTGGGGAGCGAGGTCGGGGTCGGGGGCCGCGCACGTCAGTGCTGGGGAGCGAGGTCGGGGTCGGGGGCCGCGCACGTCAGTGCTGGGAGGGAGGTCGGGGTCGAGGTCCGCGCACGTCAGTGCTGGGAGGGAGGTCGGGGTCGGGGGCCGCGCACGTCAGTGCTGGGGAGCGAGGTCGGGGTCGAGGTCCGCGCACGTCAGTGCTGGGGAGGGAGGTCGGGGTCGGGGGCCGCGCACGTCAGTGCTGGGGAGCGAGGTCGGGGTCGGGGGCCGAGCACGTCAGTGCTGGGGAGCGAGGTCGGGGTCGAGGTCCGCGCACGTCAGTGCTGGGGAGCGAGGTCGGGGTCGAGGTCCGCGCACGTCAGTGCTGGGAGGGAGGTCGGGGTCGAGGGCCGCGCACGTCAGTGCTGGGGAGGGAGGTCGGGGTCGAGGGCCGCGCACGTCAGTGCTGGGGAGGGAGGTCGGGGTCGGGGGCCGCGCACGTCAGTGCTGGGGAGCGAGGTCGGGGTCGAGGGCCGCGCACGTCAGTGCTGGGGAGCGAGGTCGGGGTCGGGGGCCGAGCACGTCAGTGCTGGGGAGCGAGGTCGGGGTCGGGGGCCGCGCACGTCAGTGCTGGGGAGCGAGGTCGGGGTCGGGGGCCGCGCACGTCAGTGCTGGGGAGCGAGGTCGGGGTCGGGGGCCGCGCACGTCAGTGCTGGGGAGCGAGGTCGGGGTCGGGGGCCGCGCACGTCAGTGCTGGGGAGCGAGGTCGGGTCGGGGGCCGCGCACGTCAGTGCTGGGAGGGAGGTCGGGGTCGAGGGCCGCGCACGTCAGTGCTGGGGAGGGAGGTCGGGGTCGAGGGCCGCGCACGTCAGTGCTGGGGAGGGAGGTCGGGGTCGAGGGCCGCGCACGTCAGTGCTGGGAGGGAGGTCGGGGTCGAGGGCCGCGCACGTCAGTGCTGGGAGGGAGGTCGGGGTCGAGGTCCGCGCACGTCAGTGCTGGGGAGGGAGGTCGGGGTCGAGGGCCGCGCACGTCAGTGCTGGGGAGGGAGGTCGGGGTCGAGGGCCGCGCACGTCAGTGCTGGGAGGGAGGTCGGGGTCGAGGTCCGCGCACGTCAGTGCTGGGGAGGGAGGTCGGGGTCGAGGGCCGCGCACGTCAGTGCTGGGGAGGGAGGTCGGGGTCGAGGGCCGCGCACGTCAGTGCTGGGAGGGAGGTCGGGGTCGAGGGCCGCGCACGTCAGTGCTGGGGATCGAGGTCGGTGTCGGGGGCCGCGCACGTCAGTGCTGGGAGGGAGGTCGGGGTCGGGGGCCGCGCACGTCAGTGGTGGGGAGCGAGGTCGGGGTCGGGGGCCGCGCACGTCAGTGCTGGGGAGCGAGGTCGGGGTCGGGGGCCGAGCACGTCAGTGCTGGGAGGGAGGTCGGGGTCGGGGTCCGCGCACGTCAGTGCTGGGAGGGAGGTCGGGGTCGAGGTCCGCGCACGTCAGTGCTGGGAGGGAGGTCGGGGTCGAGGTCCGCGCACGTCAGTGCTGGGGATCGAGGTCGGGGTCGGGGGCCGCGCACGTCAGTGCTGGGGAGCGAGGTCGGGGTCGGGGGCCGAGCACGTCAGTGCTGGGAGGGAGGTCGGGGTCGGGGTCGGGGGCCGCGCACGTCAGTGCTGGGAGGGAGGTCGGGGTCGAGGTCCGCGCACGTCAGTGCTGGGAGGGAGGTCGGGGTCGAGGTCCGCGCACGTCAGTGCTGGGAGGGAGGTCGGGGTCGGGGGCCGCGCGCGTAAGTGCTCGGGAGGGAGGTCGGGGTCGGGGTCCGCGCACGTCAGTGCTGGGGAGGGAGGTCGGGGTCGGGGGTCGCGCACGTCAGTGCTGGGGAGCGAGGTCGGGGTCGGGGGCCGCGCACGTCAGTGCTGGGGATCGAGGTCGGGGTCGGGGGCCGCGCACGTCAGTGCTGGGAGGGAGGTCGGGGTCGAGGGCCGAGAACGTCAGTGCTGGGAGGGAGGTCGGGGTCGGGGGCCGCGCACGTCAGTGCTGGGGATCGAGGTCGGGGTCGGGGGCCGCGCACGTCAGTGCTGGGAGGGAGGTCGGGGTCGAGGGCTGAGAACGTCAGTGCTCGGCAGGAAAGCAGAAAAGTAGAAGGCAGCAGAGAAGATTGAGAAGGTGTAGCACCCAAGATTAGAGAAATCTGGGAATCTGGCAATCTTCAATGTTGCGGAGAACCAGGAAAAACTAAGCATTCGAAGGAGAGACTGTGTTGAGTGCTACTGACGGTGTAAATAAAATTTGAGAAGTGACCAGTGTGTTTGGTATCATGGAGATTCTTGGTGACCAAAGATCATATTATCTATTCCTATTTCTATATTATATTCCTATTTCTTAAGTGAACCAGAAAATAACCGGTCTAGCTCACCCCTTAATCAGGAAACACAGAAACTCCTTTATCAAGGCTTTATTTACTAAGCCATTGTCAAGTATGAATATCAATCAAGTCGCCTGCTGAGAATGTTTTTGTAAATTTCTGCCCAAACCTCTACTGTGAAGATACTGTATAGTATCTTTCATTATCCTTTACAGTCCCCAAAACTAGTTTCTCTCTGGAGTTTACAGACAGGGAAAGTTTTTCCTTTTGATAAATTGGTGTGTATTTTATCATAAAAAATTACTTTTCTATGAGGCAATTTTTAATTTCTGATATTTTGAGAAACTTCGAATTTAACAACATTGCAATAGTTGTTTCAGAGTCCTGGTTGTCAATGTATAGTAGAACCATAGCATGCATGAATTTGTTTTTTTTGAGACAGAGTCTCACTATGTCACCCTTGGTAGAGGGTAGGGTGCTATGGCATTGCAGCTCACAGCAACCTCAAACTCTTTGGGCTTAACTATTTTCTTGCTTTAGCCTCCCAAGTAGCTGGGACTACAGGCACCCTCCACAACACTTGGCTATTTTTTGTTGTAGTCGTCATTGTTTAGCAGGCCCAGGCCAGCCCCAGCGTATGTGGCCAGTGCCCTAAACACTGAGCCAGGGGCGCTGAGCCAGCATGCATGATCTGACTTGATAGCAGCAGACCAATGGGATGGGGTCAAGGGCAGCAGGGATGGCTTGTTGCTGCATGTCCTGACCACCTGCATTCCTTGTGAGAGTTCAACTCTGAGGCCAAGGGTTGGGAGAGGGAAGAGAGAGAGATAAACAACAATTTAAAGAGCATGGGTGATTGTATTTACCATTCCCCACAGCATGTGTATAGGAGATGTTTGAACCTGCTCCCTCCATCGAGTTGGCAAAACTAACCTACCTACCTTCCTTCCTTCCTCCCTCCCTCCCTCCCTCCCTCTCTCTCAAACAGAGTCTCACTCTGTTGTCCTGGGTAGAGTGCCGTGATGTCACAGCTCACAACAACCTCAAACTCTTGGGCTCAGGCAATCCTCTTGCTTTATTCTCCCAAGTAGCTGGGACTACAGGTGCTCGTCACAACACCCGGATAATTTTTCTATTTCTAGTAGGGACAAGGTCTCTGTCTTGCTCAAGCTGGTCTTGAACTCTTGAGCTCAAGCAGCCACCTGCCTCAGCCTCCCAGAGAGCTAGGATTACAGGTGTGAGCCACCGTGCCTGACTGCAAAGGATTTTCATGAGCTTCTCACAGTGCTTAATGCCATGTTAGCTGTTAAAGGTAAATATATCTTTTTTTATTTTATTTTATTTTATTTTTTATTAAATCATAACTGTATACCTTGATATGATCATGGGGCATCATACACTCGCTTCATAGACCATTTGACACATTTTTATCACAGTGGTTAACATAGCCTTTCCGGCATTATCTCAGTTACTGTGCCAAAACCTTTACATTCTACATCTACCAAGTTTCGCAAATACCCCTGTAAGATGCACCACAGGTGTGATCCCACCGATCCCCCTCCCTCTACCCACCCCCCCCTTTCCAACTTCCCCCTATTGTTAAGTTGTAACTGGGTTATAGCTTTCATGTGAGAGCCCCAAATTAGTTTCATAGTAGGGCTGAGTACATTGGAAAGGTAAATATTTCTTCACGCAAACTGGCCTCTAAACCCAAGTCAACTACTTTAATGCTAAACTGAAAAACCAGAAGTCTGTTTTTTTCTGGGCTACATAGTTTGCGATCATGTCTGGCACCTGCTGTCTGTGGTGGTTCCCTTCCGTACTGACTTTGGTCTTCGCCCCGTGACTTGGTTGTGCCAGGGTAAAGCGTTCAGTGCTGGACACTGTGAGGGACTCAGGCTCCCTCACTGCTCTTGGATCCTGAGGACTGCGAGAACAAGCCTAGCTGTCCTGCAGAAGAGGCCTCACGTGCCCTGACTGGGAGCTTGCAAGGGCTGGAAGTGTGAGCTGGCCACCCTAGACATCCAGGCCAGGGCTGTCAGCCACTCTGCGGGATCGTGAGGAATAATACAATCTGATTGCTTTTGTGCTACTAATTATGGAATGGGTTTTGTTTTTATGTTTTCTAAAAGCTAACTGTCCACTGTTTCTGGACATTTCTACTGATGCTGTGGTGGACTTATCCAGAGACAGAGTGCTGGTCTTCAGGGTGACCTGTGTCTGCCGTGGAATGTTCAGTGATTATTTCGACTATATTCAGTGTCTGCCATGTGTGCTGATGTGAGAACCAGTCTCCAACTAAACTTGGATTCCACTCCATTTTCTTCCCTCTTTTTTATTTCTAACTTCTTCTTTTACTTTTAATTGCCATCTGTATATTGTTTGCATGTTGTAAGTATGTTTTTTCTTAAATTTAGTAAATTTTTCTTAAATTTCTTAGTATATTTAATGATGTTGTACAGCCATCACCATTCTCTAATGACAGATTTCAATTGCCCCAGAAAGAAAGTCCCATGCCCGAATCTCCCTCTTTCCTATCTAACCAGTAATCCACTTTCTGCTTGTATTTGCCTGTTTTAGACATTTGATATAAATGCAGTTAATAGAGTTTTTTATTTCACATAATATTTTCAAGGTTCATCCATTTATGTTGTTTATCCATTTATCCGTTATGTTTTTTTTTTTTAGACAGAGCCTCAAGCTGTCACCCTGGGTAGAGTGCCATGGCATCACAGTCCACAGCAACCTCCAAGTCCTGGGCTCAAGCGATTCTCCTGCCTCTGCCTCCCAAGCAGCTGGGAGTACAGGCGCTTGCCACAATGCCCAGCTTTTTTTCTTTTGGTTGCAGCTGTCATTGCTGTTTGGCAGGCCCGGGCTGGATTCGAACCCACCAACTCAGGTGTATGCTGCTGGTGCTCCAGCCGCTTGAGCCACAGGCTCCGAGCCAGTGTTTCCTTCCTTTTTAAGGTAGAATAATACTCCATTGTAGGGAGATGATATATTTTGTTTATGTATTTATCTGTTGATAGACCTTTGGGTTGTTTTCACTTTTTGGCTGTTATGCGTAGTACTGTTATAAACATTTGTAAGTAAATTTTTGTCTGAATATGTTTCCGATTTTCTTAGGTACGTACCTAGGAGTAGAAATGCTGGGTCATATGGAAACTCTATATTTAACTTTTGAGGAACTGCTGAGATGTTTTTCACGGTGGCTGCAGCATTTTACATTTCTGGCACAAATGTATGTGGGTTCTGATTTCTCCACATTCTTACTGATGATTGTTCTGCTTCTATCGTTTTGATTATATTCAGCCTAGTGTGTGTGAAGTGGTATCTTGTGGTTTTGACTTGCACTTCTCTAATGACTAATGATGTTGAATATCTTCATGTGTTTAGTGGCCATTTGTATGTGTTCTTTGGAAAAATGTCTATTCATTTCTCCATTTTATGGCCTTTACCCATTGAAAAATTGGGTTGTCGGCTGGGTGCAGTGGCTCATGCTGTAATCCTAGCACGCTGGGAAGCTGAGGTGGTGGATTGCTTGAGCTCAGGAATTCGAGACCAGCCTGAGCAAAAGTGAGACCCTGTCTCTACTAAAAATAAAAAAACTGAGGCAAGACGATTGCTTGAGCCCAAGAGTTGGAGGTTGCTGTGATCTATGATGCCACGGCACTCTACCCAGGGTGACAGCTTGAGACTCTGTCTCAAAATAAATAAATAAATAAATAAATAAATAAAAATTGGGTTGTCTTTTTATTGTTTAGCTGTAAGTTTTCTTCAAATATTCTGGACCCTTATCTGATATATTGTTTGCAAATGTTTTCTCATTCTGTGGGTTTTCTTTGAACTTTTTTGCAGTTTTTTTTTTGGCCGGGGCTGTGTTTGAACCCACCACCTCTGGCATATGGGGCCGGAGCACTACTCCTTTGAGCCACAGGCGCCGCCCCTTTTTTGACAATGTTGTTTGACACACATACATTTTTTTTTTTTTTTTTAACTCCATCCAGGTTAATACAAAAGATGAAAAGTCACCACATTTTTTATGGCTGAATAGTGTTCCATGGTATACATATACCATAGTTTATTTATTTATTTATTTTTTATTGTTGGGGATTCATTGAGGGTACAATAAGCCAGGTTACAATGATTGCAATTGTTAGGTAAAGTCCCTCTTGCAATCATGTCTTGCCCCCATGAAGTGTGACACACACCAAGGCCCCACCCACTTCCCTCCTTCCCTCTTTCTTTCCCCCCCCATAACCATAATTGTCATTAATTGTCCTCATATCAAAATTGAGTACATAGGATTCATGCTTCTCCATTCTTGTGATGCTTTACTAAGAATAATGTCTTCCACGTCCATCCAGGTTAATACAAAGGATGTAAAGTCTCCATTTTTTTAAATGGCTGAATAGTATTCCATGGTATAAATATACCACAGCTTGTTAATCCATTCCTGGGTTGGTGGGCATTTAGGCTGTTTCCACATTTTGGCGATTGTAAATTGAGCTGCAATAAACAGTCTAGTACAAGTGTCCTTATGATAAAAGGATTTCTTTCCTTCTGGGTAGATGCCCAGTAATGGGATTGCAGGATCAAATGGGAGGTCTAGCTTGAGTGCTTTGAGGTTTCTCCATACTTCCTTCCAGAAAGGTTGTACTAGTTTGCAGTCCCACCAGCAGTGTGAAAGTGTTCCCTTCTCTCCACATCCACGCCAGCATCTGCAATTTTGAGATTTTGTGATGTGGGCCATTCTCACTGGGGTTAGATGATATCTCAGGGTTGTTTTGATTTGCATTTCTCTAATATATAGAGATGATGAACATTTTTTCATGTGTTTGTTAGCCATTCGTCTGTCGTCTTTAGAGAAAGTTCTATTCATGTCTCTTGCCCATTAATATAAGGGATTGTTGGCTTTTTTCATGTGGATTAATTTGAGTTCTCTATAGATCCTAGTTATCAAGCTTTTGTCTGATTGAAAATATGCAAATATCCTTTCCCATTGTGTAGGTTGTCTCTTTGCTTTGGTTATTGTCTCCTTAGCTGTACAGAAGCTTTTCAGTTTAATGAAGTCCCATTTGTTTATTTTTGTTGTTGTTGCAATTGCCATGGCAGTCTTCTTCATGAAGTCTTTCCCCAGGCCAATATCTTCCAGTGTTTTTCCTATGCTTTCTTGGAGGATTTTTATTGTTTCAGGCCTTAAGTTTAAGTCCTTTATCCATCTTGAATCAATTTTTGTGAGTGGGGAAAGGTGTGGGTCCAGTTTCAGTCTTTTACATGTAGACAGCCAGTTCTCCCAACACCATTTATTGAATAGGGAGTCTTTCCCCCAAGGTATGTTCTTGTTTGGTTTATCAAAGATTAGGTGGTTGTAAAATGTTAGTTTCATTTCTTGGTTTTCAATTCGATTCCAAGTGTCTATGTCTCTGTTTTTGTGCCAGTACCATGCTGTCTTGAGCACTATGGCTTTGTAGTACAGACTAAAATCTGGTATGCTGATGCCCCCAGCTTTATTTTTGTTACAGAGAACTGCCTTAGTTACACGGGGTTTTTTTCTGGTTCCATACAAAATGCAGAATCATTTTTTCCAAATCTTGAAAGTACGATGTTGATATTTTGATAGGAATGGCATTGAATAGGTAGATTGCTTTGGGAAGTATAGACATTTTAACAATGTTGATTCTTCCCATCCATGAGCATGGTATGTTCTTCCATTTGTTAATATCCTCTGCTATTTCCTTTCTGAGGATTTCATAATTTCCCTTATAGAGGTCCTTCACCTCCTTCGTTAGGTATATTCCTAGGTATTTCATTTTCTTTGAGACGATGGTGAAGGGAGTTGTGTCCTTAATTGGCTTCTCATCCTGACTGTTATTGGTGTACACAAAGGCTACTGACTTGTGGACATTGATTTTATATCCGGAAACATTACTGTATTTTTTGATGACTTCTAGGAGTCTTGTGGTTGAGTCTTTCGGGTTCTCTAAGTATAAGATCATGTCATTAGCAAAGAGGGAGAGTTTGACCTCCTCTGCTCCCATTTGGATTCCCTTTATTTCCTTGTCTTGCCTAATTGTATTGGCTAGAACTTCCAGCACTACATTGAATCGCAAAGGTGACAGAGGACAACCTTGTCTGGTTCCAGTTCTAAGAGGAAAAGCTTTCAGTTTTACTCCATTCAGTAAAATATTGGCTGTGGGTTTGTCATAGATAGCTTCAATCAGTTTTAGAAATGTGCCACCTATGCCTATACTCTTCAGTGTTCTAATTAGAAAAGGATGCTGGATTTTATCAAATGCTTTTTCTGCATCTATTGAGAGGATCATGTGATCTTTATTTTTGCCTCTGTTAATATGGTGGATAACATTTATGGACTTGCGTGTTAAACCAGCCTTGCATCCCTGGGATGAATCCTACTTGATCATGATGAATGACTTTTTTGATGATAAGCTGTAATCTATGGGCTAGGATTTTGTTGAGAATTTTTGCGTCTATGTTCATGAGTGAGATTGGTCTGAAATTCTCCTTTTTGTTTGGGTCTTTTCCTGGTTTTGGTATCAGGGTGATGATTGCTTCATAGAATGTGTTGGGGAAGATTCCTTCTTCCTCAATTTTTTGGAATAATTTCTGCAGTACAGGAATAAGCTCTTCCTTGAAGGTTTGATAGAATTCTGGAGTGAAGCCATCTGGGCCAGGGCATTTTTGGTTGGAAGCTTTTTTATTGTTTCTTTGATCTCAGTGCTTGAAATTGGTCTGTTCAGGAGCTCTATTTCTTCCTGACTGAGTGTAGGGAGAGGGTGTGATTCCAAATATTGATCCATTTCCTTCACATTGTCAAATTTCTGGGCATAGAGTTTCTGGTAGTATTCAGAGATGATCTCTTATATCTCTGTGGGATCAGTTGTTATTTCCCCTTTATCATTTCTGATTGAGGTTACTAGAGATTTTACTTTTCTGTTCCTCGTTAGTCTGGCCAATGGTTTATCTATTTTATTTATTTTTTCAAAAAACCAACTCCTTGTTTCATTAATTTTCTGAATGATTCTTTTGTTTTCAATTTCATTGATCTCTGATTTGATTTTGGATGTTTCTTTTCTTCTACTGAGTTTAGACTTAGATTGTTCTTCTTTTTCCAATTCCAGAAGATCTCTTGTGAGATTGTTGATGTGCTCTCTTTCTGTTTTTCGAATGTAGGCATCTAAAGCGATGAATTTTCCTCTCAAAACTGCTTTTGCAGTATCCCACAGGTTTTGGTAGCTTGTGTCTTCATTGTTGTTATGCTCAAGGAAGTTAATGATTTCCTGTTTTACTTCTTCCTTCACCCATCTCTTATTCAACAGAAGATGTTTAATTTCCATGCCTTTGGGTGGGGTCAAGCATTTTTGTTAGAGTTGAGTTCCACCTTTAGTGCCTTATGGTCTGAGAAGATACAAGGTAAAATTTCAATTCTTTTGATTCTGTTGATATTTGTTTTGTGTCCCAGGATATGATCAATTTTGGAGAATGTTCCATGGGGTGATGAGAAGAATGTATATTCTTTATCTTTGGGATGGAGTGTTCTATATGCGTCTATCAAGCACAGTTGTTCTAGGGTCTCATTTAAGTCTCTTATATCCTTGTTTAATTTCTGTTTAGAGGATCTGTCCAGCTCTGTAGGAGGAGTGTTAAGGTCCCCTGTTATTATGGTATTATCAGATATCATATTGCTCAGACTGAGTAAGGTCTGTTTCAAGAATCTGGGAGCATTTAAATTGGGTGCATAGATATTTAGAATTGGAATGTCTTCTTGTTGTATTTTTCCCTTGACCAATATAAAGTGAGCATCTTTGTCTTTTTTGACTTTAGTTGCTTTAAATCCACATGTATCTGAAAATAAGATTGCAACTCCTCTTTTCTTCTGAATTCCATTTGCCTGAAAAATTGTCTTCCAACCCTTGACTCGGAGCTTTAATTTGTCTTTTGAAGCCAGGTGTGTTTCTTGCAGACAGCAAATGGATGGCTTGTGTTTTTTAATCCAGTCAACCAATCTATGTCTCTTCAGTGGGGAATTCAAGCCATTAACATTTATTGAGATAATTGATAAGTGTGGTAGTATTCTATTCGTCTTATTTGGTGAGAGTCCATTGCTTAGTTTTATCTTTTGCATCATTGTGGAGGTTTGGTTCTGTCCTTTAATTTCTGAGTTCTTACTTTGCTGCTGATCCATTGTGGTGGTCAGTGTGCAGAACAGGTTGAAGTATTTCCTGTAGAGCTGGTCTTGTTGTGGCGAATTTCCTCAATGTTTGTATATCCGTAAATGATTTGATTTCTCCGTCAGTTTTGAAGCTTAGCTTAGCAGGGTACAGAATTCTGGGCTGGAAATTGTTATGTTTAAGTAGATTAAAGGTAGATGACCATTGTCTTCTTGCTTGGAAAGTTTCATTAGAGAAGTCTGCGGTCACTCTGATGGATTTGCCCCTGTAGGTCAACTGGCGCTTACTCCCGGCAGCTTGCAGAATCTTTTCTTTTGTCTTGACTTTGGACAGGTTCATCAGAATGTGTCTTGGAGAAGCTTGGTTAAAGTTCAGGCGACCTGGGGTCCGATAGCCCTCTGAAAGCAGTGTGTCAGAATCTTTGGTGATATTTGGGAAATTTTCTTTTATAATATTCTCTAGTATGGCTTCCATTCCTCTGGGGCATTCTTCTTCCCCTTCTGGAATTCCTATAACTTGTATGTTGGAACGCTTCATAAAGTCCCATAATTCTGACAGTGAACGTTCTGCTTTCTCTCTCTTCTTTTCTGCCTCTTTTACTATCTGAGTTATCTCAAAAACTTTGTCTTCTACCTCTGAAATTCTTTCTTCTGCATGGTCTAACCTGTTGCTGATACTTTCCATTGCATCTTTAAGTTCCCTGATTGACTGTTTCATTTCCTTCAGCTCTGCTATATCCTTTTATATTCTTCATTATCGTTCATCTCTGATTTGATTCTGTTTTTGGATTTCCTTTTGTTTATTTTCCACTTTATTAGCAGTTTCCTTCATTGTTTCCATCATTTCTTTCATTGTTTTCAACATGTGTATTCTAAATTCCCTTTCTGTCATTCCTAACATTTCTGTATAGGTGGAATCCTCTGCAGTAGCTACCTCATGGTCCCTTGGCGGGGTTGTTCTGGACTGGTTCTTCATGTTGCCTGGAGTTTTCTGCTGATTCTTCCTCATGGGTGATTTCTTTTATCTGTTTCCTTGCCCTAATTTTCCTTTCATTTCCTCTTGCTCTTTAAGTTCTCGTGCCTGTGGAAGTTGCGGGCAGGTTTAGACGGATTGAACACACACGACCACTTGCCGGTTTTCCACTGTTTTAGTCTTCCTCTTGGGGTCCAGAAGTCTCTCGCTGACTCCCTGTATCCTCTCAGGGGTGATGATAGGCAGATCCCACCAGCCAGAGATGGCTGGGGTCCTATATCCCCAGACTCACGGTGCCCCGATGCAAGGAAGCTGTTACTCGGCTGCCATCTTGCTCCGCCTCAGAGTTTTTAAATTTGCTTAAGACTCTTAGAAATAAGTGTGGGAAAATAGCTGGGCGTTGTGGCGGGTGCCTGTAGTCCCAGCTGCTCGGGAGGCTGAGACAAGAGAATCGCGTAAGCCCAAGAGTAAGAGGTTGCTGTGAGCCATGGGATGCCACAGCACTCTACCCGAGGGCGGTACAGTGAGACTCTGTCTCTCACGGGCTGCCGTGGTGACAACCGCTGCGGCTCCCCCGTGCCTCGCCTGACACACATACATTTTTTAATCCATTTTTCTTTTGTTGTCTTTGCTTTCAGTGTCATATTTAAGAAGCTGTCGCTTAATCTAAAGTCATGAAAATTCACCTATGTTTTCTTCTAAGAGTTTTAATTTTCATTCTTGAGTTCAGTCTTTGGCCCATTTTTAGTTAATTTTTGTGTTTGATGTGAGTTGTGTGTGTGTGTGGGGGGCTGTCCAAATTTATTTGGCTCCAGTTGTCCCTGAACCATTTGTTGAAAAGATTATTCTTTCCCTATTGAATGGTGTTGGCACCCTTGTCAATTGTTAAAAATAATTGGCCATAGATGTATGGGTTTATTTCTGGTTCTCAATTCTCTATTGACCTCTATAGCCACCCTTATGTGGTAGCACACAATTTTAACTACTGTAGCATTGTAGTAAGTTTTGCAATTGAGAGTGTGAATCTTCCAACTTTGTTCATTTTTCTCCAAGATTATTTTTTGCTATTCAGTATCACAGTATATATTTTAGGATGAGCTTATTCACATCTGAAGAAAAGGTAGTTGATATCTGATAGAGATTGCATTGAATCAGTAGATTCATTTGGGAAGTATCATTTTAACAATATCATGTCTTCTATCCATGAAGGTGGAATGCCTTTACCTTTATTTAAATTTTATTTAATTTCTTTTAATAATATCTTGTAGTTTTCAGTGCACAAATCTCACTCTTCCTGGGCTAAATTTTGTTCATGATTTTTATAATAAGATGTTTCAATTTCCCTCTGGATGCAGACAAAATATGAGTTAGAAATCAATAAAAAGAAATGTGTTTAATGTTTAATGTAGCTCCTGAGCAATTTAATATAGCGAGACTTTTACTCTAGAAGTCTGGGAGTTAGGATTCTGTATGTGTTTTCTCAGAGGTATTATTATTTCTATAATTTTTTAATTTATTCATTTATAACATGGTACCTGCCATTTATTCCTACACATTTACATTTTTTAGTGATTAATAATAATGCTGTGAAAATTAATTCAGACACTAATATTGTGAAAATTAAATTAAAACAGTAATATCGATAGCAATCACTTAGATGGCACTTACATGCCAGGTAACTACTCTAAATATTTTATGGACATTAACTCATTTAATGAAATTAAATATTGGGTGTGTGTGTGTGCAGCTTTAAAATTTAAAGGACTGTGTGATACTGTGTTTTTGTGTGGGTGTATGTGTTTGTATATACGTATGCAGTCTTACCTTTTAGGTGACAATTGGAAAAACTCTTATTTTAACTTTCAAAAAATAGTTTTCAGGCAGGATTCTAGGAGTTAGATCAGGCCAAATGTTATATTTTATCTTGCTTGAGATGTAGTACTTGGGGCGGGGATGGGGGGAAGACTTGTAAATACACCTTTGAGAAATTGGTGTGGAGCAGAATGGAGATTTATGTATACATATGACGTGTACACACATGCTAACTAATTTATTCTGCTGTGGCTGCCTAAGCAGCATCAATGTTGATGTAAAGTTGATTTCTTTAGAATTTCACACAGCACTGGAAAAAATGAGATGTTGATTTATCACTGTAGTCAGACACTGCACTTAACCACTTTTACAGCCCTTAGCTGAATGTAGTGTCGTTTTTGTTTTTAAGTCACTCTTTTCCCTGCTTCTCTAGAGCAAAGATCACGTCTTCCTCATCTCTCTGATCACCTTGGCGCTCCAAGTGTAACTCCCGATAGATCTCAGCTGTGTAATAAATGTCAGAATGAATGATTGTGAGAATGTCTGAAACTGTTTCTGTGGACAAATTAGTTCTGAACTGCAAATGGTGAAATGATCGGTGAGTAAAGAAGAGGGAAGATTCCAGGGAAAGGAGAAAGTTGACAGGGAGTAGAGAAGACTGGAATGAGAATGGAGGGGTCAGGAAAGCTGTAATATATTATGTCCTACTTAGGTGTTGCTGTGTAAGAAACCACCCGTAACTTACAGGCACACAGCAGCAACCATTTATCACACTTATGGCTTCTGAAGGTTAAGAATTGGACAGTGCACAGGGGATGTCTTTGTTCCACAAGGCTCTTTTTTTTTTTTTTGGCTGGGGCTGGGTTTGAATCCCCCACCTCCGGCATATGGGACCGGAGCCCTACCCCTTGAGCCACAGGCGCCGCCCATTCCACGAGGCTCTTATCTTGGAAAACTTAAATGGCTTGGAATGACTCAAGCAACTGGGAGTTGAAATCTTCTCAGGGTTCTCTCTTATATCTGGCTCTTGGGCTAGGATGACTTGAAGGCTAGGCTCAGCAGGAATTCTGCAATTTAACTACTGTTTGTGGTTTTTCTTCTTGACACAGGCTTCTTTTAATGTGGTGGCTGAGTTCTAAGACAGGGTATCCAAGGAGCCCCAAACCTCAAGCAGCAGCTACTTGGCCTTTGATGACCTAGCCTCAGAGGTCACTTCTGCTGTATTGTATTACTCAAGGAGTCACAAGCCCATTCAAATTCAAGTGGAGGGGACATGGTACACCTGACTCTTAAGGGAAAAGTGTCAGTGAATTTTGAGGTATTTTTGAAAGGCAGAGGCACTACATGTGATAAATGGGCCAGATAATGACTATGATAGGTAGAGCAAAGAACAGGACAGTACATAATTAATTTACTTCATCAGAGGTAGGATGTATGACAGTGTCACTGGACATTTTTCAAACAGTAGTTAGATCATGACTTATATCCATGATACTTTTTTTTCATTCTTTTATTTAAGTGAGTTTAGGGAGTACAAGTGGTTTTTTGTCACATAGGTGAATTACATAGTGGAGAGGTGTAGGCTTTTAATTTACTCATTGCCTGAATAGTGTACATTGTACTTAACAGGTAATTTTTCATCCTGCACCACTTTCCTGCCCTAGGCAATTTTTCACCCCACACCTGCTTCCTGCCCTGCCCCTATCTGAGTCTACAGTGTCATTAGGTTGCTCTGTAGGATCATGAATGCCCATTGCGTAGCTCCTTCTTATAAGTAAGAACATTCAATATTTTGTGTTTTGCTCCTGGGTTACTTTACCTAGAATAATGGTCTCAGTTCCATTCAAGTTGCTGCAGAAGACATTATTTAATTCTTTTTGATAGCTAAGTAGTATTTCATGGTATATATACACTATTAGTGTACAATGTACACTATTCAGGCAATGAGTAAATGAAAAGCTTACACCTTTTCACTATGCAATTCACCCGTGTGTCAAAAAACCACTTGTATTCCCTAAATTCACTTAAATAAAAGAATGAAAACAAAAAAAGGCATCAAAGGGCGGCACCTGTGGCTCAGTGAGTAGGGCGCCAGCCCCATATGCCAAGGGTGGCGGGTTCAAACCCAGCCCCGGCCAAACTGCAACAAAAAAATAGCTGGGCGTTGTGGCGGGAGGCTGAGGCAAGAGAATCGCGTAAGCCCAAGAGTTAGAGGTTGCTGTGAGCCGTGTGACGCCATGGCACTCTATCCGAGGGCAGTACAGTGAGACTCTGTCTCTACCAAAAAAAAAGGTATCATGGATATAAGTCATGATCTAACTACTGTTTGGAAAATGTCCAGTGACACTGTCATACATCCGATCTCTGATGAAGTAAATTAATTATGTACTGTCCTGTTCTTTGCTCTGTCATAGTCATTATCTGGCCCATTTATCACCTGTAGTGCCACTACCTTTTGAAAATACCTAAAATACATTTTCTTTACCCACTCACTGGTTAGTGGGCTCTTACATTGATTTCCCCATCTTTGTAGCTGTCAATTGTGTTCCGATAAACGTCTGAATACACGTGTCTTTTTTGACGTGATGACTCTTTCCCTTTGGGTAGATCCCCAGTAATGGGATTGCTGGATCAATGGTAGAATGATCGGTCTACTTTGGGTTCTCCGAGGAGTCTCCATACTGTTTTCCATAGATGTTGTACTAATTTGCATTCCCACCAACAGTGTATAAAACTTCCCTTTTTATCATATCAACACCAACATCTGTTGTTTTTTGACTTTTTAATAAGGGCCATTTTGACAGGGGTACGGACATTGTGGTTTTAATTTTCATATCCCTGATGATTAGTGATACTAAACATTTTTTCATGTTTCTTGGCCATTTATATGTCTTCTTTTGAAAAATATTCGTTCATATCTTTCGCCCACATTTTAATGAGGCATTTTTTTCTGGCTTAGTTGTTGGAGTCTATTGTAGATTCTGGCTGTTAGTCTTTTGTGGGATGTATAGTTGTGAGTTTTCTCTCCCATTCTAGGCTATCTGTTTACTCTGTTGGGTTATTTCCTTTGCTGTGCCAAAACTTTTAATTCCCATTTATTTATTTATTGTTGTATTTGCTTTTGAGGTCCTAGTCATGAATTCTTTGTTGAGACCAAATTCTAGAAGAGGTTTTCCTATGTTTTCTTCTAGAATTGTTATTTTCTCAGGTCTTACATTTAAGTCTTTACTCCATCATGAGTTCATTTTTTTTTTTTTTTTTTTTTGTGGTTTTTGGCCGGGGCTGGATTTGAACCCAGCACCTCTGGCATATGGGACTGGCGCCCTACTCCTTGAGCCACAGGCGCCACCCATGAGTTCATTTTTGTATATAGAGATCTATTTTCATTCTTTTTCATATGGCTTTTTATTTACTGAATAGTGAGTCACGATATTTTTGAATTTAGTTTATAGTGTTTGTTATAAATGATGTATGAATATGTTTTCTATGGAATTAGTATTTTTATCACTTTTTTTCTTCTCTTAGGATTAGCTATGTAACAGTTGACATTTCAGTTTTGGAAATCCTTCATTTACTGAGCCCTAGAAGACTTAGAAATAAATATAAATACTTCTCTAGTCAAATTTGCCTTCTTGATCTAGTATGTCCTGCAGTTTCAGTTGTGACACTGATCTTTGGAAATCTTTCTAGTGATTCCTTATAAAAAGCTGCAACTTGTATGTTCGCACTTTGCCTTACTGCCCACTGTGCTTTGGCACTTTGTTAGTCTGTACAGAATTTTCTTTTTGTCATGCTGTAGAATTGAAAGCAAACTTGAGCTTGTATGAAATTTGAACAGGGGAAACAAGGGAAGATGAGAGTTATAACAAGGACAAATACTGCATTGGAGACCGTAGTTTTGTTTTTGGCACTGTTTGTCAGAGAAGAGGCAGTGTTACATTACATTATCCTGAGGCTGGGCTGGTTAACAGGAATCACGGGAACCCTAGGAAGGCATTTATGATGATTAGGTTGTGCAGTAATAGGGATCCTTGGAGAAGGATAACCTCTGCCCTTTCCTTTCCCTTCCCCTTCCCTTTTCTTTTCTCTCAAGCTGTCGCCCTGGGTAGAGAGCCATGGCGTCACAGCTCACTGCAACCTCCCAAGTAGCTGGGACTACAAGCGCCCACCATAATGCCCAGTTATTTTTTGATTGTAGTTGTCATTGTTGTTTGGCAGGCCTGGGCTGGATTTGAACCCACCAGCTCCAGTGTATGTGGCTGGCACCCTAGCCACTGAGCTACAGGTGTGGAGCACCTTTTCTTTTATTTTTTATTTATTTATTTATTTTATTTTTTTTATTGTTGGGGATTCATTGAGGGTACAATAAGCCAGGTTACTCTGATTGCAATTGTTAGGTAAAGTCCCTCTTGCAATCAACCTTTTCTTGTTTTATTTACTTGCCTTGGTTCCTTTTTCTCTCCCTCCCCCTTCCTCCTTGCCACCTTTAAAAAAATTCTTTCTTAGTAATTCCAAAGATGATACGGTCATGGAAAACTATGTCATTCCCTTAAACATAAGATAGAAGTATATTTCTATTTTAAAAAGTAGGTTAGCTAGTCTAGACTTTGCTTGGTGAAGTCTTTCAAGGATGAGGTTATATCTTTTTTGAGACAGTCTCACCTTGTCACTCTTGGTAGAGTGCTATAGCATCATAGCTCATAGCAACCTCAATCTCTTGGGCTCAAGCAATCCTCTTCCCTCAGTTTTTCATTTTTAGTAGAGACAGGATCTGGCTCTTGCTCAGGCTGGTCTTGAACTCATAAGCGCAAGTGATCCAGTACCCTCGGCCTTCCAGAGTGCTAGGATTACAGGTGTGAGCCACCTCACCCAGCCTGATGAGGTTATGGCTGGTTCCTCCTCCACCCTCTAGGGTGATACTGGTATGCATAAAGGAAATTGAATTATCTTTCTGCACTTTCCAGCTTGAGGGAGGCTGGAAACCGCCCTACATTCTGGGAAAGCAGTTGTCTTTAAATTGAAGATGGCCCAGAAGAAGCACATGTCACTTCTACACACATCTTTTGGCCTTAGTCAGATGGCTACACTGTAGTGTGAGGGAGACTGGGAGACAGAATCTCTAGCCCATGTGCAAGAAGGCAGGAATGGGTGGGTGTGGGGCAGAGTGTGTGGGGAGCAAGTAGTCTGCCACAGTGTGTCTTAATATGTTCGTTGTAAAGATCATTCTCCATTCTGTTTAGACACCTCTATTGTGTTACTTTTTTTTTTTTTTTGTAGAGACAGAGTCTCACTTTATAGCCTTCGGTAGAGTGCCGTGGCATCACACAGCTCACAGCAACCTCCAACTCCTGGGCTTCAGCGATTCTCTTGCCTCAGCCTCCTGAATAGCTGGGACTACAGGCACCCGCCACAACGCCCGGCTATTTTTTGGTTGCAGTTCAGCCGGGGCCGGGCTTGAACCCGCCACCCTCGGTATATGGGGCTGACTGAGCCACAGGCGCCGCCCTTTTTTTTAACTAAATGACTGTAAGATCCTTACTTCCTAGTGGCTGAGCTTGGTTGGAACTGCTCACTCTCACAGACTTCTTGGAAACCCTCATCTGCTGAAGATCTGACATTTCGTCTGCATTTTGCATAGAAGCAGAACCAAGTTATATGGGAGAGATATTTGCTTGGAGTGTAAGTGCTCAGTTGATGAAAAAGTATTTTAATGTTACAACAATTTTTACCTCTTTCTGCAACCACTTAGTTATGAACCTTCTGTATAGCAAATATGTTTCCTAGATTCTTGGAGGTATTGTGTATTGTTTCTTTTCTAAAACTTCTTTTTCCATCCATTGCTCTTTTTTTTTCCTTCCTTGTTATGAGAGGGGAGGCTCCCAACCCAGTCACAGCGAAAAACCACAGGGAAGCCCTGCAGTGAGGCTCACGCCTGTCCTGGAAGAGTCCAGGTTAAGTTGGTGCACGTGCTGCACACTTGTCAGTTATATAGACAGCAACAAACGTTATTCTTATGGCAGCTTTTCTCTGTATATCTGCCCCCTGATTTAATGGTGTAATCATCCACCATATGGTAGTGGAGTGGAGTGGGGTACACTGTTAGGAGAGATGAGATAAATCAGCTGGTCTCTCTGATCTTTTTGAAGCTTTCTCTTACCTCGCTTTAGATGCTGTTTGTACTGAACATACGTGTTTTATGAGATGGCCAGCTTCAGCAGGTTAATACTCCAAATTTTATACTCTATTACATAGCAGCTGGATGAAACAGAAATAAATAAGAAAATGAGGAAACACAGGTCAGAGGTGCCTTTAGATCAGGAAGACAGGCTATAGTGTCACTTTCTTCTGAATATTGCAATGTTGCCTAACACTGGACTTGTTCCAACTGGTGATGTAAATGGGAGCCCCAAACGTTCTCTTTATTCTAACTGAAGTCATCCTATCATTTTTTTCCTTTTGTTGTATTTCTATACTTAATCCCCCTTTACAAAAGGCAATCAGAGCGTATGTTGAGAGTACAAATTACAGGAGAGTGTGGTAAGATGTGTTCTTACGTGGTATCTACCTATTTAGGTACTTTTGAATTGAAATATATCCTACAGATACTGTTGACAGGCGCACAGCATTTGATTTTTCAGATTAATGATAGTCCAGTGTTTATTCCTGCTAGATTTCTTAAAATTGCAAACTAATTGTAGCTTTGTCACAAACTTGTGATGAGATATAGAATAAGGCCACATGTTCTGAAGTTCTTGAACTGAGGGCTTTATTTACTAAACCTTACTAATCTTAGGACATCAAGTATTAGATGAAATTGTAAATTGCTGATTCTTTATGTAAAATATTACTAGATATTGACAATATCTATCTCTGTTGAAATTTGGAGGTTGAATCCAGTAGCATTTAGCAATCTCCTAAACTAGGAAACTGAAAATGATTCCTCACTCTAAGCTTTTTCCTTCAGTTTGACCTTCTTTCCATTAGAGAAGTTGCAGAGTGTAGGGAATAGTGTAGGCACTGCAGTTACGTTGCCTGAATTAAAACTTGCCTCTTAATCTTACTTCCTCAGCTTTAAAATGCAGACAGCACTAGTACCTACTTCAGAAGGTTGTTGTGAGAACGACAAGGTTCAGTACATCTAAAGGACTTCATGGTTGGGATGGTGCCAACATACAGGAGAATAGTAAAAGCGCAGTAATGATAATTACAATTTTTATTATTTTTCTGTATAATGCTAATTCTGTAGGGATATTCCCTAATTCTCCTATATTGCCTGTCCCTCTGGATTTCATTCATCTTGTCAGAAGGTCATTGGATTAACCTTTCAGGACAATGACGTTTACTTCTAGGGAAATCTACCCTTATTCCCCTCCCCCATTTTTGGCCTGGATTTCCCAGTATTTGGCAAGTAGGTATTTTATAGCTTGCACTTTGAGGCTAAAGGCCATCTTTTTGTTTCATTGACGATGAGGAGGAGAGTAGAGTATATACACCTTTACGCTGGTATTCATCAGTGAGTTCCTGATTCCCAGAGGCACTTTTATTTTATTAAATGTTTTTGTACTATTGTATCTTGTTAAACAAAAAAGATGGGAGGCCGTTGTTTTGGACAGAACTCCTGGCCAAATTAAAGTGAATACCTTCATGCTCAACAGCACATAGTCAAGCTGAAGCTTTAAGGAGGCAGATCGGTCCCTGAACAGACCACTTTTTCCTGAAAACAGGAGGTTGCAGTCTACTTGAGTCCCTGAGATAAGGAAAGTCTTCCCTGCTTTAACTTGTAGAGAAAGCATAACCTGAAGTCGCTCACTGTAAACTGGTCAGGGTTTTTCCCTATTGTTCCATTTCCTTGTTCCAACCACACAGACCCTGCTGTTCTGTGGTGGCCCAGTGGGAATTCTCATTCTATTTTTTAGAATGGAGGCTGCCTCAATTCATGAATTGTGAATAAAAGCCAATTAGATCGATAACTAAAATTGCTGCAGTTTTGTCTCCTGACAGTCTTTCATTGACATGCTTGCATCGCTACTTCCTGCTTTGTCAATTTTGGGTGATATTTATGAACTTCCTATCCCCGCTGCCCAGAGCTCTGGATGATACAGCGCTTCTGCAAATGTGCCTCCCACCCACACAGAAACACACTTCCTGCTCTCACCCCTGTGTGTATTTGTATTAGAGATTAGATGATAACTTGCTCTCTCCCTTATTATGATGCTGCAGATGCTATTTATAGCTGAGCTCTGCAGCATAGTGATTATTTTTCCCTTTCTGCACAATTTTTTTTTTGCTTTGCCTGGAATTAATTGATTTATTTGATAAGTTGACTCACTTTTACTAATTTATTGTAAATCTCCTCCCAATACATTCAGTTTTGTTTCCTAAAAGAATTCTTCCCAAGAACCTTCCAGCTGATCCCATTTGGCCTGGCTGCTCTCTCTCTCTCTCTCTCTCTCTCTCTCTCTCTCTCTCTCTCTCTCTCTCTCTCTCTCTCGGGCCTTCTGCTCAAGGCCATTCATTTCAGGATTTCCCTTCACCATCACCAGGGGAGTCTCCTTACCCTTGCCCTTGTTTCCTGGATTCTGTGCTTGTGTGTTTTAAATCTTCATTTATTTATTTTAGTTTACTGTGTTGTTTTGGTATTTTGGCTATATCAAGTTGCTTTTGAGAATGTGAAGAGGTAGAAAAAATTTTGAAGTCTTGCATATTCGAACAAGGTCTTTATTCTCCTGTTAACTTCATCGACACTTTTGAGTATAGAATTTTGGACCAGAAATCAATTTCCAGCCAGGCATGGTGCCTCCTATAATCCCAGCACTCTCGGAGGTTGAGGCAGGTGGATCGCCTGAGCTCAGGAGTTTGAGACCAGCCCCAGCAAGAGTGAGACCCCCTCTACTAAAAATAGAAAAAAACTAGCCTGGTGTTGTGGCAGGCACCTGTATAGTCCCTGCTACTTGGGAGGCTGAGGCAGAAGGAGCCCTTGAGCCTAGGAGTTTGAGGTTGCTGTGAGCTCTGATGCTAGGGCACTCTACCCAGAGTGAGACTCTGCCCCCTAAGCCCTCCTCCACCCCCTCAAAAAAGAAATCAATTTCCTTCTGAATTTTCTCCATTGTCTCCCAGGGGCCAGTGTTATCCTGGACGGCTGCCATTCTGAATTTTGACCCTTCCTATAAAGCCTACTTTTAAGCTTTCTGAGTTTTCTGCTTATCCTCCTAGTTTTGAATTTCACAAGATGTGCTTTGATTTTGTTGTTATTTTAACCTGAAAATAACCTTCAGTTTGGGGAAATTTTTCTAATTTTTTTCTGTGATTGTTTTCTCATTCTGTTTTACTTACTTTCTCTTTATGGAACATTTTTTTTCTTCAGATGCCAGACTTTCTGGGTGGATCCTATAATTTTGTTATATTTTCTTTACATTTTTTTAAAGACAAGGTCTTGCAGTGCAGTGGCATCCTGGTAGCTCACTGCAACCACAGAATCCTGGGCTCAAGCAGTTGTCCTACTTGGGCCTCCTGAGTAGCTAAGTTTTTCTATTTTTTGATAGAGATCGGGTCTTGCTTTTTGCTCAGGTTGATCTTAAACTCCTGAGCTCAAGGGATCGTCCCACCTCGGCCTCCCAAAATACTAGGTAAGATTACAGTTGCAAGCCACCGTGTCCAGCCTGGAATCTGTTTATTTTTCTTTTTTACTTTCTGTTTTTTTTTTTTTTTAAAGACAAGTCTATTCTGTTGCTCAGGTTAGAGTACCAGTACCTCAAATTCCTGGGTTCAAACGATCCTCCTGTTTCAGCCTCTTGAGTAGCTGGGACTACAGGTGCCCACCACCACACCCAGCTACTTTTTCTATTTTTAGTAGAGACAGGGCCTTGCTTTGCTCAGAATGGTCTTGAACTCCTGAGCTCAAGGGATCCTCTTGCCTGGGATTCCCAGAGTGCTAGGATTAGAGCAGTGGTTCTCAACCTTCCTAATGCTGCAATGTGTTTTCATTGTTAAAAAGGGGTTGTGACCCACAGGTTGAGAACCACTGGATTAGAGACTTGAGCCTGTTTCTTAAACAGACCTGCCAACAATTTTTTTGCTTTAAGTCCTTCTCCACCACCCTTGTAGAGATACCAGCTTCTACTGATTCTTGAGCTATTTGGAGGTTTTGCAGCACAATTTGGGTTGTTTCCAAGTTTCTCTTCAGCTGGACTTGCCACATACTTACTTGCTTCCTACTTGCCAAAATTTACTTGTTTCCATTTCTGTTTTCTCTTCCCTTGAGAGTTAATTCCTTAACAACAGAGACAGGGCATAACTGTTTGTGATGGTATTTTGGGAGGAAGTCATCCCTGACTGTGCCTTCAGCCCTTCATCTTTAGCTGGAAGTGCACGTGAGGAGAATGTCCCTTCGTTTGTATGTCTCTAAACTTTAATAGTTTTCTTTGGCTGGGATGTCTCATTTACTAGTGAATTGTAAAACAGCAGTAAATTTTAATTATATGGTGTGGAAGGAAGGGACAGCCCTTCACTTGAACTAGGAAACTTTTTTCTAGTCTTGATTTGTGTGGCCTTAGGTAAGTCATTTAACTTGCCTGAACCTCAGCTTCTTAATTTGTAAAATGAGGGAGACAGACAAGATGATGACTAAGATTCCTTTCAAATTTAAAAGATAAGATTCAGTATAAGAATATTAATTTCTCATGTAAATCATATAAGGTAATTTTTTTCCCTTAAGACATTCAACATGAAATATTTTCCCCTGTTCCTTATGTTGAGACTTTTTGCTTCTAGAACTGTGGACAAGCCATGCCCTGCTTTCTCTCCTGGGTCTTCCAAGGGTCTGCCTGACATTTGGTAACTATGCTATGGCTCACTGGCCAGGAACTACATATTTGCATACAGCCTGTTTTCCAGAGTGTAGCTTGCTTTTCCCTGGTAGCCATTCTTTTAAATAGTCATATTCACCCTGCATTGAAAATGTGTAACAAAAAGATGAAAAATAATTTCTAAAGAAGTGGTATTTACATGCTTACAGGTTCTTAGGAAAAGAAGATAGAGTACCAAAACTTTAATATGGAATAAAAGGGACCAACTTAGTTGAAAAAGTAACAAGAGCATTTCTCTGACTACTCATCTTGGGATGGACAATGCGTTGATTAGGTCTGTGATTCAGCTACTTGTTAAGACGCTGCTATCAACACTAAGAATGGTACAAAGGGGTGTGAGAGTCCTATCACTTCCTTTAAGACGAGGCTCTCAAATCTACCTGCACATTGAACTGTGATGTCCAGGGCCCACCCCTGACCAACTGAATTAAAAAGTCTTGAAGTAGGGTCTGGTCCTATTTATTTAAAAAAAAAAAATCTCTGGAATCCGTGCCCATAGCTCAGTGGTTAGGGTGCTGGCCACATACATTGGGGCTGGCTGTTTAAACCTGGCCTGGGCTTGCTAAAACAATTATGACAACCACAACAAAAAAAAAATAATAGCTGGGTGTTTTGGTGGCTGCCTGTAGTCCCAGCTACTCAGGAGGCTGAGGTAAGAGAATTGCTTAAGCCCAAGAGTTTGAGGTTGCTGTGAGCTGTGATGCCATGGCACTCTATCCAGGGCAACATAGTGGGACTCTGTCTCAAAAAAAAAAATAAATAAATAAAATAAAATCTCTCTAGGTGAATCTAATTTATACTTAAGTTTAAGGACCATGCCTATAGGGGCTTAAGAGTTAGGTGAGAATTTAAAATACAGTAGAACCTCCCTGCATTGAGCACCTCCTTAAGTTGATCTAATTTTCATCGACCAGACATACACCACATGTACATGTCAGTACAATAGGCCGGCCTGGTTCCTTATGTTGACCAGTCTGTTACAGTCCCTTGGGTGGTCAGCTTACAGAGGTTCTTCTTTATATGTACTGACTGCTATAGACACGGCAGAATATGATTAGCTCTATGAGGAGTGATAGAGATTATAGGTACAGGAATTGGAAAGTTTTTAGTTAATTGGAGTCATCAGGAGACACTACATCAAGGAGGTGAGTTTTGAGCTGGTAGAATTTTCATAGGTGGTGAGAAGAAAGATTGGAGAGTCCTGGAGGCCAGGGAATGAGTGCTGTGAGGAAGGTGCTGGGAATTCGGTAGGCTGTTTTGTTTTTTTTTACTAAAGTTCTTGTAATTTTATTTATTTTCTTATTAAATCACAAACACATAGATCATGTATACATTAATGCGTTTATGGGGTACAATGTGCAGATTTCATATAGAATTAGGAATGCTTACATCACACTGGTTCATAAATATCTTGTTTACTTAATTATTATTTTATTTATTTATTTTTTTATTGTTAAATCATAGCTATGTACATTAGTGCAATCAAGGGGTACAATGTGCTGGTTTCATATAGAATCCGAAAGATTTTCATCAAACTGTTTAACCTAGCCTTCATGGCACTTTCTTAGTTATTGTGTGTAGACATTTGTGTTCTGCCTTTAGTAAGTTTCGCCTGTACCCATTCTAAGATGCACCGTAGGTGTGGCCCCACCCCCCTCAACCTTAACCTCCCTTCTCCCTTCCCCTCCCTTGGCCCTTGCCCCATATTTTTGTGCTATAGTTGGGTTATACCCTTCATGTGAAAGCTATAATTTAGCTTCATAGTAGGGCTGAGTACATTGGATACTTTTTCTTCCATTCCTGAGATACTTTGCTAAGAAGAATATGTTCCAGCTCCATCCATGTAAACATAAAAGAGGTAAAGTCTCCATCTTTCTTTAAGGCTGCATATAATCCATGGTATACATGTACCACAATTTGCTAGTCCATTCATGGGTGGATGGGCACCTGGGCTTCTTCCATGACTAAGCAATTATGAATTGGGCTACAATGAACATTCTGGTACAGATGTCTTTGTTATATTGTGATTTTTGATCTTCTGGGTATAAACCTAGTAAAGGAATTATAGGATCGAATGGCAGGTCTATTTTTAGGTCTCTAAATATTCTCCAAACATCCTTCCAGAAGGAACCTATTAGTGTGAATTCCCACCAGCAGTGTAGAAGTGTGCCCTTTTCTCCACATCCACGCCAACATCTCTGGTTTGGGGATTTTGTTATGTGGGCTGCTCTTATTGGGGTTAGGTGATATCTCAAAGTAGTTTTGATTTGCATTTCTCTGATGATTAAGGATGATGAGCTTTTTTTCATGTGTTTGTAATCGTGCATCTGTCTTCTTTAGAGAAGTTTCTCTTCAAGTCCCTTGCCCACCCTGAGATTGGATCACTTGTTCTTTTCTTGCTAATACATTTGAGTTCTCTGTGTATTCTGGTTATTAAACCTTTATCGGAGGTATAACCTGCAAATATTTTCTCCAATTCTGAGGTCTGTCTGCTTGCTTTACTTACTATGTTCTTGGCTCTGCAGAAGCTTTTTAGTTTGATCAGGTCCCAGTAATGTATTTTTGATACTACTTCAATTGCCTGGGGAGTCCTCCTCATAAAATATTCCCCCAGGCCGATTCCTTCAAGAGTTTTCCCTGCACTTTCTTCAAGTATTTGTATAGTTTTATGTCTTAAGTTTAAATCTTTTATTCAGTGAGAGTCTATCTTAGTTAATGGTGAAAGGTGTGGGTCCAGTTTCAATCTTCTACAGGTTGCCAGCCAGTTCACCCAGCACCATTTGTTAAATAGGGAATCTTTTCCCCACTGAATGTTTTTAATTGGCTTGTCAAAGAGCAAATAACAGTAAGTAGCTGGATTCATCTCTTGGTTCTTTATTCTGTTCCAGACATCTACTTCTCTGTTTTTATGCCAATACCATGCTGTTTTGATCACTATCGATTTATAGTACAGTCTGAGGTCTGGTAGCATGATTCCTCCTGCTGTGTTCTTATTGCTGAGTAATGTTTTGGCTATTCGAGGTTTTCTCTGATTCCATATAAAACGAAGTATTATTTTTTCAAGATCTTTAAAATATGACAATGGAGCTTTATTAGGAATTGCATTAAAATTATATAATGCTTTGGGTAGTATAGACATTTTAACAATGTTGATTCTTCTCAGCCATGAGCATGGTAAGTTTTTCCATTTGTTAACATCTTCAGCTACTTCTTTTCTTAAAGTTTCATAGCTCTCTTTGTAGAGATCTTTCATGTCGTTTGTTAAGTATACTCCCAAATATTTCATCTTCTTTGGCACTACTGTGAAAGGAATAGAGTCCTGGACTGTTTTTTTGGCTTGGTTATTGTTGGTATATATAAAGGCTACAGATTTATGGGTGTTGATTTTGTAGCCTGAGACATTGCTGTATTCCTTGATCACTTCTAAAAGTTTTGTAGTAGAATCCCTAATGTTTTCCAGATATACGATCATATCATCTGCAAAGAGTGAAAGTTTGATCTCTTCTGACACTATGTGGATACCCATTTCTTCCCTAATTGCAATGGCTAAACCTTCCATTACAATGTTAAAGAGCAATGGAGACAATGGACAACCTTGCCTGGTTCCTGATCTAAGTGGTAATGATTTCAATTTAACTCCATTCACTATGATATTGGCTGAGTGTTTGCCGTAGATGATCTCTATCAGTTTAAGAAATGTCCCTTCTATACCAATTTTCTTAAGTGTTCTGATCATGAAGGGATGCTGGATATTATCAAAAGCTTTTTCTGCATCAATTGAAAGAATCATATGATCCTTATTTTTTAGTTTGTTTATGTGTTGAATTACATTTATAGATTTACATATATTGAACCAGCCTTGAGACCCTGGGATAAATCCCATTTGGTCATGGTGTATAATTTTTTTGATGTGTTGTTGGATTCTATTTGTTAGGATCTTATTGAGTATTTTTGCATCAATATTCCTTAGTGATATTGGTCTATAATTTTCTTTTCTTGTTGGGTCTTTCCCTGGTTTGGGGATCAAGGTGATTTTTGCTTTGTAGAATGTGTTGGGTAATATTCCTTCTTTTTCTATATTTTGGAAGAGGTTTAGTAATATAGGTACTAGTTCTTTAAAGGTTTGGTAGAATTCTGACGTAAAGTCATCTGGCCCTGGGCTTTTCTTTTTAGGGAGATTTTGTATAGTTGATACTGTTTCAGAACTTGATATAGGCCTGTTCAACATTTCCACTTCATTCTGGCTAAGTCTTGGTAGGTGGCGTACTTCCATGTATTTGTCGATTTCTTTCAGATTTTCATATTTCTGAGATTAGAGTTTCTTGTATTATCGTTAAGGATTTTTTGAATTTCTGAGTGGTCTGTTGTTATTTCATTGTTACCATTTCTGATTGATGAAATTAAAGATTTTACTCTTTTTTTCCTGGTTAGATTGGCCAAAGCTTTATCTATTTTATCGATCTTTTCAAAAAACCAATTTTTGGATTTATTGATCTGTTGTATAATTCTTTTGTTTTCAATTTCATTTAATTCTGCTCTGATTTTGGTTATTTCTTTTCTTCTCCTGGGTTTGGGGTTGGAGTGTTCTTCCTTCTCGAGTTGCTTGAGATGTTCCATTAAGTTATTAACTTCCTCTCTTTCTGTTTTCTTGAGGAAGGCTTGCAGTGCTATAAATTTCCCTCTTAGGACTGTCTTTGCAGCATTCCAGGGGTTCTGATAATTCATGTCTTCATTGTTGTTTTGTTCCAAAAATTTGGTGATTTCCTTCTTAATCTCGTTTATAATCCATCTAACCTTCAGCATAAGGTTATTTAGCTTCCATGTTCTTGTATGGGTATGAAGATTCCTGTTGTTATTGAGTTCAACTTCTATTTCATGATGGTCTGAGAAGATGCAAGGAATAATTTCTATTTTTTAAAATTTGCTGAGGTTAGATTTATGGCCTGGGATGTGGTCGATTTTGGAATATGTTCGGTGGATTGATGAGAAGAATGTGTCTTCAGTTTTGTTGGGATGAAATGTTCTGTAGATGTCTGTTAAGTCCAGATGTTGAATGGTTAACTTTAAATCTAGAATTTCTTTGCTTAGCTTCTTTTTGGAGGATCTATCCAGCACTGCTAAAGGGGTGTTAAAATCTCCAACTACTATGGAACTGGAGGAAATCAAGTTGCTCATGTCTGTTAGAGTTTCTCTTATAAATTGAGGTGCGTTCTGGTTGGGTGCAAAAATATTAATAATTGAAATCTCATCATATTAAGTATTACCTTTAACAAATTTGAAGTGTCCATCCTTATCCTTCCTCATTTCGGTTGGTTTAAAGCTTATTGTATCTGCAAATAGGATTTTAATGCCTGCTTTTTTCTGCTTTCCATTTGCCTGGAGTATAGATGATCATCCCTTCACCTTGAGTCTATATTTGTCTTTTAATGTAAGATGCGATTCTTGTATGCAACAGATATCTCTCTTGAGTTTTTGTATCCAGTCAGCCAACCTGTGCCTCTTTAGAGGACAATTTAAACCATTCACATTAATTGAGAATATTGATAAGCATTTTGAGAGTCTGGTGGACATTTTTAATCCTTTTGTGACTGTGGACGTTGGAATTTGATCAAAATTTTCTGGGTGCGTTTACTTTTGTGGAGGAGGGTTATGCTGGTCTTATGAAGGATAAGTCTGAGAATATCCTGGAGAGCTTGTTTAGTTATGGCAAATTTCTTCAACATGTGAATGTCATTAAAATATTTAATTTCTCCATCATAAATGAAACTCAGTTTAGCTGGGTACAGGATCCTGGGTTGAAATTTATTTTGTTTTAGGAGATTAAAAGTCAATGACCATCCTCTTCTAGCTTGAAAGGTTTCAGCAGAGAGATCTGCAGTTATTCTAATATTCTTGCCCTTGTAGGTGATGGTTTTCTGTTATCTGGCTGCTTTCAGAATTTTCTCCTTCATAGTAACTTTAGTGAAATTGATTATGATGTGTCTTATTTGGGTTGAGTCATGCTGCAGTTCTGAAACTGTCTGCTATCTGAATTTCAAAATCTGTTGGCATGTCTGGAAAGTTCCCCTTCATAATCTCATGGAGAAGAGAGTCTGTGCCTTGTGAAGCCACTTCGTTGCTTTCGGGGATCCCTATAAGACGAATATTGATTTTCTTCGAATTATCCCAGAGCTCTCTGAGAGAGTGATCTGTTTTTGCCCTCCATTTCTCTTCCTCTTTGAGAGTTTGGGAGCGTTTGAAAGCTTTGTCTTCAACGTCAGAAATCCTTTCTTCTGCTTGCTCCATTCTGTTACTGAGAGATTCTACTGTGTTTCTCAGATCATTGAGGGCTGCAACTTTTTGTCTGAATGTGTCAAAATCTTTGGTCATTTGGTCTTTGAATTCATTGAATTCTTGAGATATCTTTTGAGTTGCTGCTTGGAATTCTAATTCGATCTTATTTGCTATCCAGATTCTGCATTTGATTTCTGACATCTCAGTTATTTGTTTGTGCATGGGATTTTGTGCTGTGTCTGCCCCATTGATCCTTGGGGGAGTTGATCTACTCTGATTATTCATTTTGCCAGAGTTTTTATGTTGATTTCACCTCATGATTGTTTTTCGCCGTTGCCTCTGGCTGTCTCAGAGTTGGGGAGGTGTCTCTCCATGATTAGACCCCCGCGGGATCACTCTATTGTTGCTGGATCTTTGTAGGAAGTGACCCTGTGTAGCTCCTCTGGGGCTGCCCTAGCCAGGGAATTCTGGTTGTGGGAGCAGCTCCAGAGTGTGACACACCCGGATCCAGCAACAGGGCCAGGGTTGGTGTGCACGGTTCTGGGAGTGCCTGGCACCTAGTGACTTTGGCACAGAGAGTCCAAGGCTCCAGCAGTCTCTGGCTAGGAGAAGGGCCCTGCGGAGGGAGGGTTCTGGAGGCCACCTGCTACCAGAGTCCCTGGCCAGATGAGTGGGCCAGTGTGGAGGCAGGAAGGGTACAGGAGGGAGGACGCGGGGTTGATTGGCTCCTGCAGTTCCTGGTCCGGGTGTGCGGAGGCCTGGCAGGCACGGGTCCTGGTCGCGGGCAGCTCTTACCGAGTTCTGATTACGGTCATGGCACAGCTCTTACGGAGGTCCTGGCGGGCGCCAATTGCGGGTGCAGCTCTTATGGATGTCCGGGCGGGCACCTATCATGGTTGAGGCGCAGCTCTTATGGAGGTCCTGTAGTCTGTTTTGACTGGAGTGTGGGATGTTTGGGGAAGAGTAAAGATGGCATTTTGTGGACAATCTCAGGTGTCAGACAAAGGAGTTTTGGCTTTTTCTTGATGGTGGCGGGTGGGGGGGGAGGCTTTGAGGATTTCTGATGAATGAATGAAATGCTATGATGAATCTTGGGTGGGAGTTTGAATAGAAGGAGACAGGAGCCTGGGGAAAGGAAGCTGGGAAGCTGCTTTTGTGGTCCACATGTGAAGTTATATTCTCTTAGCTACAAAAATAATGTTGGAATTAAAAATAATAATAAATGTTTGTGTGGTGTCTTCATAGTAAATTCATTTCCACATCTCATTTAAACTTTGCACTAACCCTGCAGTCTTCCCTACCCTACACTTTATCAGCGTAGGAACCGGTGTTCAGAGTTTTGGTGTTGTAAAATAACCTTGCCAAAAACGGAGAGCTACGATTGGATGGTGACTAATCAGTAACTGGGACTTACAAGGGCTCATTGGAGATAACAATTGCTTGTACAATTTCTCAATGGCGAACTCAGTGTCCTGTGGCTGGTCACACCATCTAGTAGCCACTTAGCATTCCTCATATGCGTTGCGCTATCTCTGGTTTGATATGCAATTACTTTTTATTTATTTATTTAGTTTTATTAACTCATAGCTGTGTACATAGATATGATCATGGGGCATCATACCCTAGCTTCATAGCCTGTTTGACATATTTTCATCACAATGGTTAACATAGCCTTCCTGGCATTTTCTTAGTTATTGTGCTAAGACATTTACATTCCACATTTACTAAGATTCACATATAACCTTGTAAGATGCACCACAGGTGTAATCCCAGCAATCCCCCTCCCTTTACCCTCCTCCCCCATCCCTCCCCTCCCTTTCCCCCTTCCCCCTATTCTTAGGTTGTAACTGGGTTATAGCTTTCATGTGAAAGCCCTAAATTAGTTTCATAGTAGGGCTGAGTACATTGGGTACTTTTTCTTCCATTCTTGAGATATTTTACCAAGAAGAATATGTTCCAGCTCCATCCATGTCAACATGAAAGAGGTAAGGTCTCCATCTTTCTTTAAGGCTGTATAATATTCCATGGTATACATATACCACAATTATTAATCCATTCGTGGATCTATGGGCACTTGGGCTTTTTCCATGACTTAGCAAATATGAATAGGGCTGCAATAAACATTCTGGTACAAATATCTTTGTTGTGATGTGATTTTTGGTCTTCTGGGTTTATGCCCAGTAGAGGAATTGCAGGATTGAATGGCAGCTCTATTTTGAGATCTCTAAGTATTCTCTATGTATCTTTCCAAAAGGAATGTATTAATTTGCATTCCCACCAGCAGTGCAAAAGTGTTCCCTTTTCTCCACATCCACTCCAACATCTCTGGTTTTGAGATTTTGTGATATAGGCTAGTCTCACTGGAGTTAGATGATATCTCAAAGTAGTTTTTATTTGCATTTCTGTGATGATTAAAGATAATGAGCATTTTTTCATATGTCTAAAGGCCACGTACCTGTCTTCTTCAGAGAAGTTTCTGTTCAAATCCCTTGCCCAGCCTGCGATGGGATCCCTTGTTCTTTTCTTGCTAATGCGTTTGAGTTCTCTGTGGATTCTGGTTATTAAACCTTTGTCGAAGTCATAACCTGCAAATATCTTCTCCCAGTCTGTTTGCTTGCTTGACTTACTGTGTTCTTGGCTGTGCAGAAGCTTTTTAGTTTGATCAGTTCCCAGTAGTGTATTTTTGAAGCTGCTTCAATTGCCCAGGGGGTCTTCCTCATGAAATACTCGCCCAGACTGATTTCTTCTGCACTGTCCTCTAGTATTTTTATAGTTTCATGTCTTAAGTTTAAATCTTTAATCCAGTGAGAGTCTATCTTAGTTTATGGTGAAAGGTGGGGGTCCAGTTTCAGTCTTCTACAGGTTGCCAGCCAGTTCACCCAGCACCATTTGTTAAATAGGGAATCTTTTCCCACCGAATGTTTTTATTTGGCTTGTCAAAGATTAAATAACAGTAAGTAGCTGGATTCATCTCTTGGTTCTCTATTCTGTTCCACACATCTACTTCTCTGTCTTTGTGCCAATAGCATGCTGTTTTGATCACTATCAATTTGTAGTAAAGTCTGAGGTCTGGTAGCGTGATTCCTCCTGCTTTGTTTTTATTTCTGAGTAATGTCTTGGCTACTCGAGGTTTTTTCTGACTCCATATAAAACGAAATATTGTTTTTTCAAGATCTTTAAAGAATGACAGTGGAGCTTTAAAAGGGATTGCGATGAAATTATATATTGCTTTGGGTAGTGTGGACATTTTAATGATGTTGATTCTTCCCAGCCATGAGCATGGTGTGTTTTTCCATTTGTTTACATTTTCAGCTATTTCTTTTCTTAGCGTTTCATAGTTCTGTTTATAGAAATCTTTCATGTCATTTGTTAGATAAATTCCCAAATATTTCATCTTCTTTGGCACTACTGTGAATTGGATAGAGTCTTTAACTGTTTTTTCAACTTGACTATCATTGGTATATATAAAGGCTACCAATTTATGAATGTTGATTTTGTAACCTGAGACGCTGCTTTATTCCTTGATCACTTCTAAGAGTTTTGTAGTAGAATCCCTGGTGTTTTCCAGATATGCAATCATATCATCTGCGAAGAGCAAAAGTTTGATCTCTTCTGACCCTATGTGGATACCCTTGATCGCCTTTTCTTCTGTAATTGTAGTGGCTAATACTTCCATTACAATGTTAAAAAGCAATGGAGACAATGGGCAGCCTTGTCTAGTTCCTGATCTGAGTGGAAATGATTCCAATTTAACTCCATTCAATATGATATTGGCTGTGGGTTTGCTGTAGATGGCCTCTATCAATTTAAGAAATGTCCCTTCTATACCAATTTTCTTAAGTGTTCTGATCATGAAGGGATGCTGGATATTATCAAAAGCTTTTTCTGCATTGATTGAGAGAATCCTATGGTCTTTGTTTTTTGATTTGTTTATGTGATGAATTACATTTATAGATTTACGTATATTGAACCAGTCATGAGACCCTGGGATAAAACCGACTTGGTCATGATGTATAATTTGTTTGATGTGTTGCTGGATTCTGTTTATTAGGATCTTGTTGAATATTTTTGCATCTATATTCATTAGTGATATTGGTCTATAATTTTCTTTTCTTGTTGGGTCTTTTCCTGGTTTGGGGATCAGGGTGATGTTTGCTTCATAGAATGTGTTGGGTAGTCTTCCTTCTTTTTCTACCTTTTGGTACAGGTTGAGTAATATAGGCACTAATTCCTCTTTAAAGGTTTGGTAGAATTCTGACGTGAAACCATCTGGTCTTGGGCTTTTCTTTTTAGGGAGGTTTTGTATGGTTGATGCTATTTCCGAACTTGATATGGGCCTGTTCAGCATTTCCACTTGATTCTGGCTAAGTCTTGGAAGGTGACGTGCTTCCAAGTATCAGTCAATTTCCTTCAGATTTTTGTATTTCTGAGAATAAAGTTTCTTGTAATATTCATTAAGGATTTTTTTGATTTCTTAGAGTCTGTTGTTATTTCATCTTTGTTGTTTCTGATTGATGAGATTAGAGGTTTTACTCTTTTTTTCTGATTAGATTGGCCAAAGGTTTATCTATTTTATTGACTTTTCAAAAAATCAGCTTTTTGATTTATTGATCTGTTGTATTATTCTTTTGTTTTCAATTTCATTTAATTCTGCTCTAATTTTGGTTATTTCTTTTCTTCTACTGGGTTTGGGGTTGGAATGTTCTTCCTTTTCCAGTTGCTTGAGATGTCCCATTAAGTTGTTAACTTTCTCTCTTTCTGTTCTCTTGAGGAAGGCTTGCATTGCTATAAATTTCCCTCTTAGAACTGCCTTTGCGGTGTCCCAGAGGTTCTGATAGTTCGTGTCTTCATTGTCGTTTTGTTCCAAAAATTGGCAATTTCTTTCTTAATCTCATCTCTGACCCAGCTATCATTCAGCATAAGGTTATTTAACTTTCATGTTTTTGTATGAGTACACAGATTCCTGTTGTTACTCAGCTCAAGTTTTATTCCATGGTGGTCTGAGAAGATGCATGGAATAATTTCTATTCCTTTAAATTTACTGAGGTTAGACTTGTGACCTAAGATGTGATCTATTTTGGAGTAGGTTCCGTGGGCTGATGAGAAGTATGTATATTCAGTTTTGTTGGGATGAAATGTTCTGTGGATGTCTGCTAAATCCAGATATTGGATGGTTAGATTTAAATCTAAAATTTCTTTGCTCAGCTTCTTATTGGAGGATCGATCCAACACTGCCAAAGTAGTGTTGAACTCTCCAACTATTATGGACCTGGAGGAAATCAAGTTGCTCATGTCAGTTAGAATTTCTCTTATAAATTGAGGTGCATTCTGGTTGGGTGCATAGATATTAATAATTGAAATCTCATCATATTGAGTATTACCCTTAACAAATATGAAGTGACCATTCTTGTCCTTCCTTACTTTTATTGGTTTAAAGCCTATTGTATCTGCAAATAAAATTGCGACACCTGCTTTTTTCTGATTACCATTTTCCTGAAATATGGATGACCATCCTTTCACCCTGAGTTTGTATTTGTCTTTTAAGTTAAGATGTGACTCTTGTATGCAACAAATATCTGACCTGAGTTTTTGTATCCAGTTAGCCAACCTATGCCTCTTTAGAGGACAGTTTAGGCCGTTCACATTGATGGAGAATATTGATATGTCTGGTGAAATTTTGGGTATTGAGTTTTTCAAAGGTCTAGTGGACATTTTTAATCCTTTCTCCAGTGTGGAAGTTGGAGTTTGATCCGAAGTTTCTGAGTGAGTTTACTTTTGTGGTATAGGATTGGGTTGGTCATTGTGGAGGATAGGTCTGAGAACATCCTGAAGAGCTGGTTTACTTATGGCAAATTTTTTCAACATATGAATGTCATTGAAGTATTTAATTTCTCCATCATAGATGAAACTCAGTTTAGCTGGATACAAGATCCTGGGTTGAAAGTTATTTTGCTTTAGGAGATTAAAAGTTGATGAACACCCTCTTCTGGCTTGAAAAGTTTCAGCAGAGAGATCTTCAGTCATTCTAATATTCTTCCCTTTGTGTGTAATGGCCTTCTTTCACCTGGCAGTTTTGAGAATTTTCTCCTTCATATTAACTTTAGTGAAGTTAATTATGATATGCCTGGGGGATGTCTTAGTGGGGTTGAGTCGTGCTGGGGTTCTGAAGCTGTCTGCTATCTGAATTTCAGAATCTCTAGGGATGTCTGGAAAATTCTCTTTCATAATTTCATGCAGAAGGGCCTCTGTGCCCATCGTGGTCACTTTATAGGTTTCAGGAATTCCAATTATTCATATATTGCTCTTCTTCGAATTATCCTGGAGCTCTCTGAGAGAATCATCCGTTTTTGTTCTCCATTTCTCTTCCTCTTTGAGAGTTTAAGAGCGTTCAAAGGCTTTATCTTCGATGTCAGAAATCCTTTCTTCTGCTTGCTCCATTCTGTTCTTGAGGGATTCTACTGTACTTTTCATATCTTTGAGGGCTGAAAATTCTTGCTTCAGTGTGTCTAAGTCTTTGGTGGTTTTGTCTTTAAATTTGTTAAATTCTTGAGACAACTTTTGAATTTCTCCTCAGATTCCTAATTCCACTTTGTTAGTCTTGTCTGCCATCTAAATTCTGAATTCGATTTGTGACATCTCAGCCAGTTGTTTATGAATGGGATCTTCAATTATATCTGCCATATCTTTCCTTGGGGGGGTTGATCTATTCTGGTTATTCATGTTACCAGAGTTTTTCTGCTGATTCCGTCCCGTGGTTGTTTTTTTTCCCTTTGGTTTTTTACCCTGGGGTTTTGTTGAGGGCCTGTACAGTGTTGTGGCCTGAGAAACTTTGTCCCTGTCTGGTGTGGTGGGGCTAAGTGGTTCTGTCTTGTTTTCAGCTGGTTTCTGTTCGACCGTAGTGAAACAGATACTCTGGATTGAAGTCTGAGCTGTGGAGAAAAAACAGCAATTAAGTCATCCTGCCCACCTCTGGCACCAAATGGAAAAGGAAAATCAAACCTTCCGGGTGGCGCCTGTGGCTCAAGGGGTAGGGCGCCGGTCCCATATGCCGGAGGTGGCGGGTTCAAACCTAGTCCCGGCCAAAAACCACAAAAATAAATAAATAAATAAATAAAAGAAAACATATGTCGTGCCTTTAAAAAAAAAAAAAGAAAATCAAACCTTCCTATAACCACACACCCAGGGCACCACCTGAAAAGTCCTCAGTCTATTGGTTCAGTTCAAAAGGTCCAAATCAATTGTCTCAGTTGGCAGCTGTCTCGGGTGGGAGAGTTCAAGAGGTCTCTTGGAGCTGGGTCACAGGGGTCTGGTGACTACTCTGATAAGGCTTACTCCAGTGCTGCGTGGAGTCAGGAGGAGCCACCTAGCAAATAGATCAGTCTGGGAAGGTTGATGGCTCCTTCCCCACCTTGCCCCTTGTTGAACCCAGTCACTGATATCACTGCAGATGGCTGACCCAGTTGCCTGTAGTGAACAGATACTCCAGGGGTTTGCACCTGCCTGAATTGCAAGGAAATCTGCCAGGCCTCTGCACTCTTCCGCTATCTAGCAGGAGGAGGTGAGGCCTGACATCCTCTGGTGCTTGATGAAGGTCAGTGTGTTCACTCAGGCTCAGCCCCGCCCCTGATTGATGTTACTGACAGAACAGAGTAGAACAGAACAGAACAGAGCAACTATGCAGGATTCTGTCTCTCTGTTCCTGCTAAAATCGCCTGCAGAAGATAAGCTGTTCTGAGTTTCAACCTCTTTGCTGCTGGAGGTTTGTATTTGGTTACCTCTCTAAGTTGGCCCTGCCCTGGAACCTTCCCGGGTTTGTGAGTAGCCTCAGGCAAATCCTTTACTCACCGGTGGCCTTCTCTGGTTGCCCAGGGAGACAGGGGGTGTGGCTTCAGAATATCCAGGAGTGAGGCCTGTTGCTATTAAAAAAGAACGGCTGTTGATTTGCCTTTGGGAACCGTAGCTCTGGTGTGGCTTGGACCCAGCCGACCGTTGTCTCCTCGCTCCCACGCTCCAGAGTCAGCATTAACCATACGCAGTTTATGCTCTGTCCACACCCCTCAAGAGATCACCCAAAAATCTGGACTCCTGGGGGACAGTCTCTAGATCTCAGAGTGAGTGCGAAGGAGGGTGAGGGCAAAGGAGAGTACTGGGAGCCCAGAGCTGCAGGTAGCGAGCACACACAGTTCCACACAGTTTTATGCCTGGCCGCACCACTGCCAGAAGACAGCTGCCACTCCGCGTCCCAGGGAACCGCTGGTCTGGAGCAGTTCCCTTCCAGCCGACCGTCCTCACCTCGCTCCCACGCCCCAGAGTCGGCGCAGCTCAGGTACTGTCCACACCCCACGAGAAATCACCCAAGAATCCGGACTCCTGGGGGACAGGCCCCCAGACCCCAGAGTGAGAGTGGAGGGAAGCGCTGGGAGCTCAGCATTGCCAGCGAGGAAGATACAGTTTTATGCCTGGCCGTATTACTGCCCAAGGAGGGCTGTTGCAAGATGCTTCGGGGAAGTGCCCCCCTGGCGTGGCTCCCCCTCAGCCGACTGCCCTCTCCTCGCTCCTGTGCCCGAGGGTCAGCGCTGACCAGCCACAGCTCGGGCACTGTCCACACCCCTGGAGAAATCACCCAAAAATCCGAACTCCTGGGGGACAGGCCTCCAGACCTCAGTGTGAGTGGAGGGGGGTGCTGGGAGTTCAGGGTTGCAGGTAAAGAATATTGACAGTTTTATGCCTGGCAGGAGGACGCCATGGCACCCTAGTAGGGGATGTAGGTCCAGTTTTTAGAAGGTCTCTCCTGTGGAGTGTAGTGGGAGGGCCTTTGATTTCTGCCCGTTTGTTTGTTTGTTTGTTTGTGGGGCTCTTGAGCTGGTCTCGTGAGGGAGGGGACTCCCGTCCGCTTGGTGATGGATTTTGTACCTTTTGTTTGCATCCTTGTGGTCGCAGCTCACCTCAGCGGGGTTGATGTGCGTTCTTCAACCTTCTCTCTTGGTGCATCAGGTTTCTTGCTAAATTTTCATCCCTTAATTCTCCTTCTGGACGGGAGCCTCTGTGGAAAGCTGGCTTCAGTCTGCCATCTTGTCTCCCCCCCTACTTTTTTTTTTCAAGGCAGAGTCTCACTCAGTTGCCCTGGGGTTGAGAGCTGTGGGGTTGAGAGGTATGGGGTTGAGAGCTGTGGGGTTGAGAGCTGTGGCGTTATAACTCACAGCAACTTCAAACTCCTAGGCTCAAGTGATCCTCATTTCTCAGCCTCCTGAGTAGCTGGGACTACAGGCCTATGCCTGGCTATTTTTAGAGACAGGTTCTGGCTCTTTCTCAGGCTGGTCTCCAACTCCTGAGCTCAGGCAATCCACCCTCCTTGGCTTCCTAGAGTGCTAGGATTACAGGCATGGCCACTGTGCCTGGCCCTATGTGCAATTACTTCCTAAACGGATATAATGGTAGCAAGGGAAGGAAAGCCTGTTGTTAATTCAAGTTGTCTCAAATAATTTTTAGGCTTTTTCTCAATACCTTTGGGTCTTAATAGTTAGATTTTGTTGCGTTTTAAAGGATATAGTCGAGGTGTGGATAATCTGGAGGTACAGGCTCCAGATAGAGTACTGAGGACCTGCTTATCCAGAGGGGCTCTTCCTGATCAGAATTGGCCTTGACTGGGTGGATTTCCTTTTCTCTTGTGGTTGAGACAGGAGCCACAGGGAAGAGAACTGTGGAATGTGGCAGTGTCAACACCAGGGAGCACCCCTGTGGCACTAGCGATGGGAATGCCTGATTGAGATTACACCCTTATCAAAGCTACAGTGTGAATCATGTCTACTGCCATGGTCATTCTTTTTTTTTTTTTTTTTTTTTTTGTAGAGACAGAGTCTCACTTTATGGCCCTTGGTAGAATGCCATGGCCTCACATAGCTCACAGCAACCTCCAACTCCTGGGCTTAAGCGATTCTCTTGCCTCAGCCTCCCGAGTAGCTGGGACTACAGGCACCTGCCACAACGCCCGGCTATTTTTTGGTTGCAGTTTGGTCGGGGCCGGGTTTGAACCCGCCACCCTCAGTATACGGGGCCGGCGCCCTACCGACTGAGCCACAGGCGCCGCCCCCATGGTCATTCATTTTGTTCATGAGTCTACCATGTCTGTATGGTTATCTGTTTGGGATACCAAGACACTGAGGCAATTCAAATGCTAGCCTAAACCAGCCATGCAGCTGATGAAAGGTACTTTTCCATTTGAGATATTTGTTCCCTGCAATCAGATAGTAGGAGTGTGACAGAAAGCTGAGGGACACTGTGGGGAAGGGTGTTGAAGGTGTCAGTCATCATCTTGGGGAACCTTGATTAGATTTTCTTATGAAATGACAGGATATAGACAAGTGGGATGGAGAATGGGGAAGTAGAGGGAGGTGAGTTTTTGCTCCCTGGAAATTCTCACCCGGGCACAGAGAGTAACTTCCAGCAGCTCCAGCTGGGGTGAGGGTAAAGTCTATTTTGGCATTTTGAAATGGCAATATTCTTGGACAGCTGTCACATTTTAACTGTTCATTTTCTCATTTTAGAATACTAGGATCTTCAATGGCAGGAGAAGGAGTAACTAGAAGACCGAGATGAATTTTAACACTATTCTAGAAGAGATTCTCATTAAAAGGTCACAGCAGAAAAAGAAGACATCACCCTTAAACTACAAAGAGAGACTTTTTGTCCTTACAAAGTCCGTGTTAACCTACTATGAGGGTCGAGCAGAGGTAAGACACAATCATGATTTTCTTTGTGCTATGTAGATGCTATTTTATAATACTGCCCCTCAATCTTATAGAATAAGCTTTCGGTTAATGAAATTAAGGCAGTGACTTTTTATCATTTGGATTTGAAAGATGAAGTTTAGGATGTGGATAGAAATTACTCATAAATCTGTTGATTATAGGTTTTGTATAATTAACCTACTGCGTTAATCTGTTAGAGAAAGTGTATTCTGATATCAGTTTTAGTCTTTATGGAATTCATTAGGTATTATTTCCATAAACCACTGTATTGTGTATCAGTCTTCCTGACAAATATGAACTGTGCCATTGACCATCAATCTATATGAATATTTCTTTATTATTAAGTGGATGTTACTTAAAACTGTTTAGTGATTGGGTAGACCCAACGTATTATTGACACTGACCTAAAGCACATATTTTCAATGGTTTTTGTGACAAGCAGCTATTCCAAAGTTCCTTTGATGGCAGGAGGGAGGGGCCGCTCATTGAAAACCAGTCCAGTGAACACCTGGCCCAGGGAGGGGTATGGTTGGCCGGTTCCTGAATTTTCCGTGGCTTTGGCTTTTTCTGCAACTAGATGAGGCCCAGGAATGTGGAGTCACTTCTGTCCCCCCAGTTTGCTCCTTATGTTGGGTGTGGCATATTCTAGCACAGCCATGGTCCTCTCTGCTAGAAATATCCTTAGGCTCCAGGGACTGGGCTGCCCCCAGTTGACACTGCGATTGTACAGTGGGTTACAGTGGACTGTTGGTGATAGTGATTTTGGTTTTGATTTTGCTTTTCTTGTGGAGTGCCTTCCTCAGGACTTGATCACCTTGCTTTTCTTTTATTCCCACTGGTTTGGGTCTCCCAGGCAGATTTTTGGCATTGTTTCTCATTGTGGTCCTCAACCCTGTCTATTTTGGCTTGTCACTGTGCCCTATGGAATTCTTCCGGCTCACACAGCTTTGGACCATAATTCCTAAATCCCCCAAATGCTGAAAGCCAAAACTGCAAAAATTGTTTTAGTTGTAAACCCGGACCTGAGAAGAGGCTCTGTTTGGTTTTCATCCTATTCAGCGTGAATATTTGTGTGTGTGTGCGTGAAGAAGTGTTAATGGGTTTAATTGTGCAGGGCTGTTGCGGTCCCTGCTGGGAGTGTTATGTAATTTATGGCATATGTACTATATTTCATTTCTTAAAGAATGCCAGAGAAAGGGTTTCAGATAAGGATTGTTATCAGAAATATGAATGATTTTAAAATCTAAAACAGATTTTAAGGGAAACATTCATAAATTTTTGCTATATGGTCATGATTTGTTATAACTTGAATTTAAGATAGGTAAGTCTAAGAAAAGAAGTATAGCAGTGAAAGTGGTAAAATGTGATTATTTTACCAACCAAAAAGCTTTAGAAACCTGTATCATCTGCTTATGAACTGAGAGCATTGCAATACTTGGCAATAGTTAACTTATGCTAAAGGTGGTAAGTATACAAAGTTAAAAGGGCCTTGATTACCTTAGCTTAAGCAGGATAAAGAGAACCATGGAATCCTTGCCTTCAGAACCTGGTGGTCTTGGTGGCCTTAACCACCAGGAGAACCAGAGGACAGAATGAGGCAGAACAATGTTGAAAACTCAGCCTCTACACTTGCTGTCAGATTTCACCTCCTGTCTGCTGCCCAGCCCAGGAAACCGAGGCCCGTCAGCTTGATTCCTGCCTCACTGCTCTGATCAGTTGGGCATTTTGCTTCCTCCTGGGTTCTTCTCTCTGGGGCTGGCATTCACTGGCCTATTTGTCACCTAGAGCTTGAAATGTGGTCACAGTTTGCTTCTCACAGTTTAAAAATAAATAGTTGCCAATATGAAACAAAATTAAGAATTTTGTGATAAGATCCTTAAAATAACAAAAATGCTGACAATACTGGGCTGAATTCTCTGACCACTCTGGATGGCTTCTAGGCCAGCCCAGTAACCCCTCACTGCTGTTTCTCCCCAGTTTGGGCTACTGTGCACAATTCCTTGTGCTGTGGATAAATTTCCTGGTTTCCATCTCCCTAGCCTTAGAAGCTGTGATCAAGAAGGGCTGTGACATCTGTGAGAATCAACAAGTATGTTAAAAATGGTATTTTGTTAAAGATGTGAAACTAGTAGGGAGTTAGAATAAACCACGGGGGTTTGGGGATTAAAATCAATAGCTCCCCAATAAATAGTCATTTATTTTAATTGTTCATAGTGTTCTTGTTTTCAGGAGAAAAACAGAGAAAGCTGTTGATTGATAGTAACTACAATTCCTAGTTTCTTCCTGGCAATCAAGTACCACTAAAACTTCTTTAAAACTGTTAGCTAATTATGTCAGACAGACATCCTTCCTCTTGGTACTCTCTGGACTCCAGCTCCTTCAACATGATAGCAACAAGCTTTTGTTGAAATTCTTCCTATTAAGTAAAACTTACTGCGCTTTTTGAAGTATGTGGAGAAATTCTGTTCTAGACTATGAGAAATTCAGTTAAGTCATTTCCTCAAAGTCTGGAATTGCAAAAATTACATTTCACATTCTGCTTTGGGTCATTCTTCAGTTTGTCCTTTCTCTTATGGTTGCTAAGTAGTTCTTGCATATTCTAAGAAACTGAGAAAAGATCTCCCTGGAAGTTCATGCTGTTTGATCTTATTCAGAGCAAAGGACCCTGGAGGTTTCATAAGCGATGTTGCTCTCCCTTCCAGGAACTAAGTACCAAGGGGACAGACCACCTGGCATTCCAGTGGGGGCCTCTGTGATACTGATAAGGAGGGCAGAGCAGGGATGGAGTTTAAGCAGCAGAAAGACCTATTGCGCAATGGAGAGAAAACAAGACACAGAGAGATTTCTATTGTATTGAGATGCTGAATAAAAAAATGGAAGTGGTATATATATTTGCAACTATTAAAAAAAGTGTACCTATTTTTAGCTAAGAAATCAGGAATTTTTAAAAGTGGACTTTGGTACTCTTAACTTGCTTGATTTGTTGTCTATAGTGTTGCCCCAATATGGAAACAGGCAAATCATTTATTAAGTTGAAGGAGTCGGGAGACTACTTGTGTCAGGGATCCCCAGGGCCACCTCCACGTTCCATGATTCACTGTGGGACTCACTGGACTCAGCCCTGAGTCATACTCACAGCTGTGATTTATTACAGTGAAGGAAACATCAGCAAAGGGAAAAGACATGCCGGGCTGGGAAGCAGCTTCCAAGAGTCTTATCCCAGTGAAATCCCGAAGGATGTACATAATTCCTCCAAAATCGAGTTTGGGCAATTATGAAAGGCTGTCTACCGGGGAAACTTACTGGTGACTCGGAGCCCACGGTTTTTATTGGGGGCCAGTCACATAGGTGGCTTATGCTTAGCGCACCCAAGTTGCAGACTCTGGGAAGAAAGTAGTGTTCAGTATAAACGATGTTAGTACACTTACATCGCAGTGACCCACCACCTTCTCAGTCCTGGGCATGGTGGGACCCTTCCAGAGCCCAAGCTCCCAGCCAAGGACACCCTTGTAGATGAGCCTTTCTTGGCACATTAGTCTCAGGCCTGCTTTGTTAACCCTTCTGTTCACGTTAGTGTTAAAATGAGACAACTTATTAAGCACTAGCTCCACACCGCCCTCTATGCTAAGTACTTTACATGCATTATTTCATGTATTGACACACAATTCTGTATTGTCTTGTTAGACTTAATTTCAAAATGAGGAACTGAGGCTTAGAAAGGTTAAACACTTGTATATCACATGCCATACAAGAAATTGCATACACCTGCTAGAAATTGCAGGTGTATTTTCTCAAAGCCTATCTTCGAAACAGCCTTGATATTCCATGAAAAATTAGAAAAAAATGTGTTGGCTGGGCACAGTGGCTCACGCCTGTAATCCTATCACTCTGAGTGGCTGAGGTGGGTGGATTGCTGGAGCTCAGGAATTAGAGACCAGCTTCAGCAAGAGTGAGATCCCTGTCTCTAAAAAAAAAAAAAAAAAATAGCCAGGTGTTTTGGTGGGAACCAGTAGTCCCAGCTACTCAGGAGGCTGAGGCAAGAGAGTCACTTGAGCCTAAGAGTTTGAGGTTGCTGTGAGCTATGACACCACAGCATTCAATCCCAGGGCAACTGAGTGAGGGCAACTGTTTCAAACAGAAAGAAAGAAAAAAAAAATCTGTTAAAGCTCTCCATACCTCAGGTAAATTCTTTAAAAAATGTTTTTGAAGATGTTTTTATTTATTACTTTTGGTTGTGACATTTAAAAATATTTTCTGCTGGGCATAGTGGCTCACACCTGTAATCCTAGCACTCTTGGAGGCTGAGGCGGGTGATTGCTTGAGCTCAGGAGTTTCAGACCAGCTTGACAAGAGGAAAACCCCATCTCTACTAAAAATATAAATTAGAAAATAAAAATAGAAAAATTAGTTGGGCATCATGGTGCCTGTCTGTAGTCCCAGCTGTTCGGAAGGCTGAGGGAGGAGGTTTGCTCGAACCCACAAGTTTGAGGTTGTAGTGAGCTATGATGACTCTACCACACTCTACCCAGGCAACAAAGTGAGACTGTGGCAAAACTTTTTTTTTTCTTTGTGGTAGGAAAAAATTAATACGAGACAGCGTTTTGTTCTAGATGTACCACTATGTAATTGGACTTTATAAAATAATTTTCTTCAATTTGTGTATATAGTTTAAAAATTATTTGTATCTTTATACTTTAAAAAATTATTTAACTTTATAATTGATACATAATCTCTTCTTACATTATTATCATTTTCTTTTTAGAGGCAGGGTCTCCCCATATTGCCCACTCTGGTATCAAACTCCTGGGCTTAGGTGATCCTCCTGCCTCAGCCTCCCGAGTAGCTGGGACTACAGGTGTGCACCACCGGGCCCAGCTTTTTTGTACTCCTAACTCTTCCCTTTTCATTAGCATTTCAACTCCAACACACTGTGATCTGTTACCTAGCACTGTTGGTCAGAGTTTTACAGAAAAACTGAACCCATGGGACATGTGCATATGATATACACATACGTCTGTTGTGTGTGATAGGATATATATCATAAGGAACTGGTTTATACAGTTATGGAGGCTAAGAAGTTCCAGGATCTGGTCTTTGGCAGTTGGAGACCCAGGAAAGCTGGTGATGTAATTCGGTCTGAGTCTGAAGCCCTGAGAAGCAGATGAGCCAGTGATATAAATCCCAGGTCCAGGGCAGGAGAAGATGAGATGAGATATCCTAGCTCTGGTAGTGAGGCAGGAGAAAAGGGGCACATTTCTCTTCCCTCCACCTTCTGTTCTGTCCAGGATGGGAAGACACCAGCTCACACTGGGAGGGCAGTCTACTTATGGAGTGCACCGACTCATGTGCTACCCTCCTGGAGAAACACCCTGACAGACACATCTGGAAACAGTGTTTACTCTGGGCACCCCACGTCCCATTGATGTACGCCAGTGAATTCTTCCCTCCTCTAGTCCATATCGCCACTCCTGGCCCTGTTTCAGGTGGATGACTGCCCTGTCTTCCCTCTCTAGTCCTTATCTCCACTCCTGGCCCTGTTTCAGGTGGGTCACTGCCCTGTCTTCCCTCTCTAGTCCTTATCTCTGCTCCTGGCCCTGTTTCACATGGGTCACTGCCCTGTCTTCCCTCTCTAGTCCTTATCTCTGCTCCTGGTCCTGTTTCAGGTGGGTCACTGCCCTGTCTTCCCTCTCTAGTCCTTATCTCCGCTCCTGGCCCTGTTTCAGGTGGGTCACTGCCCTGTCTTCCCTCTCTAGTCCTTATCTCTGCTCCTGGCCCTGTTTCACGTGGGTCACTGCCCTGTCTTCCCTCTCTAGTCCTTATCTCTGCTCCTGGCCCCTGTTTCAGGTGGGTCACTGCCCTGTCTTCCCTCTCTAGTCCTTATCTCTGCTCCTGGCCCTGTTTCAGGTGGGTCACTGCCCTGTCTTCCCTCTCTAGTCCTTATCTCTGCTCCTGGCCCCTGTTTCAGGTGGGTCACTGCCCTGTCTTCCCTCTCTAGTCCTTATCTCTGCTCCTGGCCCCTGTTTCAGGTGGGTCACTGCCCTGTCTTCCCTCTCTAGTCCTTATCTCTGCTCCTGGCCCTGTTTCAGGTGGGTCACTGCCCTGTCTTCCCCCTCTAGTCCTTATCTCCGCTCCTGGTCCTGTTTCAGGAGGGTCACTGCCCTGTCTTCCCTCTCTAGTCCTTATCTCTGCTCCTGGCCCCTGTTTCAGGTGGGTCACTGCCCTGTCTTCCCTCTCTAGTCCTTATCTCTGCTCCTGGCCCTGTTTCAGGTGGGTCACTGCCCTGTCTTCCCTCTCTAGTCCTTATCTCCGCTCCTGGCCCTGTTTCAGGTGGGTCACTGCCCTGTCTTCCCTCTCTAGTCCTTATCTCCGCTCCTGGTCTCTGTTTCAGGTTGGTCATTGCCCTGTCTTCCCTCTCTAGTCCTTATCTCCGCTCCTGGCCCCTGTTTCAGGTGGGTCACTGCTCTGTCTTCCCTCTCTAGTCCTTATCTCCGCTCCTGGCCCCTGTTTCAGGTGGGTCACTGCCCTGTCTTCCCTCTCTAGTCCTTATCTCTGCTCCTGGTCCTGTTTCAGGTGGGTCACTGCCCTGTCTTCCCTCTCTAGTCCTTATCTCCGCTCCTGGCCCCTGTTTCAGGTCGGTCACTGCCCTGTCTTCCCTCTCTAGTCCTTATCTCCGCTCCTGTCCCTGTTTCAGGTGGGTCACTGCCCTGTCTTCCCTCTCTAGTCCTTATCTCCGCTCCTGGCCCTGTTTCAGGTGGGTCACTGCCCTGTCTTCCCTCTCTAGTCCTTATCTCTGCTCCTGGCCCCTGTTTCAGTTGGGTCACTGCCCTGTCTTCCCTCTCTAGTCCTTATCTCTGCTCCTGGCCCTGTTTCAGGTGGGTCACTGCCCTGTCTTCCCTCTCTAGTCCTTATCTCTGCTCCTGGCCCTGTTTCAGGTCGGTCACTGCCCTGTCTTCCCTCTCTAGTCCTTATCTCTGCTCCTGGCCCTGTTTCAGGTGGGTCACTGCCCTGTCTTCCCTCTCTAGTCCTTATCTCTGCTCCTGGCCCTGTTTCAGGTCGGTCACTGCCCTGTCTTCCCTCTCTAGTCCTTATCTCCGCTCCTGGTCTCTGTTTCAGGTCGGTCACTGCCCTGTCTTCCCTCTCTAGTCCTTATCTCCGCTCCTGGCCCCTGTTTCAGGTGGGTCACTGCCCTGTCTTCCCTCTCTAGTCCTTATCTCCGCTCCTGGCCCCTGTTTCAGGTGGGTCACTGCCCTGTCTTCCCTCTCTAGTCCTTATCTCTGCTCCTGGCCCTGTTTCAGGTGGGTCACTGCCCTGTCTTCCCTCTCTAGTCCTTATCTCCGCTCCTGGCCCCTGTTTCAGGTCGGTCACTGCCCTGTCTTCCCTCTCTAGTCCTTATCTCCGCTCCTGTCCCTGTTTCAGGTGGGTCACTACCCTGTCTTCCCTCTCTAGTCCTTATCTCCGCTCCTGGCCCTGTTTCAGGTGGGTCACTGCCCTGTCTTCCCTCTCTAGTCCTTATCTCTGCTCCTGGTCCTGTTTCAGGTGGGTCACTGCCCTGTCTTCCCTCTCTAGTCCTTATCTCCGCTCCTGGCCCCTGTTTCAGGTGGGTCACTGCCCTGTCTTCCCCCTCTAGTCCTTATCTCCGTTCCTGGCCCTGTTTCAGGTGGGTCACTGCCCTGTCTTCCCTCTCTAGTCCTTATCTCCGCTCCTGGTCCTGTTTCAGGTGGGTCACTGCCCTGTCTTCCCTCTCTAGTCCTTATCTCTGCTCCTCTCCCTGTTTCAGGTGGGTCACTGCCCTGTCTTCCCTCTCTAGTCCGTATCTCCGCTCCTGGCCCTGTTTCAGGTGGGTCACTGCCCTGTCTTCCCTCTCTAGTCCTTATCTCCGCTCCTGGCCCTGTTTCAGGTGGGTCACTGCCCTGTCTTCCCTCTCTAGTCCTTATCTCTGCTCCTGGCCCTGTTTCAGGTCGGTCACTGCCCTGTCTTCCCTCTCTAGTCCTTATCTCTGCTCCTGGCCCTGTTTCAGGTGGGTCACTGCCCTGTCTTCCCTCTCTAGTCCTTATCTCTGCTCCCGGCCCTGTTTCAGGTCGGTCACTGCCCTGTCTTCCCTCTCTAGTCCTTATCTCCGCTCCTGGTCTCTGTTTCAGGTCGGTCACTGCCCTGTCTTCCCTCTCTAGTCCTTATCTCCGCTCCTGGCCCCTGTTTCAGGTGGGTCACTGCCCTGTCTTCCCTCTCTAGTCCTTATCTCTGCTCCTGGCCCTGTTTCAGGTGGGTCACTGCCCTGTCTTCCCTTTCTAGTCCTTATCTCCGCTCCTGGCCCCTGTTTCAGGTCGGTCACTGCCCTGTCTTCCCTCTCTAGTCCTTATCTCCGCTCCTGGTTTCAGGTGGCTCACTGCCGTCTTCCCTCTCTAGTCCTTATCTCCGCTCCTGGCCCCTGTTTCAGGTGGGTCACTGCCCTGTCTTCCCTCTCTAGTCCTTATCTCCGTTCCTGGCCCTGTTTCAGGTGGGTCACTGCCCTGTCTTCCCTCTCTAGTCCTTATCTCTGCTCCTCTCCCTGTTTCAGGTGGGTCACTGCCCTGTCTTCCCTCTCTAGTCCTTATCTCCGCTCCTGGCCCTGTTTCAGGTGGGTCACTGCCCTGTCTTCCCTCTCTAGTCCTTATCTCCGCTCCTGGCCCTGTTTCAGGTGGGTCACTGCCCTGTCTTCCCTCTCTAGTCCTTATCTCTGCTCCTGGCCCCTGTTTCAGTTGGGTCACTGCCCTGTCTTCCCTCTCTAGTCCTTATCTCCGCTCCTGGCCCCTGTTTCAGGTCGGTCACTGCCCTGTCTTCCCTCTCTAGTCCTTATCTCCGCTCCTGTCCCTGTTTCAGGTGGGTCACTGCCCTGTCTTCCCTCTCTAGTCCTTATCTCCGCTCCTGGCCCTGTTTCAGGTGGGTCACTGCCCTGTCTTCCCTCTCTAGTCCTTATCTCTGCTCCTGGCCCCTGTTTCAGTTGGGTCACTGCCCTGTCTTCCCTCTCTAGTCCTTATCTCTGCTCCTGGCCCTGTTTCAGGTGGGTCACTGCCCTGTCTTCCCTCTCTAGTCCTTATCTCTGCTCCTGGCCCTGTTTCAGGTCGGTCACTGCCCTGTCTTCCCTCTCTAGTCCTTATCTCTGCTCCTGGCCCTGTTTCAGGTGGGTCACTGCCCTGTCTTCCCTCTCTAGTCCTTATCTCTGCTCCTGGCCCTGTTTCAGGTCGGTCACTGCCCTGTCTTCCCTCTCTAGTCCTTATCTCCGCTCCTGGTCTCTGTTTCAGGTCGGTCACTGCCCTGTCTTCCCTCTCTAGTCCTTATCTCCGCTCCTGGCCCCTGTTTCAGGTGGGTCACTGCCCTGTCTTCCCTCTCTAGTCCTTATCTCCGCTCCTGGCCCCTGTTTCAGGTGGGTCACTGCCCTGTCTTCCCTCTCTAGTCCTTATCTCTGCTCCTGGCCCTGTTTCAGGTGGGTCACTGCCCTGTCTTCCCTCTCTAGTCCTTATCTCCGCTCCTGGCCCCTGTTTCAGGTCGGTCACTGCCCTGTCTTCCCTCTCTAGTCCTTATCTCCGCTCCTGTCCCTGTTTCAGGTGGGTCACTGCCCTGTCTTCCCTCTCTAGTCCTTATCTCCGCTCCTGGCCCTGTTTCAGGTGGGTCACTGCCCTGTCTTCCCTCTCTAGTCCTTATCTCTGCTCCTGGTCCTGTTTCAGGTGGGTCACTGCCCTGTCTTCCCTCTCTAGTCCTTATCTCCGCTCCTGGCCCCTGTTTCAGGTGGGTCACTGCCCTGTCTTCCCCCTCTAGTCCTTATCTCCGTTCCTGGCCCTGTTTCAGGTGGGTCACTGCCCTGTCTTCCCTCTCTAGTCCTTATCTCCGCTCCTGGTCCTGTTTCAGGTGGGTCACTGCCCTGTCTTCCCTCTCTAGTCCTTATCTCTGCTCCTCTCCCTGTTTCAGGTGGGTCACTGCCCTGTCTTCCCTCTCTAGTCCGTATCTCCGCTCCTGGCCCTGTTTCAGGTGGGTCACTGCCCTGTCTTCCCTCTCTAGTCCTTATCTCCGCTCCTGGCCCTGTTTCAGGTGGGTCACTGCCCTGTCTTCCCTCTCTAGTCCTTATCTCTGCTCCTGGCCCTGTTTCAGGTCGGTCACTGCCCTGTCTTCCCTCTCTAGTCCTTATCTCTGCTCCTGGCCCTGTTTCAGGTGGGTCACTGCCCTGTCTTCCCTCTCTAGTCCTTATCTCTGCTCCCGGCCCTGTTTCAGGTCGGTCACTGCCCTGTCTTCCCTCTCTAGTCCTTATCTCCGCTCCTGGTCTCTGTTTCAGGTCGGTCACTGCCCTGTCTTCCCTCTCTAGTCCTTATCTCCGCTCCTGGCCCCTGTTTCAGGTGGGTCACTGCCCTGTCTTCCCTCTCTAGTCCTTATCTCTGCTCCTGGCCCTGTTTCAGGTGGGTCACTGCCCTGTCTTCCCTTTCTAGTCCTTATCTCCGCTCCTGGCCCCTGTTTCAGGTCGGTCACTGCCCTGTCTTCCCTCTCTAGTCCTTATCTCCGCTCCTGGTTTCAGGTGGCTCACTGCCGTCTTCCCTCTCTAGTCCTTATCTCCGCTCCTGGCCCCTGTTTCAGGTGGGTCACTGCCCTGTCTTCCCTCTCTAGTCCTTATCTCCGTTCCTGGCCCTGTTTCAGGTGGGTCACTGCCCTGTCTTCCCTCTCTAGTCCTTATCTCTGCTCCTCTCCCTGTTTCAGGTGGGTCACTGCCCTGTCTTCCCTCTCTAGTCCTTATCTCCGCTCCTGGCCCTGTTTCAGGTGGGTCACTGCCCTGTCTTCCCTCTCTAGTCCTTATCTCTGCTCCTGGCCCCTGTTTCAGGTGGGTCACTGCCCTGTCTTCCCTCTCTAGTCCGTATCTCTGCTCCTGGCCCTGTTTCAGGTGGGTCACTGCCCTGTCTTCCCTCTCTAGTCCTTATCTCCGCTCCTGGCCCTGTTTCAGGTGGGTCACTGCCCTGTCTTCCCTCTCTAGTCCTTATGTCCGCTCCTGGCCCTGTTTCAGGTGGGTCACTGCCCTGTCTTCCCTCTCTAGTCCTTATCTCCATTCCTAACCCCTGATTCAGGTGGATCACTGTCCTGTCTTCCCTCCGTTTGTCCTTATCTCCACTCCTGTTCCCTGTTTCAAGTGGATCACTGCCCTACCTGATTTAATGTTTAGATCGTCATCTTTCCTAGCCAGCCTGCAGAGGGATATTTAAAAACCAAAGCTTCTCTAAGATCAGGTTAAAACTCCTTAGCTTGAAATACAATATTTTGTTTTTTGAGAGAAAGTCTCACTCAGTCTGTTGCCCTGGGTACAGTGCCGTGGCGTCATAGTTCACAGCAACCTCAAATCTTGGTCTCGAGAGATCCTCTTGCCTCAGCCTCCTGAGTAGCTGGGACTGCAGGAGCCCACCACACCTGGCTAGTTATTTTTTTAAAATAGAGACAGGGGGTCTCACTCTTACTCAGGCTGATCTCTAACTCTTAAGCTCAGGAAAACCCCCTGCCTCCGCCTCCCGGAGTGCAGGGATAACAGGTGTGAGCTGCCGTGCCCGTCCCATGAGTACAAGGTCCTGATACAGGTTTTCCCTCCTCTCTGCATCTTCCACCCTCAGCCGTGTCTCCTACTTGCAGTTGTCCCTTCATGCTGTGGCTTTGGCAATATTGTTATATCAACTTGGAGTGACATACTCCTCTGCCTGTCTGCTAGGAGCCATTTATCCACCTGCTGTGTATAAATTGGGGGGTGCTGAGTATCACTCATGTTGCCTAACACAGTTCCATTCCCATCTTCTCTGAAACCTTTCCTGTATCCCTCCTGTCAAAAGTAAACAGACCCCTCACCCATCCCTTTGTGCTCGGTCCACACTTTTGTCATGGCATTGTCATGAACTGTCTTTATTTACATATCTGCATTGCCCATTGGGTTTTAGGCTCCTGCGATAATGTAATATAATAAGAAATACATATTGTGGTCTTTTGCCTCAAGATGACAGGTGTGTTTCTTGTTATTCATAATAAGCTGTTTTTAGCCATGCTGGTGTTTATGTTAATGGAAAGTCAGCTCATTTCGGGACTTTAGGATGGGGTCTGGACTGCCAGGGGAGCCACCCACGTGATTTCAGCCTCATCCTCTAGCCTCTGGGGAGGGCAGAGAGATTGGAAGGTGAACTGATCACAAATGACCAATGATTTAATCCATCATCCCTATGCCATGAAACCTCCATAAAAACACTAACTGAAGAGGTTCAGAGAGTTTCCAAGTTGGTGAACAAGAATGCATTCATGGCCGGGTGTGACAATCATTGCCTGGAACCAGCACAGACCCCACAATCCACCCCAATCACTCTGGGAGGCTGATTGGGGTGGATTGCTTGAGCTCAGGAGTTTAAGACCAGCCTGAACAAAAGCGAGACCCCATCTCTACTAAAAATAGAAAAACTAGCTTGATTTTGTGGCAGGTGCCTGTAGTCCCAGCTACTCAGGAGGCTGAGGCAGGAGGATCAATTGAGCTCAAGACTTTGAGGTTGCTGTGAGCTATGATGCCACTTCACTCTACCCAGGGCAACAGAATGAGTGAAACTTGGTCTCAGAAAAAACAAACAAGGAAAAAATCAAAAAAAGAATGCACTCACATGGTGGGAGGGTGTTGCACCCCACACTGCGTAGGGCCAGAAGCTCCTGCACTTGCCACCCCCCCCTGGGCTTCACCCTATCAATCTCTTCATCTGGCTCTCCATTTCTATCCTTGAAAATAGGCTTTGTAATTAGTTGGTAATAGGAAGCATACTTTCTCTGGTTTCTGTGAGCCATTCTTGCAAATTTTTGAACCTTCGGAGAGGTTTATGGGAACCTTCCATTTGTAGCCAAGTTGGATAGAAGTTGTGGGGGATCCACGGCTGTGACTGACATCTGAAATGGGGGACAGGCTGTGAGAGTTAGCCCTTAACCTGTGGGGTCTGTGCTGGTTCCAGGCAATTATTGTCAGAATTAAGGTGCCTGCAGCAAACTGGAGAATTGGTTGGTGTGAGAAACCCTTCCAGTTATTTGGTGTGGAAGTGTTGAGAGTTTAGTTTTAGTGTTTTTTCTTTTTAGCTTCTTGAGGGCAGGGTTCATAGCTTATCCATTTTTGTATTTCTGAGGGCCTCGCCCAGAGTGGGCATGGTTGGGTGGATTAAAGGAGAGTTGGGGTCCTCAATCCTTAGAACCAGGTAGAGCAAATTTAACCTAATGTATATCCTGAACCATGACAACCAGAAAGGCTGTTATACCACTAACAGGTAGAAGAGCCAGGATCTGAACCTTGCTATTCTGGCTCTAAGTTCAGTTCTCTTTCTAAAAATACCACTGGGCCTCTTGTAACATTTAATCTGGTTGTGCTGCAGCTGAACATTCTCTTTTACCCAGGTTGACTGGCAGGGAGGTGGAGACACTCAGTTATGAGTCCCCTCAACACACTGAAAAATCTCTCCTGTTTCTGTAGGTTCTCGTGGGTCATATTGGGTTGTATCCTTAACCCTAGATTAGGTAGATCCCCAAGTGGGAACGACAGAGCACTTCCTGAGATTCTCGGGCATTGGTGTGGAGAGGGAAAAAGTAATTCTTTTTACTACAGGGCAATTGGAAGCAGCTGCACCCAACTGTTGCAGTACCAGGCAGTTTATCACCTTGAAAAAATTGGCTTGGCTCTAAGTTCTTTATGTAGTAGTGTGTGATAAGATTTTTCTGGTTCTGACAATTCTTAGCTATATTATGCCATGAAAACTCATTTTCTCATTGGCACTCGAGCTTCCTTGTTTCTGAAGTAAGGTGGTATCAAACTTCCTTTCTTGTGTGTTTCAATTTCCTTTCTGTGTCTCCTCTCTCATTTCTGATTCACATGTGTGTTCTTACTCTGCTCTCCTAGACCCGACTTTCCTCATCTTTAATCAATTAAAAAGGCCAAGATGCCAGGCCTCAGTCCAACGGTCTGATTTATCCCTTACTTTGCCAAATTGTTTATCTTCATTTAATAATATTTACTGCTTTTCTCTAGGAAGCTGAAACCTACTTCAGACAGAACTGGGGAGACTATCATTCCTTCCATTCACACCTCTAAAATTTCTTTTTGTATCTTTTTATTTTACTATAATTTCTAGGTATGGTAGCAATTACTCTAGGAGACAGTTTAAAAATAAATCAAATTGGGGTGGCTCAAAGGAGTAGGGCTGGAGGTGGCAGGTTCAAACTCAGCCCTGGCCAGAAACTGCAAAAAAAAAAAAGAAAGAAAGAAAGAAAGAAAGAAAGAAATCAAATTGTATGTGTAGAGGAAAGTTTTATGGCAAAAATATAGACCTAAATACATTTTTTTCCCCTGGGGAGCGAAGGTTGGGGGAGAATTGGGGAAAACTTCCACTTGGCCACGGGTGGGCTTGTCAGCAGGGGTGGGCAGGACGAGCCCACTCAGTACAGAGGGCCCTGGAGTGAAAGGGGCTTAGTGTGTTTGTGGAAGGTCCCATTCCTAGACCTATGTAGGTGTATCTACCTGATAATTATGCATGCATGTACAAGAGGATAACTGATTTGTTACTGCAAAAAAGAATCGTGCAATTTTAGAGCTCAAAGAGACTTCAAAGAATGACCTTCAGATTTTTCACTTGTGGAAACTGAATATGGTTTGTTTCAAGTAACTTAGTAGGCTGTTTTTTTAAGCCTGAAGCAAACCTCAGATCCGTGTTCTTGGGTCATCCTCTGATCCACTGCTTAAGTTCTGCGAAGGATGGGTTCAGCTTGCCCATCAAGATGAAGTCCCTATACACTGTCAATAATACTGACGGTTATCATGAATCTCCCCTAGTGACTATTCAGTCTTTTGCTTAAAAACACAGATGCTCTGCGACTTATGATGGGGTTAGATCCTGATAAACCCATTGTAAGTTGAAAATGCATTTAATATACCTAAGTACTGCTCATCATAGCTTAGTCCAGCCTCACTTAAACATGCTCACAACACTTATCTACCTGTGTTAGCCTACATTTGGACAAAATCATCTAACCCAAAGCCTATTTTATAATAAAGTGTTGACTTTCTCATGTAATTTACGAATACTGCACTGAATATGAAAAGCAGAACGGTGGTACAGTTACTCCAAGTATGATCACTACTGTGTGTTATAAGTCAGAACATTGAAGCTGAACCATCAGAAATTGCAGACCTCAGACTCATTCCTTTTCTGGCCTCGAAGCTGTGCTCCTGTGCCTGCCAGCTCTCGAGCCCCATCACGATCCTCCTTAGATGTGTGGCCTTGTGTACCTCCCCCCGTTGCCTTTTCTGAATTTCCTGTTTAATTTCCTGCTAATTTATGTGAGTTATTATCATTGCCTTTTTTTCTCACCAGCTATGTAATAATCTCCTAGAGGGCATAAGTTGTTGTTTCATCATTTAAACATAACACACAATACCTTGCACACACTAGATCAGTGATTTTCAACTAGTGTGCCGTTAGAGGATCTTAGGTGTGCTGCGAACATTTTTAAAAATCATTAACTAAATTATTTTTGAAAGAAGTTCAAAGCACAGTAAGTATATTCTTTCCTTTACTCTTTTTTGGATCAACGTAACTCAAGTGTTCTGCAGACGTTTAGCTATAGGTTCAAGTGTACCATGAGGTCAAAAAAGTTGAAAAATACTCCATTAGATCTCAGAAAAGTTTTTTTTAATATTAATAATTACAGTGGTGATGATCAGTAAGTATTTAAAGTAAGCAAAATGAGCTTCAGAGGGAGATTATGAGAGGTATTTCCCATATAATTTTGTTCTACTTTATTTTTGGAGGAGATGAACTATTTAAGTTTAGAAAGAGCTGGGCACAGTGGCTCGTGCCTTTAATACTCAGGAGGCTGAGGTGGGAGGATTGCATGAGCCCTGGAGCGAGACAGGAGAGAGAGAGAGAGAGAGAGTGCGGGAGTACACATGAAAGAGAAAAGAATTTTTATTTAATATTTATCACTATTAACCTCCCTCCCAAACTAAATGTGGACATTCTTATAAACAATCGTACACACTGCCAAAAGAAATTACATGCCAATTTGAGAAAGTGCAAGTACATTTTGAGTCCCTTCCCTCCCCTCCCATCTCCTCCCCTCCCCTTCTCTCCCCTCCCCTCCCTTCCCATCCCCTCCCCTTCCCTTCCCTTCCCTGTCTCAAGCTGTCACCCTGTGTAGAGTGCTGTGGTGTCATAGCTCACAGCAACCTCCAGCTCTCGGGCTCAAGCATCCTCTTGCCTCAGTTTTTCTGTTTTTAGCAGAGATGGGGTTTTGCATTTTGAGTTATTTCTAAAACTATTTCAGATACTCTGAACTCTTTGCCACGGTGTTTGCTGGTCAGATACGTAGAGAATAGAATACACAGAAGGGAGTTTAGAAACACCTGTGTTAGTTGCCTATTAATTCTGTGACTCTTTTAGAAGAACACCTGAGGCTAATAATGTTGGGTTTTGTGAATATGCTGCACTTCTGAA